>NC_065921.1:52618395-52806199 GCF_024586455.1 Bactrocera neohumeralis
CGAATCACAAAAATTAAAGAGAAAAGAATGTAACTGAACTTGTTCTTAAATTAGAAAATCTTTATGTAAAACAAATAAATCACGAAAATAGTATCGAATTACTAATGAACAAAAATAAAAAGAGGAATTTAATCAGCATAGGCAAATTGTTAAATTTAAGTTTGAGTCGTTTTTGGTCAATAAAGCGGACACGCTGTCCAATTAAAAAATAATTTTTTTGGTATTCCCAACGCGGGAATACATATTTTATATTTTTGCTTGTATATTTGATATGTCTGTGTGGCATAGTAAGCTGGCATATCCAGGAAAAATGTCACATTTGCAAGACACATACGGCATAAATGCATTAGAAAATGTGTAATTCTCAAAATTTTTTTTTCAGCAGCATTGAGAGCAAATAAATACACAACCGCGCAAAGAAATGTGTGTGTTTGCGCGCTTTGACAGGACAGAAATCGATTTAGAGCAATGGGCAATCACCATACTGATATCTAACTATAGGCTCTGGATATGAATCGTACATATATGTATATAAACATTATGTAACATACACGTGTTTATACGCATATAGATATATATTTACATTCGTATATACATCCGCATTCGCAAATAAATTTGCGTTCCGGCATATTTCTCTAAATGTGGTAAAGGACACTTATCGATATGCATTTGAAATGTGTCTAGCAGCATGCAATCAAATAGTTTCGCGCGTTAATAAATTTCAATTAATTTTATCAAGTGTTGCTTAGACAGCATTTGTTTGTCCAGATGCATATTGTACATGTATAAATGTACAGTAACGTTGGCAAAAACTTAAATAGAGGACTCTAGTGACGGTTTTAAGTTATATATACTTCCTCAACATACTTAACCGAAACAATAGTGGAGAGCTTGAAATGGGTGAAGGGCTCGAGAATTCAAACATAAACGACAAGATTGCTGCTAATATAAACCACTGTGATCAAAAAATAATGAAAACAAGAAAAAACGTTAACTTCGGCTGCACCGAAGCTAATATACACTTCACAGCTGCATTTCTTTTAGTAACTATGTGTTTAGTTTGTATGGAAGCTATATGCTATAGCAATCCGATGTGAACAATTTTTTCGTAGATTATACTATTCTTCAGCAGTAATCCATGTCAAATTTCGTGAAGATACCACGTCAAATGCGAAAGTTTTCCATACAAGCCCTTGATTCCGATCGTTTGGTTTGTATGACAGCTATATGCTATAGTAAGCCGATCTGAACAATTTCTTCCGATATTACATTATTTCTATGAACAATAACTCATACCAAATTCGTGAATATATATATTGTCAAATGAGGAAGTTTCCCATGCAAGCATTTGATTCTGATCATTCAGTTTGTATGGCAGCTATACGCTATAGTTAACCGATCTAAACAATTTCTTCACATTAGTGCCTTAGAAAATAATCTATACCAAATTTCGTGAATATATCTTGTCAAAAGCAATAGTTTTCCATACAAGAACTATATTCCGATCGTTCAGTTTGTATAGCAGCTATATGCTATAGTTAACCGATCTGAACAATTTCTTCGGATATTACATTGTTGCCTTAGACAATTGTTTATACCAAATTTCGTGAATATATCTTGTCAAATGCAAAAGTTTGCCATATCAGCACTGGATTCCAATCGTTCAGTTTGTATGGCAGCTACATGCTATAGTTAACGATCTGAACAATTTCTTCGGAGAATACATTGTTGCCTTAGAAAATAATCTATACCAAATTTCATGACTGTATCTTGTCAAATGCAAAAGATTTCCATACAAGAACTTGATTCCGATCGTTCAGTTTGTATGGCAGCTATATGTTATAGTGGTCCGATATCGGCAGTTCCGACAAATGAGCAGCTTCTTGAAGAGAAAATGACGTTTGCAAAATTTCAAAACGATATCTTACAAACAGAAGGACTAGTTCTTATATATACAGACGGACAGACAGACAGACGCACATGGCTAAATCGACTCAGTTCAACATACTGATAATTTATATATGTACTTGTAGGGTCTCCGACATTTCCTTCTGGGTGTTACAAACTTCGTGGCAAACTTAATATACACTGTTCATGGTATAACAAGAAAAACGTCAATTTGGTTGCGCTGAGGATATTATACCCTTCACAAATATAAAAAATTACTTGTTAGAACTTTTTTCCGATTTTTTAGTTTGTGAGGCAGCTGTATCTTAAAAAATTTTTTAGAGATTGCAAAGCATGCCAAATTTGGTGAAGATAGCTCGTCAAACAAAAAGTTTGCAATACAACTGCAAAGCAATGATTCTGATCGTTCAGGTAGACAGACGAATATGGCGAAATCGACTCAGCAAGTCAAGCTGATCATATATTTATATACTTTATAGGGCCTCCAACTTTTTCTACTGAGTGTTACAAACTCATTAAAGCCTATCTAGTGTTTGAAAAACCGAAAAATCAATTGAAAACCGACTGAGGTATGGAAACCTGACGAGAATTTGATTTTCTATGTTAGCTCTATGAGCTAGTGTTGGGAAAAATCTCTACTAAAACGGTGCTTTGAGCTAAAGTAGACCCCAAGTCACTACCAAAATTGAAGAGAAGATCTGAGACCTCTTTTAGGTAATCGATGCTAAAAGAGATATAATGTGGCCTGATATAGAAGGAGGACTTCTGCCCTAATGATAGAAAGGGAGAGCCAAACCTTTTTTCTGCAAAGAAATATCGTAACTAATGGTGTAAAACAATATGAGTACTCGGCGCCCCTTCTAGTGGATTTAGTAGTTTATAAGGAGAACCTTAACCGCTTTGATATACAAAAGTTTTCGGATCCGCCTGGTGGATCTTATCAAAGTTATGCCATTACCGCCACCAATAGTGAAGCGAACATACGTTACTATCACGAAAGTCTCTAGAATATTCTAGAAACTATTTAGTATTCGATAATAATAAATACAGAAAAGAGATGGAAATAATTAGAGTTTGTAACAGAGATGACAATATCAGCTATATTCTCTGGGAAACGTTAGTAATTGGAAACTAATATAATCTACCAATACTAAAAGATTGGTGAGGCCAGCTATGTAGTATATTAATTTCCCAGACGCACTTTCAGAAGACATCAAACTGAACAAACTGTTAAGTTACTAACCATCAGCGCCCCGCACTATGACTTCAGCTGGAATACTCAACAAACCAGAAAAGGTTGTAAATTCTAAAGCAGGCAGTAAGTCAGATTATTTAGTGCATATACAAATACAAGCATGCGAGTATAGATATTTCGCGAACTTTAAGTATGACTTCACTTCAGTAAACATACATAAATCCGATGGTAACGTGGAGCCACTGTAGTCTGCAGATAATATAACTCATATATCAAAGGTGGCTCAGTGCCCAGTAGCGGCTCTTTGGATGCAAGTCAATTCCCTGATTACAAAAATAACATTCAAATACTCCAACAGCCTAGGCCATAGGACTTCCGTTACCAAAGAGCATACTCGGCGTTACTGAGAATGCCACTGCCAATATTTTCATAAATGACGATAACTGGTTGGGTGGCACACTCTTCAAAATTGAAAAACAATTGATGAATGGTTTTGAATTTGCCAAGCAGACTGGCGCCTTCTCGTTTGAAAATGACGGCTGAGGTACTACGCTATTGCCAAGAACTTTATACTAGTAGTTAGTGACACACTCTCACAATCCGCCCATGCTTCGCTGATCACCGTATACACGATGAACGCTAACGTCTTCGATAGATTCAGAGCTTTGCTGAAAACCATAGGTTTTGATGTCGGTTGGCAAGATTTCTGGGGAACTAATCAATCAATCTTCATAAAATTGTACACAGATCTTAGAGATACAACTGTTAAAGATTTGGACGAAGATTTTTTTTTTATTAAGACCATTAAAAAAAAAAAAACAAGTAGAAAAGGCTAAGCTCGGGTGAACTGAACATTTTAAAAGAGTATATTAGCTTGCACGAATCAAAGTCAGGGAAATCCCTTTCGATGTAAAACGTCAACCAGAGGATCGAAATCCTAGCAATTTCAAATATAAATATTCTTAATATAACTCATACACTGACTGACGAATTTGGCAAAAGATTTGTTAGAAAAGCGAAAATTTTCATACATAGTATATGGGAGTTGGGATACACATACATACTAAACAAATGTTCACTGTGTTTTATTAGGGTACCTTCCATCGGTCATATGAAGCAAAATCAGCTGAATGTTAGAAAATCCTGATATAATTTATATGGGTAGTAGGTCAAGTTTTCGCCCAATTTTATTTATTTTAAGCAGGAAGATATTCTGTTATGAGTAAAACCCGCCTTATAATTACCATTAAGATAACTCAAATATTGGCCGACGTATGCAATATTAAGTCACTTGGAAGTTTGAAAATTTTTATATATTAGGTATCAGGGAAGTACTGACCCTATTAAATCCATTTTTGATACACAGAATTACTATTGTCAGGAATATATTCTCTCTGAATTTCAATTGTTTATCTCACCTTTGACCGATATTTTCAGCCAAAGGTCGACTATAGACACTTGGATTCACATATTCGGTACCTATGGGCTTGAAGAGTTTTGGTTTGATTCTACAATTTTTGGTCATAAAGTGGCATTCTTTAAACGAATTATTAGCGCAAAGCTTTAGCCCATTATACCAATTGTTTACTGATTTGTGTAGTGAAAAGTGAAAGAATTAAATGAATTTAAAATTTGGTTATATGGAAGAAGTTTTCACACTGTGACATAGAAATATGAAGGAAATCCTACGTGCTAAATTTAGTGGAAATTGGTTTGATCAGGTCTCGAGACATGAGATGTCACCAAAAAGCTGGCGGTGCCACGTCCATTGAAGAGATTTTCACTCCGGCACCCATAAAGCCTTCCTACACCATCATGCAGGTAATTTGATATTTCTGGCGTAATTAGTTATTGACTTATTGCACTTTAAATGGTTTTGAACAGTACCATTATATGGGGAGTGATCGGGGTTGTCTTCCGATTTAATCCATTTTCACACTGTTTCTCACTGAAGTTTTGATAATATTTGGGTCAAGCGAATTTTGTTCTTGTGACTTTAGTAGTTTAGGAGATATATACATTAAACTTATTAGAGGGCGGGGTCACATCCACTTGTTAAACAATTTTTCCCACAGATGCCCCTTGCTACTGCGATCTCTTTGCCAAATTACTGTTTTATATCTTAATTTAGTGCTTAGTTATTTCACTTTATAAGTTTTCAGTAAATGGCGTTCTGTGGGCGTGGCAGTGGTCCGATTACGGCCATCCTAATTTTTTTGTACTAAGAAACCCGCATACCAAATTTCATTAAGATATCTCAAATTTTATTCAAGTTGCAGCTTCCACGGACGGAAGGACAGATAGGCAGTCAACCGGATTTCAGTTTTCCTTGTCATCCTGATCATTTATGTACTATATATATAACCCTATATATATCTCGATTAGTTTTAGCTGAGCTGAGAGCTTACTGGCACTCGCACACTACCCGGTGATTTAGATTAGAGGACCTTTACGATATACATAAATTGAAAGCTCTCAACGAACGTCTTATTGAGAAGCATTGTACTCAGCAAATCAACACTTATAGCCGAAACAGCCAAAAACATAGACCCGTGGCTCGTGCCAGCTGATACGACCTATCTTATGGGCGTGCAATGTAAGTGAACAGCGAAAAACGCTACTCCCTTCTCTCTTTGCCGTAGGATGTCGTAGATTTCCACGGCATTTGGACTTTTGCCGTAGAAACGTGTCAGCTGATTGCTCTCTCACAACGCACGGTTGCCAATCTCGAGATACATACTGTAGTAATTATAAAAGTTGTCTTCAATATGTTTGAAATTTTCTTAAACTAACTCAAAATCAGAGTCAAATGCTATTATTTATAAATATATAAACTATTTTTAATAGTTTATTTTCAGTTTTGATATTTTATATTATAAACAATTGTAATTGAAAACTTAGATGAGTACAAAACTATATGTGCATATTGAGCAATGGCAACATTGTTCAAATGAAAACAAGTAAGGAAGGGCTAAGTTCGGGTGTCACCGAACATTTTATACTCTCGCATGATAAAGTGATAATCGAGATTTCATTATACGTCATTTACATATTTTTAAATACCGTATTTTTGTAAAGTTTTATTCCGCTGTCATCATTGGTTCCTAATGTTTATATCGTATTAAACAGAGAAGGCATCAAATGGAATTCAAAATAGCGTTATGTTGGAAGAAGGCGTGGTTGTGAACCGATTTCACCCATATTTCGTACATATCATCAGGGTGTTAAGAACATATTATATACCGAATTTCATTGAAATCGGTCTAGTAGTTCCTGAGATATGGTTTTTGGTCCATAAGTGGGCGAGGCCACGCCCATTTTCAATTTTGAAAAAAAAGCCTGAGTGCAGCTTCCTTCTGCAATTTCTTCCGTAAAATTTAGTGTTTCTGACGTTTTTTGTTAGTCGATTAACGCACTTTTAGTGATTTTCAACATAACCTTTGTATGGGAGGTGGGCGTGGTTATTATCCGATTTCTTCCATTTTTAAACTGTATATGGAAATGCCTGAAAAAAACGACTCTGTAGAGTTTGGTTGACATAGCTATAGTAGTTTCCGAGATATGTACAAAAACTTAGTAGGGGGCGGGGCCACGCCCACTTTTCCAAAAAAAATACGTCCAAATATGCCCCTCCCTAATGCGATCCTTTGTGCCAAATTTCACTTTAATATCTTTATTTATGGCTTAGTTATGACACTTTATAGGTTTTCGGTTTCCGCCATTTTGTGGGCGTGGCAGTGTGCCGATTTTGCCCATCTTCAAACTTAACCTTCTTATGGAGCCAGGAATACGTGTACCAAGTTTCATCATGATATCTCAATTTTTACTCAAGTTACAGCTTGCACGGACGGACGGACAGACGGACGGACAGACGGACGGACACACGGACGGGCGGACAGACAGACATCCGGATTTCGACTCTACTTGTCACCCTGATCACTTTGGTATACATAACCCTATATCTGACTCTTTTAGTTTTAGGACTTACAAACAACCGTTATGTGAACAAAACTATAATACTCTCCTTAGCAACATTGTTGCGAGAGTATAACAAACAAAGATGACTGATTTCTGCGTTTTTACCACGGGCTCAATTAATTTAAAACTTTCAATGAGCGTTTTATTTAGAAGCCTTGCGCTCAGCAAATCAACACTCGCTTCCACCCACCAGCATAACAATGTTTTGCATAAGCAACGTGGTATGAAAGTTTACCCGCTAGCTGCGAATTTCTGATGGTCCAGTCACTTTCTATTTAAACAACTGTTATGCGAAGGCACAATTTAGTGTGTTAACGTATCTACGGTAAAATACGGAGACAAGTTAGTAATGGATTACCCGTCAAATTCTTGTGCTTTTCGTAAAATTTTTGATTCAAAGCAGAGCTTCTGGCCTTTCTGTTGCAGAATGACGGACATGCATACGCGTTTTGTCGTTGTTGTGTGGCAAGGACACGAGCGTGCATTTTGTCGGTTGACTGTTTTGTTTTACTTGGCCAAAATAATTGCTTGGTTGGACGCGTTAGGCTATGAAGTTTTAAAAGCAATTTCAGGAGAAAAAACCAGAGTCACAAAACTCACTTGATATGCCGTGTTTTGTTGGCTGAGCGGGTTGTGTTGCGCGATTCCGTCTGTCGTTGATTAGCGTTTGTATTGTGTGCGTGACGCAGCCGAAACGAGTACCGTGAGTCGTTGAAACGGTTTTCTGTGCTTAAAATATAATTTAATAATATAATATTTATTAAAAATTTATAAAATCCGCTGACATAAAGCTGGTTGTTTTGTTGTCAGGTGTACAGAAATGTTTTTTAAGTGCTTTGTGTAAGTGTAATTGAGTTCTTTTTTTAGAAAAATTTGCACTCCTGGCATAAAGTTTGTGCAAACGTCAATTTGTAGTAAAGCAAACAGAAAAAATTAATAAATTGAAAAAAAGTAATTTGAATCGTCATTATTGTGCCAAATTAAGATTTTTGGGTTAAAGGGCTTTACATCCTTCCTAGTGCATAGATATCCTACCACTTTGCACGTGACGTTGCAATCTGCTGACGAAGTGACAAAATAAGTCTGAAACACAAGATTTATTTTATGGAATGATTTAACGGTATAAAAAGTTGAAAATAAGTGTGAGTGCAGCGTTGCAAAATAGAAATAAATTAAGGTTGTAAATAACATAAAACTTATTAAAAAATCGTATAATTTTATCCAATTATTAATTAATATTATATATCATTTCATGTGACTCAGAGAATGCTTTTTTACATTTCTCTTTATTTATTCTCGCATGAATTCAGTCGTTTTACATATATTTCTGCCAGAGAACGTGCTCATTTCTGATAAATGGCAGCGAAAATGGTGAATTCCTTACTACAATTCTATCAGCTCTGTTAGCCGTCAAATCGAACATCATACAGAATTCAATTTGCACCTTCTCTATGCTTTAAGTTCTCTGGTTTGGTGGGCTGACAGCAACATTTTTGATAACGGCTTATGATTGCAAACACGCAGATACAGTTTGTATAAATATGGCCATATACATATGTGTGTTTGTATGTATGCAGTTAAGGTTGTGTGCCACATTGCTTGCAAACCCAGTGCAGCAATTGAAGTGCGAAAATCTGTAAATGTTGCCATTACATTCATTTCAGCTTTTCCAGCGATAATTATAATCATTAGCCATACGTGCTAGCTCTCTTCCTCTCTCCGGCTTTTTTAAGTTGTGCGACAACTCAGTTAATTTAACGTGTGAAGCTACTTTTTGACACCTATTAACTGAGTTGTGTGTATGTGTATGTGCATATATATTTATGTATGTGCCTGACTATGACACTATTTAATTTAATTTGGTTTAATTAGCTGGCGGGAGAGCGTATTAAGTGTACGACTTCGCGGACTACTATTATTGGTACTCATATCCATTACTAATGATGATGATTGGCCATTTTGAAAGCTTATTTAATTTTTGGCCGCTGGTTTGCTTCGATGTGTTTTGATTCGCCTTCATTTTTCGTCCGAAACTGCTCACATTACACCAAAAACAGCGTTGCGTAGACCTTGCTCAGAATATGTTGCACTCAGCACGCGACGCTACAGATCTGCCCCACAGGATCATAATTTTTCACGAATCATAGGTTTTTAGTTGCGTAAGAGCGAAAAAAGCGACCCAAGTTAGGTCGAGTTCGAAAGTTTTGCTAACAGTTTTCTTCCGTTACAGGGGCGGAGTACATCATGAGTCCTTGCCAAAGGGTCGTATGGTCAATTCTCCAGAAACTCTCGGAATTGTGGAAGAAAAAAACTGGCTTTTGTATCATGATGACCCCCTCGCTCACGCATCGTTTTCGGGTTACGAATATTTGGCTAAAAACAGAACATTAAACATAAACCAGATCACCGTATTTCCCCGACCAGGCCCCTTTTGACATTTTTTCCTTTCTAAAACTGATGAGGCACATGAAAGGATGACGGTATGCTACGAATGAGGAAATAAAAACTGCTTCGAAAGAGGAGCTAAACAAGATCATAAAAAATTACTTTGTGGAACGCTGGCAGAAATACAATATACATATTCATATTCATTACACTGTGATAGTCAAAAAAAAAGACAAGACCAAATTCGACGGTTTCCCCCTGTTTCGGGTCCTACGAATCGAACTGCATCATTACTTTTTTGAGTTACACTCATGGTTTCATAAAAAAAAATTTTGTTGAAGTTTTTCATCAAAGTGGCCCATTGTAAGAGAAAGGCACATTTTTCTTCGGTCTCTAACTTTTTTAATGTTGACTTTTTTGGTAAACTTTCTTTGACAAAGCTTCTCAGAATAAGTCCGTCTTTAAGTTCTTAGATGACTGTAAACCCCAAAATCAATGTTTTTTGTGTCCTATAGCCAATATGTCGAAAAAACTGAAATTTAATCAATTTTTTTAATGTTTTTTCCCTCACGTTTCGTCAATATTTTAATTTACCCTTTGATACTTATACATTAAGTGACATCTTGTAATAGTAAGAAACTTAAGCAAAGACAACGTTCTGAGCAAACTAACCATTAGAAAAAAACTTAACAAAATTTGTATTTTTTAAAAAAGCTACACTAACTATGTTTGAGTGCTGTTTTATTTTTTTTGTATCTTTTAAGTGTTATCAATAAGTATCATAAATTTGTACACAATATTTAAATTAAATTTAATAAGACTCATCTATCAATGTCCAACACAACTCAGCAAGCAACGAGTCAAGCTTTTAACCACTGCACTGATAAGAAATAACAGCAAGTAACGTTTGAAAGAAACGTTAAATGCTTGTCTAAGGGTCAAAATTTAAGCATAGATTGCAGTAGTTAATTTGACTTTGACTTCGCGGAAAGAACATTGTTTTAGTGCCTTGTATATTAAAAAAATAAATTAAAATGAATAAGTGTCCAATTTGCCTATCGTTGTTCTGCTACGTATGTGGAAAATTTACAAGCCCTCGGAGTAGACGCAAAATATCTTCGGGAACTGCCGGCATCTACGAGGAATATTTCGATTTGCCCGTTATAAGAGACGTAGATTGGGTGCCAAATACCATTTGCACGCAATGCAACAACAACCTGCATAACTGGTCAAAAAGACTGTGCCTCTGGCAACCCTTCTCGTGCTCAGCTGTAAATTTGGTGCTCTGGCGAATTTATTTAATTTATATTTAAAACTTTATTGTGAAAATTTTTGTATTAAGTGACCTTTTAAGATAAGTATCAGTGTTATATTGTGCTAGTGAAGCAATTGATTTTACTTTAATTCTGTTCTGGCTAATTTTAATTTATTGTGCCGAGTCATTTTCAATTTGTTTTTGTTGCTACATTTTAAATAGTGCAATTGTTAGTGTTAATTTATATTGCTTACTTAAATTTCTTTCTTGTTTTTATTCATTTCCATCTTTGTCCACAGCTGATCGCGAGTTTCTTACTTTTCGTGTGTTACAGTGCATCTCAAACTGCTCGCTACATTGGTTGTTATCTTTGATAACTAACTATTTTATTGCATTCATTTGTTATAAATATTTTTGTCATCGCGCTTTTTACTTTTATTATTTAACATTTTTTATATTTTTGATTAAATTTTTTTTTTGTTCATTATGACTTGTAACTTTCCGAACTGCTCTGTGAAAAGCGAGTCGGAACGCTATGTTTCTTGTTGGCTTTGTGATGGGCTTGCCCATCTTAAATGTGCTGAAATGACAGGTAGGATTTTGGATTCCATTCTTGACAGTAAGGGCTTGCGCTGGTCTTGCTTGACATGCAGACCAACTGAAATTGAATTGTTTAAAGTTTTTAAGCAGGCGCGCAATGGTTTCAAGGAGATTGGTCGAGAGCTTGAAACCCTTACTGAAAAATTTAGGCATTATGAAACGCTGTTTCAATCATTTCAATGCCTAAAAAAACGAAAACGTCCGTCTGATGAAGATGCCACTGTATCTTTCTTAAAAAGTATGCCCCCACCCGCTATTGACCTCATAAATCTTGCATCCCCTCGTCCTCAAGGAGAGAAGGTTCCGTCTGCTCAGGACACAGAGAAAACTGTTACTGAATACGGTAAGCGGAAAACTTCTCAAGATCCGCCTCCAAATACCTCCAAGTCAGCTAATAAAAACTTAGTGGTAATACCGCGGAAAAAAAGCAATTTCTATCTCGAGACTTGCTGCGGATACCACAGTCGAGGATATAAACAGTTACATCTCGTCGAAATTAAAAACGGTAGATACAGACATCCGTAAATTTAATTTCAAATACAACAGGGATATTTCCTCGTTTAAGATCGACGTATCCGCTGACAATTTTCAATTGATACTTGACAACTCATTCTGGCCATCTGGGGTCTTTGTGCGCGAAGATCTAGTTTACGTCGATAACGCTTCAATGTTCTCTGTTGTCCGATGTGATCCTTTAGTTCGGCCAGAGGACACGTATCATCCTGCTTTGGAAATTAACATCGAAATCATAGCCAACTTTGCTTATAATAATACACAAGACCTTTGTTTTCGGTTCAACTTTGCGAAAGCTAATTTTAAGAAGATTAATTATGAACTTTCTAAAATAACTTGGCCAGATTACAGTGGCAATATCGAATTTAGTGCTTCCCACTTTAATGAAACTATTGTAAACTTATTTGAAAAATATGTTCCGAAGTGTGTTGTTACTCAAAAAATTAGTTCTAATTTATGGTTTTCGAAAGAATTATGTAAATTAAAAAATAGAAAATCTCGTGCTTTTAAACTTTTTAAAAAAACTGGTTTAGTTGCTAACTATTCAAAATATTCTAAATTGCGTCGACAATTTGCTGAACTTAACAAAATATGTTATAGTAATTATATAAAAATGGGGTTCGGCATCCCAATTATTTGGATAGATCCACAAGGGCATCATACTGGTAAAAAAAAAAGAAAGAAAGATTTCACCAAGTCGCCGCCCCCCTTGAGCATTGGTACAGCGGCAAAAAGCTTGACCCGTTGCTTGCTGATTTGTGTTGGGCATTAATAGATGAGTCTTATTAAATTTAATTTAAATATTGTGTACAAATTTATGATACTTATTGATAACACTTAAAAGATACAAAAAAAAACAAGTAAGGAAGGGCTAAGTTCGGGTGTCACCGAACATTTTATACTCTCGCATGATAAAGTGATAATCGAGATTTCATTATACGTCATTTACATATTTTTTAAATACCGTATTTTTGTAAAGCTTTATTCCGCTGTCATCATTGGTTCCTAATGTACATACATATACATATACACGTATTATACAGAAAAGGCATCAGATGGAATTCAAAAGCGTTATATTGGAAGAAGGCGTGGTTGTGAACCGATTTCACCCATATTTCGTACATGTCATCAGGGTGTTAAGAAAATATTATATACCGAATTTCATTGAAATCGGTGGAGTAGTTTCTGAGATATGGTTTTTGGTCCATAAGTGGGCGAGACCATGCCCATTTTCAATTTTAAAAAAAAGCCTGGGTGCAGCTTCCTTCTGCAATTTCTTCCGTAAAATTTAGTGTTTCTGACGTTTGTTGTTAGTCCGTTAACGCACTTTTAGTGATTTTCAACATAACCTTTGTATGGGAGGTGGGCGTGGTTATTATCCGATTTCTTCCATTTTTGAACTGTATATGGAAATGCCTGAAGAAAACGACCCTGTAGAGTTTGGTTGACATAGCTATAGTAGTTTCCGAGATATGTACAAAAAACTTAGTAGGGGGCGGGGCCACGCCTACTTTTCCAAAAAAATTGCGTCCAAATATGCCCCTCCCTAATGCGATCCTTTGTGCCAAATTTCACTTTAATATCTTTATTTATGGCTTAGTTATGACACTTTATAGGTTTTCGGTTTCCGCCATTTTGTGGGCGTGGCAGTGGGCCGATTTTGCCCATCTTCGAACTTAACCTTCTTATGGAGCCAAGGAATACGTGTACCAAGTTTCATCATGATATCTCAATTTTTACTCAAGTTACAGCTTGCACGGACGGACGGACGGACAGACGGACGGACAGACAGACATCCGGAGTTCGACTCTACTCGTCACCCTGATCACTTTGGTAACCCTATATCTGACTCTTTTAGTTTTAGGACTTACAAACAACCGTTATGTGAACAAAACTATAATACTCTCCTTAGCAACATTGTTGCGAGAGTATAATAAAACAGCACACAAACATAGTTAATGTAGCTTTTTTAAAAAATACAAATTTTGTTAAGTTTTTTTCTAATGGTTAGTTTGCTCAGAACGTTGTCTTTGTTTAAGTTTCTTACTATTACAAGATGTCACTAAATGTATAAATATCAAAGGGTAAATTAAAATATTGACGAAACGTGAGGGAAAAAACATTAAAAACAAGTAAGGAAGGGCTAAGTTCGGGTGTCACCGAACATTTTATACTCTCGCACAATAAAGTGATAATCGAGATTTCATTATACGTCATTTACATATTTTTTAAATACCGTATTTTTGTAAAGCTTTATTCCGCTGTCATCATTGGTTCCTAATGTACATACATATATACACGTATTATACAGAAAAGGCATCAGATGGAATTCAAAAGCGTTATATTGGAAGAAGGCGTGGTTGTGAACCGATTTTACCCATATTTCGTACATGTCATCAGGGTGTTAAGAAAATATTATATACCGAATTTCATTGAAATCGGTGGAGTAGTTTCTGAGATATGGTTTTTGGTCCATAAGTGGGCGAGGCCACGCCCAGTTTCAATTTTTAAAAAAATCCTGGGTGCGGCTTCCTTCTGCCACTTCTTCCGTAAAATTTAGTGTTTCTGACGTTTTTTATGAGTCGGTTAACGCACTTTTAGTGATTTTCAACATAACCTTTGTATGGGAGGTGGGCGTGGTTATTATCCGATTTCTTCCATTTTTAAACTGTATATGGAAATGCCTGAAGAAAACGACTCTGTAGAGTTTGGTTGACATAGCTATAGTAGTTTCCGAGATATGTACAAAAAACTTAGTAGGGGCGGGGCCACCCCCACTTTTCCAAAAAAATTGCGTCCAAATGCCCCTCCCTAATGCGATCCTTTGTGGCAAATTTCACTTTAATGTCTTTATTTATGGCTTAGTTATGACACTTTATATGTTTTCGGTTTCCGCCATTTTGTGGGCGTGGCAGTGGGCCGATTTTACACATCTTCGAACTTAACCTTCTTATGGAGCCAAGGAATACGTGTACCAAGTTTCATCATGATATCTCAATTTTTACTCAAGTTACAGCTTGCACGGACGGACGGACGGACAGACGGACGGACGGACAGACAGACATCCGGATTTCAACTCTACTCGTCACCCTGATCACTTTGGTATATATAACCCTATATCTGACTCTTTTAGTTTTAGGACTTACAAACAACCGTTATGTGAACAAAACTATAATACTCTCCTTAGCAACATTGTTGCGAGAGTATAAAAATGGATTAAATTTCAGTTTTTTCGACATATTGGCTATAGGACACAAAAAACATTGATTTTGGGGTTTACAGTCATCTAAGAACTTAAAGACGGACTTATTCTGAGAAGCTTTGCCAAAGAAAGTTTACCAAAAAAGTCAACATTAAAAAAGTTAGAGACCGAAGAAAAGTGTGCCTTTCTCTTACAATGGGCCACTTTGATGAAAAACTTCAACAAACATTTTTGTATGAAACCATGAGTGTAACTCAAAAAAGTAATGATGCAGTTCGATTCGTTGGACAGGGGGAACCGTCGAATTTGGTCTTGTTTTTTTTGTTTTTTTTTTTGAAAAACACTATCACAGTGTTATTAAACAAACTTTCAGTATTCTATTACATATATAGAATTTGAGTGACTTACATGTTTCAATTAGAGACATGAGCCCACTTTTCAATTGAGAAAGAAGGTTTAGGGTAAACACAAAAAAAGGTTGGCGTAAATGCATGATAGCTTCGAGTAACACATTAAACATTTATACGGATGGCTGGAGCAGCTAGCCTCTAAAATAGCAGACAACTTTAGAGTCAACATCACGTGGATAGCCAAGGCTTTGATCTCGTTTCGCATATCGGACAGAAGTGTCTCGGAAAGCAAGGCAGCAGAGGAGAGTGACTTAAGTTGTACTGGGTTCCAGGTCACAAAGGTATCGAGGGCAATTGCTAAGAGTGGTGTATGGCTCTCACATGAAAACGTGATCAACATTGGACAACTCATGTATTATCTATAAGACGATCTGGAAAGAAGTATGACAAGGAAAATTAAAACGTGCTGGAAGGATCTATCTGGGTGCAAAACTGCAAAAGTCATTTGTTAAACGGTATGCCGGATATATATAAAGTTCCTGTTGGTACTCGAAAGAAGGTGCTATAAGAACATGATTGTTATACTCACTGGTCATAGTCTGCTGTCGGCACACGCCTTCAAAATGGGGGTGCCAAATCGAGAAAACTGCAGGAAATCGTAACGAAACTCCATCTGGTATCGCAAAGGACCAAAACTGGTCTATATGTGCGTCATTAGCCTACCAGCCGAGTTAACAACAGCGCGCCAGTCGTTTCTTCTTTCCGCTACGTGGCGCCAATTGGATATTCCAAGCGAAGCCAGGTCCTTCTCCACTTGGTCCTTCCAACGGAGTGGAGGTCTTCCTCTTCCTCTGCTTCCCCCGGCGGTTACTGCGTCGAATACTTTCAGAGCTGGAGTGTTTTCGTCCATCCGGACAATATGACCTAGCCAACGTAGCCGCTGTCTTTTAATCCGCTGAACTATGTCGATGTCGTCGTATATCTCGTACAGCTCATCGTTCCATCGAATGCGGTATTCGCCGTGGCTAACGCCCAAAGGACCATAAATCTTTCGCAGAACTTTTCTCTCGAAAACTCGCAATGCCGACTCATCCGTTGTTGACATCGTCGAAGACTCTGCACCATATAGCAGGACGGGAATTATGAGTGACTTATAGAGTTTGGTTTTTGTTTTCGAGAGAGGACTTTGCTTCTCAATTGCCTACTCAGTCCGAAGTAACGCCTGTTGGCAAGAGTTATTCTGCGTTGGATTTCTAGGCTGACATTGTTGGTGGTGTTTACGCTGGTTCCAAGATAGACGAAATTATCTACAACTTCAAAGTTATGACTGTCAACAGTGACGTGAGTGCCAAGTCGCGAGTGCGACGACTGCTTGTTTGATGACAGGAGATATTTCGTCTTGCCCTCGTTCACTGCCAGACCCATTTCTTTTGCTTCCTTGTCCAGCCTGGAGAAAGCAGAACTAACGTCGCGGGGGTTGAGGCCGATGATATCAATATCATCGGCATACGCCAGCAGCTGTATACTCTTATAGAAGATAGTACCTTCTCTATTTAGTTCTGCGGCTCGAACTATTTTCTCCAAAAGCAGGTTGAAAAAGTCGCACGATAGGGAATCGCCTTGTCTGAAACCTCGGTATCGAACGGCTCGGAGAGGTCCTTCCCGATCCTGACGGAGCTTTTCGTGTTACTCAACCTATATGTTAAGACAAATTTGTATTTAAAAGCATCAACACACGATTTTTATATTCTCGCAACAATGTTGCTAACGAGAGTATTATAGTTTTGTTCACATAACGGTTGTTTGTAAGTCCTAAAACTAAAAGAGTCAGATATAGGGTTATATATACCAAAGTGATCAGGGCGACGAGTAGAGTCGAAATCCGGATGTCTGTCTGTCCGTCCGTCCGTCTGTCCGTCCGTCCGTGCAAGCTGTAACTTGAGTAAAAATTGAGATATCATGATGAAACTTGGTACACGTATTCCTTGGCTCCATAAGAAGGTTAAGTTCGAAGATGGGCAAAATCGGCCTACTGCCACGCCCACAAAATGGCGGAAACCGAAAACCTATAAAGTGTCATAACTAAGCCATAAATAAAGATATTAAAGTGAAATTTGGCACAAAGGATCGCATTAGGGAGGGACATATTTAGACGCAATTGTTTTGGAAAAGTGGGCGTGGCCCCGCCCCCTACTAAGTTTTTTGTACATATCTCGGAAACTACTATAGCTATGTCAACCAAAGTCTACAGAGTCGTTTTCTTCAGGTATTTCCATATACAGTTCAAAAATGGAAGAAATCGGATAATAACCACGCCCACCTCCCATGCAAAGGTTATGTTCAAAATCACTAAAAGTGCGTTAACCGACTAACAAAAAACGTCAGAAACACTAAATTTTACGGAAGAAGTGGCAGAAGGAAGCTGCACCCAGGCTTTTTTTAAAAATTGAAAATGGGCGTGGCGCCGCCCACGTATGGACCAAGAACCATATCTCAGGAGCTACTAGACCGATTTCAATGAAATTCGGTATATAATATTTTCTTAACACCCTGATGACATGTACGAAATATGGGTGAAATCGGTTCGCAACCACGCCTTCTTCCAATATAAAGCTATTTTGAATTCCATCTGATGCCTTCTCTGTATAATACGAGTATAAACATTAGGAACCAATGATGATAGCGGAATAAAACTTTACAAAAATACGGTATTTGAAAAATATGTAAATGACGTATTATGAAATCTCGATTATCACTTTACCATGCGAGAGTATAAAATGTTCGGTGACACCCGAACTTAGCCCTTCCTTACTTGTTATTAGTTCGATTTAAAAATGAAGATGTGGTATTACCGTAAACCTTACTAATTTGTTGTAAAATGGCTGGCGGATAGGGGTTTTAAATTGTAGAAATAGCCGGAAAGAACGAGCTTCATTAATAAGCTTGGTATGGGTTATGTACATATGTAGCTCATCGACCACCGTAATAAGGACTGATTGTAAGCGATTAAAGGTGTTTTGGAAAACTATTGCAGACATGGTTCAGATTCAATACAGAGTTAGTTGAAGAAAGAAATGGATCTTATTCCTTATTCCATAAAATCATGACATATATTTTCTTTATAAAAGCGTGTTTGAGCTTGGATTAAGCAGCGAAATTATAAAATTGTGATCTTTATTAATTTCTTTAAATTTCCTTTGCCAACCAGATTCTCAATTTTTTTATTTTTTAACTTGTAGTCGTTGAACTCAAACTCAAAATTGTCTAAAGCGAAATACGACGAGTGTTAGCTATCCAAAAAATCAAGCCAAATCCAAAATCTCATTTTGCAAAATAAAAATCAGGGATAAAGAAAGCGAAGTGTGTGTAATAGCATTGACAGACGGCAGCGTTTAACCAGATTAATTGCATTTTTCGGGATTAATTCAGGAGTTACCACAGCTAACTCCGTTGCTGAATCCAAAAATAACTCTCAAAATTTTAGGGAGTTTGTGAGATTTTCGTTGGCAACATTGTTAAAAATGGCCAATTTTCATCTATTGTGAATGAAATACAAGCAACCCTGACAGCTGTTTATCAAATTCTCAATATAATATCAATAAAACTTCTATGTTATGATGCAGTTTTAAAAATAATGTGTTGATATGCTTTTGTAATAAAAAATAGTTTGGTAAAAATTGGTCGGCTAACAACCGTAATGTTTATCTTCTATCAATTTTCATTGAAAATATTATAAAAAGGACAATGAGCTGTTTATGAGAGTTTCAAACTCGCATAGCTGCCGTCTGTCACCTACAAATTTGGATCTGATTAAGTGCACAGTTAATCCGGATTAACGCTGCCGTCTGTCAAGGCTAAAAGACTCGACAAACGATGCGAAGTCATGATATTGTGGTTACCAGCAATCATTAGACAAATGCTGCAGCATCAATTGCTTTCTTCCGTTGTGTCTTATCTTGTTTCCTTGGCGCGTTGCGTGGAGCAAATTTCATTATCGCACATTTGCGCAAAATGTGTGAAAATAAAAGCGGCAAAGCAAAGCACATAAATGAAGTGAGAGTGAAAATATCAACGGTAAAATGCACGCACATGCACACTCTTGAGGGGAGACAAAAATTTTAAATACGCAATTTGATTTTGTACAATTCACGATCTAATTAAAGCGCAAAGCGCAAACTGTCGCTAAAAAATTTCACTACGCAAAGGGCTTTTAGTAAATTCAACTGTAATTTGGTACTGGGAATCGAAGTAGCAATCTGTGGGTAAAAAATTAAAAAAAAGTGGGCATGGACACTCCCTCTAACAAGTTTAATGCACATATCAACTAAACCACTTAAGCTACAACAATCAAAGTCGCTGACCATAAATCTTATAAGAACTTCTACCGACAATTTTTTTTTTTTTTTTATTTAACTTTCTTTATTTACAATCTATCTACATTAAGATATTCAGTAAATTAGGTCTAGTAGGTAATGGCAGAGGTAGATTTGTCCTTGAGCAAATCTACATAAAGGATTACAATTTATTACATATATAATTAACTTAGGTTATTATAAAAAATTTGCATCTACGGTTCTTTATTAATTTTACTTTTTGAAGATAATTTCAAAATTACATTAGCCCCACAAAAAATAGTCTAAACGCGTTAAATCGCATGCTCTTGGTGTCCAACTTACGGGTCCATTTCTTGAGATGAATTGTTCTCCGAAGTTTTCCCTCAAAATGGCCATAGAATCATGTGTGGCCATCAAAAATGGACTTAAATCTAAGAAAGTAAAATATAATTATCTTAGGTTTTAAATACATCCATCAAAAATTCATTTTTTTTTTTTTTTTTTTTTTTGAGAAATGGTAAATCTAAGATATGAGAACGTTTTAGCCGTATAGTTTCATAAGTTGTATCTAACAGACAAACAGCAATTGGGTTTATATGGTTTGAGAGACGTGCAAGATATCTAGCACTATATTTAGGGATCTCATTTTTTATAAAGGGAATACCTAGGTCGTTATGGATAGCTTCATTGGTAACAAACCATGGGGCGTTAATAAGTGACCGCAATGTTTTTGATTGATAACGTTGCAAAATCTCCACATTGGACTTACTGGCAGTACCCCAAAGCTGAATGCCGTATGTCCATATGGGTTTGAGGATAGCTTTGTAGAGCCGTATTTTATTTTCTATGCTAAGTTGAGACTTTCGACCGAGCAACCAGTACATGCGTTTAGTTTTGATTTTTAATTGCTGCTGTTTAGCCTGAATATGACTTTTCCATGTAAGACGTCGATCTAGATGCATCCCTAAATATTTAACTTTATCCCTAGTAGGAATCTGCTTATTATTTAAAAATACAGCAGGACACTCCTCTTTTCTTAATGCAAATGTGACATGTGTAGACTTTTCAGAGTTAACCTTTATTTTCCATTTGTTGAGCCAAACTTCCAGCATATTCAGTTGGTTTTGAAGTAGAGACGAAGCTTCTATAGGGGTACCACTAGAAGCGATAAACGCTGTGTCATCAGCAAAAGTTGCTACCTCTATTTCTCGTAATGTGGGCATATCTGATGTAAATATTGTGTATAGGACTGGACCCAAAACACTACCCTGCGGTACACCAGCATTAATGCTGTAGATTTCTGATGAGGCATCTCAGTGCCTTACATAAAAGTGTCTGTCACTTAAATAAGATTTAAGCACTAAATAGTAATGTGCTGGCATTAGCCTTTTTATTTTGAAGAGGAGTCCTGGATGCCATACCCTGTCAAAAGCTTGTTGAACGTCTAAGAAGGCTGCAGAACAGTATTTTTTTTCTTCCAGCGCATTTGTAATTACATTTGCCACCCTATGGCATTGCTCTGGCGTACCGTGTCCTATTCTGAACCCAAACTGATGTTCAGGTATGATATTTTGATCCTCAATTACTGGTAACATTCTTTGCAAAAATATTCTTTCGAATATTTTCGAAAATGTTACCAGTAAGCTAATAGGACGATATGACGTAAGACAGCTTTCAGGCTTATTTGGTTTTGGGACCATGACCACAGTGGCACATTTCCATTGTGTGGGGTAATGATTTATATTTAAAATAGCATTATATATTAATGTGAGAAACTCGATAGCTTTTTCCGGAAGAATTTTAACAACTTTGCTATCAATATAGTCGTAGCCGGGTGTTTTACTATTATTTAATCTACGTACTTCCATAGCAACTTCGCTATTTGATATCTTGCTAATGGGGAGGTCCATTTGACACGGAGATTCTAAAAAATTTAGAATCTCAGTTTCATCACTACTAGTACCTAAGGAATTAGGTTGAAAAATTTGGTAGAGGTGTTTAGCAAAGGCCTCTGTTTTGGCTTCATCACTCCTGCAAAATACCCCATTTGAGTCCCTAACTGTTGCGTTTCGTTTGGTTGGTCGTTTAAGATACTTGGTAGCTTTCCAGAGTCTGTGCTCATCGTTTTTAGTGGGTTCAAGGCTTTTAATAAACAAACTGAAGGATTCATTCTTCAGTTCAGATAGCTTTAATTTTAGTAGCTTGGTTGCTTTATTAAGTGCTCTCTTTTCAGCTGGGTATCTATTTAGCTGCCAGGCTTTTCTTAATCTTCTTTTTTCTTTAATAAGACCCAACACTTCAGCAGGAACCTGTAAATGATCAGTAAAAGTCGGCTGGTTTCTTATCGGGCTAGATAGATATGCGGCCTCATGAACCAGGTTTGTAAACGATTCTACCGCTGAATCCAATTCACCACCATTTTCTAAGGGCACGTTAAGGTCAATATGTTTATCGATCCAATATTGGAAGGATTTGAGATCGGTTTTCGGGGTAAGGATCTTATATTTTTTGGAAGTCTGGTAAACATTTTCATTATATGAAACAATTAAAGGCGAGTGATCTGAACTTAGTTCATTACTGTCTTGAATGTTTAACTTATGTCTGGGTAAACCAGAGTATATCACAAAATCGAGAAGATTCGGATTTTTTCTTGGGTCGCTTGGCCAATATGTTGGAGTGCCTGTTGATAAAATGGAAAAATTTCTTTGGGTAATACATTTTTCGAGTTCTCTGCCCTTAGGATTTATGATCCTAGAGCCCCACCAAGGGTGCTTTGCATTGAAGTCCCCACCTGCCAAAAATTTTGAACCAAACTGTCTAAAAATATCAACGTATTGGTCTGTTTTAAGGTTAAATCTTGGAGGAAAGTATACAGAGTATATTGGTAACTCATGGTTGTCACATTTAACTTTAACTCCTGCTGCTTGTAGATATTGTTCTCTAACTTCTTCCAGACATTCATATTTGATTCTGGATTTGATTAAAATGGCGGAACCCCCATGGGCTCTGTTGCGCGGATGGTTTGCACATATAAGATCATAACCGATGATTTTGAAGTACGATTTAGTTGTGAAATGGGTTTCAGACACCAAGAAAATGTCTATATTGTTTGTATTTAGGAATAATTTTACTTCCTCGGTATGATTAGTCAGACCATTGGCGTTCCAAATAGCTATTCGGAGACCTACTTGCATAGTTTATCCAAAAGAGTGGACATCATTTTAAACAAACTTTGAGTAAGCTCAAGCTGTTTAGAAAATAAGGTTTCAATTTTTTCAAGAACGTTGTTTTCTGAATTTAAATTACTTTGAACACATTGGGCATATGATATATTTGGATTGGCATACACATTTTCTGTTTGTTTATAATTATTCAGTTGGGGGAAATTATGAGAGGCATGGGAATATGATGGGAAATTGTTTCTTTTATCAGTCATATTCGATTTTTTGGCAAGGTTTTGGTACACCTTGCATCCCTTGTAATTTGCTGGATGGCTTTGTAAACAATTAATGCATTTGGCAGGCGTATCTTTACTTTTAACGCATTCAGCTGTTGGATGGTCCAGACCACACTTCACACACCTGTACGATTTTGTACAATATGATTTGGTATGCCCAAACTCTTGACAGCGATGGCATTGTACAACATCATTTACCTTTTTTGGAGGGTCAACCTTAACAATAGCATTACCAAGATATTTTAAATTAAAGATATTTTTATTGTCATTGCTTGGTTCTAAGTCGACAAAATGCATGCATAAAGGCATATTCGTAAATCTACTTCGTATATTGCTAACGTTCCTAACCTTAAAACCCAACGCTTCTATTTCTTCTTTTATGTCATCTACTGGAGTAGAGAAATGTAAGTTTTTTAAAACAATTCTATACGCACGCTCTTGTTTAAGCTGGTACGTATGGTAGTTAATTTCTTTTTCTTTCATATCTTTTACCAGAGATCTGTATGACCCTATAGATTTTACCATTACTCGAATTTGGCCGTCTCGCAAAGCTTTATAACTAAATTCAGATTTATTAATAATAGTTTCGAAATACTTAATCATACCGCTAATATCACTAATATTTGGCACAATAATTGGTGGTGGTTTTGGTGTATTCTCTTCTATGTTTTGATCCATTATGTTATTGCTATCCGATTCGTCTTGTAGCCCGGCAAACATGTTCGTGCTGTTGGAATTGCTGCTGATGTTATTGTTGTTGAGTTGAGTTGTTGGAATAGAGTTATAGCTATCCGCTAAGTTTGTATAGTTGTTTGTTTTTGTCCGTTTTTGATCAATAGTGGGAGAGCCTGATTGAGGTCTTTTATTAGTCACAGTTTGCCATTGCATTGTATTATCACTTTCGTTTCTCAATTCATTAGCAGAACTGACATTTTGCATGCTCAAAGTTGTCATATTTGTTGAATTATTTAATAACTCAACATTTAGGTTTGTTGTTTCTGTTAAAAGAGTCCTTGACTCATTATTAATTAATGTTGTTCTCTTCATCGAGTGACCTTGCTCGAAAGGTGAGCACTGGTCACTCATTTATGTATTCACGTGGTCGATTTAATTAATAAAGTTTTATGAATAGAGTTTTATTTTATTTATTCTCAAAAATAATAAGAAGTCAATTTAGCTTTTCTAATCCACATGTGCACTTGTTCACTCTCTTCACAAGACTCCAACACAATATATTGCAATAATATATCAAGAAATTATAAAATTTTTGTAGAATTTTATTTTTTATAATATTGAGAAAATTTATTTGCTTTTGTTTTCAAAGCTTGCTCAATTCGAAATCGGCCTACTTCCACGCCCACAAAATGGCGGAAACCGAAAACCTATAAAGTGTGATAACTAAGCCATAAATAAAGATATTAAAGTGAAATTTTGCAGAAGGGATCGCATTTGGGAGGGGCATATTTGGACGTAATTTTTTTGGAAAAGTGGGCGTGGTCCCGCCCCCTACTAAGTTTTTTGTACGTATCTCGGAAACTACTATAGCTATGTCAACCAAACTCTACAGAGTCGTTTTCTTCAGGCGTTTCCATATACAGTTCAAAAATGGAAGAAATCGGATAATAACCACGCCCACCTCCCATACAAAGGTTATGTTGAAAATCACTAAAAGTGCGTTAACGGACTAACAACAAACGTCAGAAACACTAAATTTTACGGAAGAAATTGCAGAAGGAAGCTGGATCCAGGCTTTTTTAAAAATTGAAAATGGGCGTGGCGTCGCCCACTTATGGACCCAAAACCATATCTCAGGAACTACTAGACTGATTTCAATGAAATTCGGTACATAATATTTTCTTAACACCCTGATGACATGAAATCGGTTCACAACCACGCCTTCTTCCAATATAACGCTATTTTGAATTCTGTAGCCTTCTCTGTATAATATATAGTACATTAGGAACCAATGATGATAGCGGAATAAAACTTTACAAAAATACGGTATTTGGAAAATATGTAAATGACGTATAATGAAATCTCGATTATCACTTTATCATGCGAGAGTATAAAATGTTCGGTGACACCCGAACTTAGCCCTTCCTTACTTGTTATATAATGGTACTGTTAATAACCACAAAAGCACGATAAATTAATAACTAAATCTGCCAGAGACATTAAATTTTACCACCGAGATGGTATAAAAAAGTTGTATACGAGCCGGTATGAAAAATGGACAATGAGCGTGGCCCCCTATATTTGACTTTTGATCGAAAATGTCGGTCAGTGTGTGATATACATACATAATTATAATGAAGGAATAATCCTTCTCTTATAATGTTAGGTTTGTATGTCAAAAATGGGTTGAATAGAACCATTACTTCCCTGAGCCCCTATATAACTAATATCAGGATTTTCGAACATCTGGTTGACTTTACTCTATATTGTATTTCCCTGGCTTTGATTCTTGCAAGTTGCTAGAGCATAAAATGTTCGGTTGCACCCGAACTTAGCCTTTGATAATAATTTTTCACCATTTTATAATTTTTGTTAGTTAACATCTTTTTTTGATTAAAGAGGCTTTAAATTGGAATTATGTCCATTTGCACATTATATACAGGACTAGAAAACAAAATATGACAAAAACAATTTATACAAAAAAAAATGTTGTTTTGCTTGTTTGAAACTTTCCCAGTCTAAAAAGTAAGTATATATTAAATTATGATTTATCTTTACTTACTTTGTCAAACCGGTGGTTTTTTTTATTATATACTGTTCCCAAGTATAGTGTTAGGCTCGATAGAGGCAATTAATTATTTATTATTATTTTTAATATTTGAAATGCGACAACAATACAGTGAGAACAGTTTCCTTCTTTACAACTGTTCTCAATTTAAATATTCTGAATGTTACTTTTTGCATGCCTTTAACTCGCAGAAAAATAAAGTTTTTCCAAATTTGAATCATAGTCTGCTACTGCTTTGATTTCTTGTTTTGAAATTAGTTAAAATATTTTTAAAACTATCTAAAAAAGTTTCCCCGAAATTATTTAAAAATTACAAATCGGTATTTTCTGTCTACTAAATCACAAAGCATGTTGCGATATAATTTGTGCTCGTAATTACTATTCACAGAAAACTCATGCTCTCACTTTATTATAGATATTTCTGTCATCTATGTCAAAAATCAAAAGCAATTGATTTTGAAATATAGTTTATGCTAACCTTTACTGTTCCTAAAAACTGTTCTCATAGCATTATTAATATTTCTCTATATTAAGTCAAAAAGCATAAGTAAATGATTTTGCCATATGATTTGTGCTCAATTTTACTATTCTCATTTCATTATTGGTATTTTTGGATACTAAGTCAGACAGCAAAAGGAATAAGTTTTGCGATATAACTTTTGCTCCTAGGAAACTGTCCTTATTGCGGTATTGATATTTTTGTCAACTAAGTGAGAAAGTAGAAGTAACTGATTTGTATCCTAACATGCCAACTCTTTTAAGACTGTTTTCACCTTTAAACTTATTTTTATAAGTCCGATTTAATTGATTTATTTTCCAATATAGCTACTAAGTACCGCTTTGCTTTTCTTCTGCTAAAGTTCAAATGAGTACCCACATATGTATGAGTGTAGAAGGGCCATAAGTTTAGAGTAGATTTCAATGTCAGTGATGGCGAAAAACAAAGAACACGCAAACAAATTTGCAGAACAAAATTCTACAAAAGACTATATAGAAATACAGAGAACTCATAAACCGCACTCTTCAAACACTGGCAGAGACCTGTGAATGATAAACATCTCATCTACATTTCAAGCGTATGCAAACTACACAACAACAGACGATAGACGGTAGATGACAGACAAGCAACAAGCTTTGATATTAACACATAAAAAGGGTACAAGGCTAAGATAGCGGGCGGAAGTTGAGAGCTGCGAGTGAGTGAGTAGTACGATGGGCTCGGTTGATCATCATATTATTAAAGAGAAAAGTGAAAAATTCAAATGCAGGTGTGATAAGGTGTTATACTACTTACCATTATGTTAACTCTTTCGTGCCTTTCTACCTCTAACCGCGCTATGCCCAGGAGATAATCATTGTCGAGTATAAATGGTACATGCGCACCGAAGCATTTGTGGCCCTGTGCCGACAACGACTGGAGAGTATTTCTTGCCTGCTATCCATGACAGAGAACTCGGTGGGCTTGTCTCGCTTAGCAGCGTTTTGCTTTCATCTTGGAAATACTGCGCAATCCTGTTAATAGTGTATTAAAATTTAAATAAGAGTTGTATATGTGTTGGAATGTGTTTCAAGAGACCCTTGCACATACATATACATACATACATATATACAGAATGACTGAGCAACGTCTGCAGACCTCGCCTCGGCATGGCAACCAAATGTTTGAAGTGACTGTTCATAATGCTTACATTGCATAATCTTTAAGTGAAATATTTTACCGGAATTTTTAATGGGCGAAAATATTAGATTTAATTATTATTAGGGGTGTTACAAATTTCGTAGCTAATTTAAAATACCCTGTTCAGGGTAGACAAATAAAAAAAATAAATATATTTCAGTAAAATTCCAAGAAGTATTTCCTTATTTTAATTCATTGCTCTTGCTGTGTACGAAATTTCATTATTATTGTGCGCTTTTAATAAAGAAATTCTAGCTCACACATTTTATATCATAAATTATTCTATTAATTATGAATGGCATTTTGTCTCGTCATATTTTCATTTCAGGCAATTATCATCTAATTGCGGTCGTGAATAATAAAAATTAAGGCAATTGCTGTGGAATATATTGAGAACTGTTTTTATGTGAGTACGCAAAGTGAAAGTGAGAAGAAATTTATTGTGTGCTGGTTGCGTTACATGCATTAAATGCTGCGCTTACCAAAATTCTGTGATTTATCACTAAAGAAAGCTCACATATGAAGACAGACTAGTTTTGTGCTCACATATTTTAAACAAAGAAAGTTTACTTCCAAAGCACAGAAATAGGTTTTTTCTTTATAGTTGGAGAAGCATCAAAAGCCGGAAGCCGAAGCTTTAATCCGCTGAACTTGACCTACTCCGAACTCAAAACTCGCACACGGAACCACCGGCTAAGTATTACTTCGCGGGAGGGACAAGACATTTAAGTCTGCCCTATTCCGCGGACTGATGATCGGTTGAAAAGCCTCAGTTTTGTCACTATGAATGCTGACGCTTCACTGACACATGAGCGTCATTAAATTATCGACCGTAAAACTACCACCGGGTGTGGTTTTTTGTTTCGAAAATCTAGGGCAATAAAGTAATACATGTTCAGAGTCTTCTATATACTCTGTGTACGTCGGACAGTTGGGACCAATGCCATTGCAGAATCTGTAAAGGCAGCTTCTAAAGCGCCCATGTACACTAAGTATTTGGGTCGCATGAAAATCCAGGCCCCATGTCGTCTGCCTATCCACGAGTGGATCTCCGGTACAAAAAAGGGTCAAGCGCCTTTTGGATGAGAATTTCCAACTCTGTTGCCACATTTTGGTGTTTTTATTCCTCTCCTCTGTGTTTGTTGATACTGTTTTATGCGCTGGGAGCTGATATAATCGCTCGAATGGATCATCCTGGATATCAATGGGCGGCATACAGGCTAATGCTTCAACGTCAGTTGATATAGTCCGGAAAACACTTAGTACTCGAATCGCAGAAAGCTTATGCACTGCAATTATTTGGTAGCTTACGGATTTATATCCAGTGCCTTTATCCTTATCCTTATTGGTGCTGCATACAATATTATAGGACTCATTGCTCTTGCTTTTAAAAATCATCGGCTGGAATGCACGCAGTCTCTATTGGCCATCATTCTGGATAGAGTGTTATAAATTTTGTTTGCTTTATGAGGTGTTCCTTAAATTTTAATTTGGAGTCAAATATTACTACCAAATACTTAAGCTGCGGCTATGGAGTAATGTCGCACTCTCCTCTTCCATCTTGCTGGTGCTTATGAGTAAAACTTTTGCTTTGTGCTCAGCCAGTTCCAGACTCACAGTAGAGCACCACTGGCGTTGACATTGCATTTATTTCTTAGGTCAAATAATTGTTTATCCACTGCTATCACCATGAGTTGCTTGCTGTCTTTATAGCAAACTGTCATAAATTAGGTTACATAATAGTGGGTATAATACTGAGTCTTGGGGTACTCCACTCAAAATAAAATAGCTCCTGGTGCCTTCGTCCGTACCAAAATTCAGGCTTATATTTTTAAAAGTACTCGTTATAATGTTTATGAGGTGCTCATGGGCGCGTATTTCATCCAGGGCTTTGATTTTGTGTGTCCATTTTGCCGAGTTGAACGCATTCTTCACATCCAGGGTAATGAGCGCGCAACACTTTTTTGAACCGCCTTTCCATCTTTTGCACTTACTGCGCATTTCGAAGTATCGATAACTTCTCGTAGTGCGTCATTGGTGGTTCTCTTTTATATAAAGATGTATTGTCTCTTATAATAGGTTGTCAAAGAAGTCTTGCGGTATTTTCGCTAGTTGGCGCTGAAAGTTTTTTGATTGATTGTCGTTTCTTTTAAGTCGTTCGTGAGTTATAGCGTCGCAAACTTGGAGCAAAATAAAGAGAAAATACGGCATATTTTACAGTACTACTACGATAAAGGCAAAAATGCATCTCAAGCCGCCAATAAAATTTGTGCAGTTTATGGAACCGATACAGTTTCCATTTCCACCGCACAACGATGGTTTCAACGTTTTCGTTCTGGTGTAGAGGTGGTCGAAGATGCGCCACGCTCCGGAAGGCCTGTCGTCGAAAATTGCGATAAAATCGCTGAATTGGTCGAAAGAGACCGGCATAGTAGCAGCCGTAGCAACGGTCAAGAGCTGGGCATGAGTCATCAAAAATTCATTTCAATTTCAACAAAAAAAAAAAAATTAAACAAAAATACCGCAAGACTTTTTTGACAACCCATTATATAACGTTCGTACGTGCAAGCTGTAACGTGAAGAAAAATTAGGAAATCTCGATAACAAGGGGCACCTATGGGCTAAAAATCTCCTTAATACTCTTATTGACACTGTGAAAGTGGCTGAAACCCCGTCCACTCTCCATATAACGGTACAGTTAAAAACTACTAAAATTGCGATAAATCAATGACTTATAAAATTTTACACCTCAGATGGTATGAGAGAGTTTTATGTGCGTTGGAGTAAAAATTGGGCTATGGGCGTGACGCCCCCTACTTTTAGCGGAAATCACATATGTATCTCGGAAACTGCTTGACCGATTTCGACTAAATTAAGTCCGTGACATTCTTCTGACATCCCTATGACGTGGAAATGGGCGAAAGCGGTTTACAACCACCCCTGCTTCTCATGTAGCACAATTTTAAATTCCATTCGATTCTTTTACCTTCCACTCTACAAATCAATCACGAATAATGTCCTTAGAGTTTGCCACCTTATGACTGAAAGTTCTCCTAATTCAACCAAAACTGTTCCCACCTCTAGTTACCGGATTATGGGGACCCCATAACCTATAGGGGATTTTTGTCGGAAATATCGGTATATATATCCCATATAATTAAAAATTCAGAGAGACCATAGTAACTCTGTGTGTCAAAAATGGGTGGAATCGGGTCAATACTTCCCTGAGCTCCCATATACCTAATATAAATATTTCGAACTTTTGAACTACTATATATCGGTCAACATGTAAGCTATCTCTGAAAATAAGAGAACGTTATTATGCAGAGTTTATTAATTTTTGGTAAAATCAATGATGAAATTGCTCAGAGTATTGTATAGTGCTTTCAAGAGATACTGCCAAAAAACATTAGTTTTAAAACTCTTTCTACTGCCAAGCACTTAAAGATTTTTGTATGTCAACCGCGGCTATGCTTCCAACTGCTTTAAAATGCACGAAAACGAAAATCATCAGAACTGTTACCCAACAATAAATCCTTTCCTAGTACAGGGTGTTCCATTTCGAGGTTCCCTACTTTTTTTAAATAAAAATACAGAAACTTAAAATTTAATTTGAAATCTTTATTTTCATTCGAAAAAACATTATATGGCATACACTTTTTTAAGATTATCGTCCATTTCAGGCATCAAATCGTTGGTTATCATGAGGGTCGCCATTGACGGTTACCTTCTCACCGGCATCATTTTTGAAGAAATATGGACCGGTTATTCCTGCGGCTCACAAACCACAAAAAACTGTTGTTTTTTTTAGATGAAATGGCAGCACTTGGAACTATTGAGGTCGCTCTTCGTCCCAATACAGCAATTTTGCTTGTTTATATATCCTTTGAGCCAAAAATGGGCCTCATCGCTGAACAAAATTTGGCTCAAAAAAGCGGATCTTCTTGGAATTTTTGAAGAGATCATAGAGCGGAGCGACATCGCTTGGGAAGGTCGAGCGGCTTTAGTTCCTACACAAGCTGTATTTTGTACGCTTTCTGTTGAAGATCTCGACGTAAAATGAGCCAAGTCATTCCAAACGTCAGTATGAGTTGTAGCGAACGGAACCGAATCGACTGTCCACGGTCTTCGTGTACACTCTCACCCATGGTTGTTCTGTTTTCTTCACTGCATGCTGGATGTGGTCTACTAGGTCGAATATTATTCAATAATGAATGCTGGGTCCCAAGATGGGTGATGGTGTTGCGAATTGTGCGCTCATTGGGCCGATTATGTTGACAATAGGTTGAGAGAAACGCGCGAAACACATTGCTTACGGAACTTGAATTTTAGTAATAAAGTTGAACGATTTGTAAACGTTGTTCAGGCGTGAGTCTTTCCATTTTGAAAAGTCAAGAAATGTTAAAGAAAAAACATGAAAGCTTGACATGACTCACGCGTGATCTGTCAAAAAGAGGCTTTCAACAAAGTACCTCTACTTGAATGACCGGTTAGATGTGTAAGTCCGCAAACGCGTTTTGACAAAATCTGTAATTAATAGATAGATAATAAGTATTTCTAAGAAAGTCGGGTGTACACATTGACTCGACTTTTTTTTAATAGTTTTAAATTTATTGTGGTTATTGGATAGGAGTTGACTTTTTTATGTTTAAACTCAAGTAAATTTAAATTTTCAGCAATTCTCCTTAGTGGCAGTATTATATATACAGGCACTAATTTCGATTTCTTTGAATACTTATTCTTGCTTTTTTAAGCTGTGGTGGACATACAAGGTGGTTCCAAAGTAAACAGGACATTTTGAATCTAGTGAGTAAGAATTTGATGACATTTCATTGATTGGAAGTTAAGTTATTGCGTTTTAAGTGTCAGTATGTTTGTGTTATCGATGCGAAAATGAGCTTCGAACAAAGAGCCAACATTAAATTTTGTTTCAAAATTCGTTTAACTTTTACCGAAATATTTCAATTGATGAAACAAGTTTGTGAACGGTGTGTTCCGCAAAAATTGACTGACCATCAAAAATTGCTCAGAATCCGTCTCATCGATCGACGATTGTGACCGATTATTTGACCAAAAGTGCATTTGCCCATGAAAAGAAAGCGTTATGCAGACGAAGAGGCTATTCAAAACGGCTCTGTGAATAAAGGCCTAACAAACTAACGCCTAATTTTTAAAAATGAAATAATGCCTAAACAAGAACGCCTAACAAGAAAGTGAAAGAACGTCTAACTATAAAAATGAAGGAAGGCCTAATTTTAAAAATGAAAGAAAATCTAAATTGTTAGGTTTCTTTCATTATGTAATAACCCCTAAGAACAAGAAACAAGAAGTGAAAGAACGTCTAACTATAAAAATGAAGGAAGGCCTAATTTTAAAAATGAAAGAAAATCTAAATTGTTAGGTTTCTTTCATTATGTAATAACCCCTAAGAACAAGAAACAAGAAGTGAAAGAACGTCTAACTATAAAAATGAAGGAAGGCCTAATTTTAAAAATGAAAGAAAATCTAAATTGTTAGGTTTCTTTCATTATGTAATAACCCCTAATGAAAGAAGACCTAACAATTCGAATTAAAATGCTTAGAACTTTAAGAAAATATATTGATCTCTTCGTCAATAAGAGCTTTAACAGATTTGAAAAAATTTCCATTTTTTTGAATGATGCGGCCAATAACGCCGTTATAGGCCTCGACAGCTGATGTAGTCCGTGTTCTTTTTAAGAAAACCGAAAATACTTCGGGTGTCACCTTGAAAAAAACAACAACAAATTGCTTTTATGATTTTGAAATCTTATAATTTTCCCTTTTACAGAATGTTTTCAAGTTGGTCTATGCATTTTGTAAAAGGCAAAACTAATACCCTCATTTTAACATTTTGTAAAAGGGAACTTACCTTTCGCAAACATAAAAATCACACTTTTAGCAAAATGAAAAATCGCTTAACATTAATGAAAGAAAGCCTAACAATCAAAAATGAATAAATACCTAATTAGGCGTTTCTTCATTGAAGAAATTCCTAAAATGTTAGGCATTTTTTCATTATGAACAACCGCCTAATTCCTATTTTCAATTTTTAGGCATTATTTCTTATTTTTAAAAATGAAATAATGCCTAAACAAGAACGCCTAACAAGAAAGTGAAAGAACGTCTAACTTTAAAAATGAAGGAAAGCCTAATTTTAAAAATGAAAGAAAATCTAAATTGTTAGGGTTTCTTTCATTATGTAATAACCCCTAATGAAAGAAGACCTAACAATTCGAATTAAAATGCTTAGAACTTCAAGAAAATATATTAAACTCTTCATCAATAAGGGCTTTAACAAATTTGAAAAAATTTCCATTTTTTTGAATGATGCGGCCAATAACGCGTTATAGGCCTCGACAGCTAATGTAGTCCGTGTTCTTTTTAAGAAAACCGAAAATACTTCGGGTGTCACCTTGAAAAAAACAACAACAAATTGCTTTTATGATTTTGAAATCTTATAATTTTCCCTTTTACAGAATGTTTACAAGGTGGTGTATGCATTTTGTAAAAGGCAAAACTAATACCTTCATTTTAACATTTTGTAAAAGGGAACTTATTTACCTTTCGCAACCATAAAAGTCACACTTTTAGCAAAATGAAAAATCGCCTAACATTAATGAAAGAAAACCTAACAATCAAAAATGAATAAATACCTAATTAGGCGTTTCTTCATTTTTGATTGTTAGGCTTTCTTTCACTATGAAAAATCACCTAACAATTTTAATGAAGAAATTCCTAAAATGTTAGGCATTCTTTCATTATGAACAACCGCCTAATTCCTATATGCAATTTTTAGGCATTATTTCATTTTTAAAAATTAATCGTTATAGCATTGACAGACGGCAGCGTTAAACCAGATTAATTGCATTTTTCGGGATTAATTCAGGAATTACCACAGCTAACTCCGTTTTTGAATCCGAAAATAACTCTCAAAATTTTAGGGAGTTTGTAAGATTTTCGTTGGCAACATTGTTAAAAATGGCCAATTTTTATCTATTGTGAATGAAATACAAGCAACCCTGACAGCTGTTTATTAAATTCTCAATATAATATCAATAAAACTTCTATGTTATGATGCAGTTTTAAAAATAATGTGTTGATATGCTTTTGTAATAAAAAATAGTTTGGTAAAAATTGATCGGCTAACAACCGTAATGTTTATCTTCTATCAATTTTCATTGAAAATATTATTAAAAAGACAATGAGCTGTTTATGAGAGTTTCAAACTCGCATAGCTGCCGTCTGTCACCTACAAATTTGGATCTGATTAAGTGCGCAGTTAATCCGGATTAACGCTGGCGTCTGTCAAGGCTATTAGTTCGTTAGGCCTTTATTCACTGAGCCCAATGAGCCATTCAAAAGGCTTGCACCGGCATAATGGCGGCCATACCGTCCAACGAGCTAAAACACTCACTCGTTCGACATGTTTTTGGACCGTGCAAAAAACTGTATTGAAGCACAAGGAGGCTGTTTTGAATAAAATCAGCCCTATTTTGCATTTCGATTACGTTCCCGCTCTACGCTCCGTCTGAATCGAAAATAGGTATTCTGAGTTACGATTGGATTGAAAGAAGAAGAGGAAGAGCTGTAGCTCTTTCGAAGTCAGCTGTTTGCCTTGAAACGTGTGAAAATGAAACATAACAAAGCAAAAATACACAAATTATTGTTGGTTTATTAAAATAAAGAAATTATGTCGCGTTTTTGTTAAAAAAAACACTAACATGGAATCAGTAGCGGCAGCGATATTACTTGAGGAGGAGAGCAATGCATTATTCAAAATATGCCCTACATTACTCTATTATATAAAGACAATTGCATTCAGTGCATTTTTCAGCTCCTATATTAAAAAAGTAAATGTTTTTATTTCATTTCACAGCTCGTTATATAAATAAATATTAGTAAAATAAATAAAAGGCTAACAATTAAAAAATTACTACTTTGAATCCGGCTTATAATTTGGATCTAATGTAGCATTTGCATTTTTATTTCTACTTTTTCCTTCACCAGCTCTTCCTTAATTCTATTGTGTCGCTTCTGTTCTTCAAGTTGCTTCACTGCAGTCTCCGCCAAAGTTTCTAGAGAACGATTCATGTGCCGTAAATATGTAGTAACTTCTTCCATTTTACCAAAGGCAGCTTCATTGAATTTTTTCGTCTCTGCATAAAATTCTTTTTGATTTGTATCTGTTGCTTAAGTAATGAAGAAGTGCTCTGCTTGTCTGTTCTCGCCTCTCTATTTTGGCTGCTAGCTCTACTGGTTGAAGGGATATCATTCGAACGAGCGGAAATGTTCATTTCTGTGGTTTTGGCAGCATCTTCTACCTCCACACTATCGCCATAATCGCGGGCCCCACTTATTCCACTTGTGCATGTTTCCAAACCCGTCAAAGCTATCACCTTTTCGTCAAATGGGCTTATGCGTTGTAAACGGCAAAGACCTCCACCGGTGCTCAATCTTTATTTTTTGTTATGCGATAATTTTCGCTTCATGTAGCATTTCCAGTCAATCCAGACCTGCACGAAAACGTTAGATTTAACTTAATTTTTTAAAATTAATTGTAGGTAATACCTTACCTTTCTCCATGTATTGGAATCTTTTGTTGGTGGGCCAAGTGCATTTAAATTCCTTGCAACCTCCTCCCAGAACTCATGTACTTCTTCCTTCGGTCGCTTTTGGAAGCCCTGCGCAATATCTCTTTTCGTGGCCATCATATCACACAATTTTTCGTATTGCTCTGCCGTTGTTACTTTTGACCTGCAAACATATCAAAAAATATCATTTAAGCACAAAAAACCAAGGACACCACTATTATGTCTTTTACAACTATAATCATAAAGTTTTACTTACATATTTGAAGAAATTATTTTATCCAAGTGCACGAAAATGAATATATAACGGCTTTCCGCCAACAAAACTTCAACGTAAAAAAACGTGATTACGATCGCAATGCAGAATACATAGAATTGGAATTTTCGAAGTTGAATCGAAACGCAGAATACCAAAGTTGCCAATCGGAGAAAATTTCGATTCGAGTAGAAATGCAGAATAGGGCTGAATATTTCTTCTGTTTTTTTTTAAGTCCTGTTTACTTTGGAACGTGCCTTGTAGAACGGCGATGACGTAAAAAGTCCCAACGTCCCTGCGAACCACGGCTACCCGCTTGAGACAAATATTCCAATACAACTACACATTTTATCTCTATACACTAACACCAACGCACATTTTCGGGTTATTTTTTGTTTACCTAAATGCGATGAAAAAAAGTTTCTTTCATCTCTTGATTTATTTGAATGAGTGCGAAGGAGAAAACATTATTGTCAATAGTGACAAAAGAAAATTCCAAAAAGGGTAATAAAAAAACGATTAAAAGACGCATGTCATTCGTGATCGTACTATCATAAAGGAGGCTCGTACAACAAGAAGGTAAGTGAATGATTTTTTTAAAATAATTTGCAAATAATTACTTCATTTGTTTTTATAGCATTGGAATTAGCAGCTGCAGCAATATCATCAGAAGCAGCAAATTTAAATTGTTAAGTAAGTATGTGCGAAAAAGTGTGTGTTGTTTGAAATTGGATTGCGCAGTTCAATTACATATGTACATATGTAAGTATGTATTTTATGCGTTTAAGGCGGCCTGCACAATCCAATATAATATGTAAAAACAAATGTTTGCCTTATATTTTAAATAATCAGATAATATTATTCTTTTATTTCAGATATTATTATGATTTTTATTTAATTATTCTTTCTTTTCAGATTTTATCACTATTTTTATTTAATTAATCTTGGCTTTCAGAGTAAAATCTATTTGTATTTAATATATTTTATTCTTTCAGATAATATTAATCTTTTTTTCAGATATTATTATCATTTTATACAATTAATCTTTCTTCAATGTAATTATTATTTATTTTCAGGTATTAATAATCTTTATTTTATTTACAGGAATTTGTGTTTTATAATATTTTTCCACTCTTTTACTTTCAGGTTTTAAAAATTCTTTTCTTTATTTAATCTTTTTTCAGATATTAATTATTTTTTAAAATAAATATGCTTTTATTTATATATAAATTATAATAAATTTTATGTAAAAATGTAAAAAATAAAATAAAATAAAAATTTTAAAAATTAAATCAGCTATTTAAAAAGAGAAAATGCAACCCTGCATCAGCCGTCGATTGGGGATATTAGAGCAGGACAGATATACTTTTTTATATGACACTGCTGAATGAGAGCAACAAAGATGTATGATCACATGTATACGTACGTGAGTGGGTAAAATATCTGCCAGGCTTAAGAAACATTCTATATGTTTACCACCACGTTTACCACCATGTTACCCGCTAATTATATGGTGTTTTACCCGCTCATGGTTGGCAGGGTTTACAAACAAGTTATTTTATTGATGTGTGGGTGGAAGTGCGTGTGTGAGTACTATTTACTGTTGCGAATGGGGAGTAAGTAGTAATTCCATCAAGCATTTAATTAATATTAATGCCCACCGCAACTAAACGCAGGCACAAATGCGCGGAACTACATCGACACATGCATATGCACACGTATTATTTATTACATATCTGGCGCTTTAGTCCGCGGAGGTCACACATCTCAGAGGCTGTGCATACACACACATTTACGTAGCTGGACGGGAGCCACAAGCAAAAACATACTACATGTTTTAAGCAAAAATGAATACATATAATCTCACAAACAAAAACGAATGCGCTGAAGGGTCATATACGGCAGGTAGCTTATGGGCTGGCCGTAAACATCGGTCCGTTGGCAGCTGAAAGCAGTTATTTGTTTATTCATAAGTAAATATGAACTTAATTTTCGAGGACATACTGGCAGTGACAAAATTCAGTCAACAGCCTGCTGTGATCAGTGTGATGTTGTTGTTGCTGCGCAGTGAAAGTGACCAGTCACAAGCTCTTGGGAATGCGAAGTGGCGCCAGCACTGGTTTGGGTGCAAATGTGATTATCCGCAAACAATTTGCGAGTGAAGTGAAGGCAAAAACAAAAGCACATGAAAACAAGTAAGGAAGGGCTAAGTTCGGGTGTCACCGAACATTTTATACTCTCGCATGATAAAGTGATAATCGAGATTTCATTATCCGTCATTTACATATTTTTCAAATACCGTATTTGTGTAAAGTTTTATTCCGCTATCATCATTGGTTCCTAATGTATATATTATACAGAGAAGGCATCAGATGGAATTCAAAATAGCGTTATATTGGAAGAAGGCGTGTTTGTGAACCGATTTCATCCATATTTCGTACATGTAATCGGGGTGTTAAGAAAATATTATATACCGAATTTCATTGAAATCGGTAAAGTAGTTCCTGAGATATGGTTTTTGGTCCATAAGTGGGCGACGCCGGGTTGGGGTCAAAATTCTGCTTTTTTGGAAATTCTGCATTCATAATTCCGGAAGTCGGAACACCGGGAATCAAAGTTATGGAAGTCAAAATTCTGGAATTCAAAATTCTGGATAACGAAATTCTAAATTGCAAAATTCTGAATTGCAAAATTCTGAAATTAGTGATTAAAAATGCGTGTTGATAACAAAAAAGTGCGCACTTTTTTTTTTATCAACACGCATTTTTAATCATTAATTACAGAATTTTGCCATTCCGTAATCATATGTTTTATTGCCTAGTAAGTAGTTTTTTTCAATTGCATGATTGTATTTGTTATTGTTATTTCTTTGTTTGTTGTTGTTCATTTACTTTTTTGTACTACCATAATGATTTAGTTTACTATGTACCTACATATACATACATATGTATAGGTATGTACTGACTAAGCAATGTGTTACTGCAATTTCATTAATAAAAACGTGCTAAATATTTTTGTGAAATGATGGAAAATATAACTGTGGTGAAGTCCAATAAAGGAAAAGACATGTTAAACGTCGACGGCTACTACTTCTATGTATTTGGAACGAAAAAATAAGAAAACATTTAACTGGACTTGTTCTGAACGAATTAAAAACAAATGTACCGTGCGTGTTGTCACACAATTCGATGGCTGTGAACATGTTATACGAAAAAAAAAGAAATGAATCTATTTGGTCTTTATTTGTTAAAAAAGTTGTTTTTTGTCTTTCCGATAAACATGTTTGAATTTTGGAATCATTTTGGAGGTTATGTTTTGTTTATGTTATATTATTATGTAAATTATAGTTTTACTTTCAATATCAAATATCAACTTTATTAAATTAAAGTATTTTTACAAAAAAAGATCTTAAAATATTATTTTCCTTTAGCAACCAACGTGTCCTGCCAAAAGGTCTATTTGCAACAGGCCGCACTGCTGTTAATTCTTATTGGAACAAGCTGAACCTCGCTCTCGGTCACATTTCGCTGTTAGCTGCTCAGTTTGCTCTCACAATTATTCGATACAACTTGCATTGGAGTCGTTTGCTGCTAAATGCACTGATCGCTCTCACATTAGTTCGCCCATGCTTGTTTTCGAACTATTGGCTATGTTAATGTTATATTGTTATCCAATGATCGCTCTCACGGCAGTTGGTTCGCACTTGCTTTACAACTACTGGGATGTGAAGTAGTAGCTGTTAACTACAGTGATCGCTCTCACAGCGTTCGGTGCTCACTTGCCTAACAGCTTTCGGTAATGCTTTTACGTGGGTGACCAGCAGTTATTACTGCTTAACTTGTATGTATAAGCAAATTTATATAAGATACACGATTTGGCTCAAATTTTTGGGAAAAAATTTCCAGAATTAATTCTGGAAAACGTAAATTCCGGAATTATGAAAAACCAGAATTTTGAAATGCAGCCAAAAAAGCAAAGGAATTGCGGAATTCCGATTTCCAGAATTTTGTCGACCCAGAATGTTGATTCCGGAATTTTGACTTCAGAATTTTGATTTTAGGATTTTGACCGTTTCCCGGCGACGCCACGCCCATTTTCAATTTTTAAAATAGCCTGGGTGTAGCTTCTTTCTGCCACTTCTTCCGTAAAATTTAGTGTTTCTGACGTTTTTTGTTAGTCGGTTAACGCACTTTTAGTGATTTTCAACATAACCTTTGTATGGGAGGTGGGCGTGGTTATTATCCGATTTCTTCCATTTTTGAACTGTATATGGAAATACCTGAAAGAAACAACTCTGTAGAGTTTGGTTGACATAGCTATAGTAGTTTCCGAGATATGTACAAAAAACTTAGTGAGGGGCGGGGCCACGCCCACTTTTCCAAAAAGATTACATAGAAATATGCCCCTCCCTAATGCGATCCTTTGTGCCAAATTTCATTTTAATATCTTTATTTATGGCTTAGTTATGACACTTTATAGGTTTTCGGTTTTCGCCATTTTGTGGGCGTGGCAGTAGGCCGATTTTGCCCATCTTCGAACATAACCTTCTTATGGAGCCAAGGAATACGTGTACCAAGTTTCATCATGATATCTCAATTTTTACTCAAGTTACAGCTTGCACGGACGGACGGACAGACGGACGGACGGACAGACAGACATCCGGATTTCAACTCTACTCGTCACCCTGATCACTTTGGCATATATAACCCTATATCTGACTCTTTTAGTTTTAGGACTTACAAACAACCGTTATGTGAACAAAACTATAATAGTACTCTCCTTAGCAACATTGTTGCGAGAGTATAACAACATTTGTATATATGTATGCAAACTGTTACTTTTTTGGCTGACTTTTGAAAGAATTGTCGAAGTACATATAAAAAATCGGGAATAAAAATGTTTGTGTATAATTATATGTTTATATATACATAATAATAACTCTTGCCAACAGATACTACTTTCGACTGAGTAGGCAACTGAGAAGTAAAGTCTCTCGATGAACAAAAAAAACTCTATAAGTCACTTATAGTTCCCGTGCTGCTATATGGTGCAGAGACATGGATGATGACAACATCTGATGAGTCGATTTTTCTAAAGAATCGCGTTTACGGAAATGTTCTATGTATCATTTTGAACAATTTGGCCTAAGAGACTATGGGCCTGAAATCGGTTTGGAGACAGGAAATTTTTAAGGCGAAGCTTAAAAAATCTGAATAATCCATTAGATGAGAGAAATTTGATATAGTTGTGCGATCTGACAAATTCCGAAAAAGGATCAATTGAAAATCAAAATAAACCTATATAATGAATTTCATTGAGATATCTCAAAAACCTCATCTTAAAAATCGCCGGCCTGAAACCGGTTTTAGACCCATAATCTCTTAGGCAAAGTTGTTCAGAATGATCCGTTTTACGTTTTTCTCACATGCGACTTTAAAGTTTTTACTCTCTGTAAATCGACCCACTGAAATGGGTATGTGCGCCGAGTGTGCTTCATGTTAGTGGATTCAACATCAGCAATGACCAGTGCTATCTTATTTTACTGGATTAAGCTTTGCATACCTACGATGTTTCTAATATATCTATATATTCACAATGATGTGCTCTGTTTTCTCATTCATTCATTCTGTTTTGAGTTCTCGAGTTAATGCTTGTGTCTTTATTTAGTTACTTTCTGTTTTGTATTAATCTTCAATATTTGTGCAAATTACTGGAAATAATATCGGATACAGAAGGGAAATGAACAAAATATGTGTAGAAAAAATTATAATGAGACAAATATTAGGTATTCAAAAAAGTCTTTTGGTATTTCTAATCAAACTACAACTTACTTTTTTGTATTTATACTAATAAATAAATAAACAAATATGTACCATTTGTCGACCACTTTTTGCATTTTCCGCCAAATATATATAAATAAATAAATGGAGTCGATGGGGAGCGAAATGAAGTACCAATCGAAATACGTCAAACGATTAGTTTCTCCGCCTGATCAAGTAAGTTGACCCGTGCGAAGCGTTGTACGATGAATGAGAAATCGAATCAGGTGCAGCTGTTGATGTTTTTTGTTCTTTGATGGGTAGAAGTGTGTTAAAAATAGGTGTGGTGTCCTCATGCGTGGTGTATTGATTACGTAGATTGCCTCATTTATTTCGTGATTGGCAATCCCAGTTTTGCAATCTGGTCACGTACCACTGAATCGTACAACTGTCAAATGTGTTTTACGTGAGATCCTGCTTATGAAAAGCTTAACTCCACGGTGCTCAAAAGCACAACGGATCAATACAATGCGTCGATCAGCGCCCTGAAAATTGGTTAGGATTTTCAGTACCAATTGGCAGTGTGGAATGGACACACTAACCACCTTGGTAGGTTTCGAGGCCCATCTAAAACCTCTGCCGTGCTTTGGGTCCGGCACCCGGTTGCAATGCAACTCCACATTCAACTGACAAAGTCAGTTCTTCCCGCGATTTGGGTTTTAACCACAACCACCACGATACTCCCCGAGGGGCCAGTCCGCACGAGCAGGTTGGAGCGAACTCCAAGGGCTCCTGCTCCCCGTGGTACCAGAATTAAGTCTCCGGTCAGACCTCGTAGCCGAAACTACTACCAGTTGAGCTTCCATACGGCTCTGGACTGGTGGCCAGGGGTTGGACCCATACACACATCCTAACACACCCCAATCATACACAAACTAACCCTAACTTCCAGCTAACCGCCTTCGCCGCTTAAATAATTCACGCGCAAACGACCCTAACTGTTCGGTATTCCGACTAGTGGAGATCACACCACTAACATCTAATCGTCCATCAGTCCAGCTAATCCCCATACCACCCAGATCCCTAATGTCCGAGTACATCGGGCACTCCGCAATTAAATGCGACCAGTTTTCCAAAACTGCCCCACAGAAACACCCCGACGTATCCGAAAGGTGCCAAATGCATTCAGAGGCCCATGCCCCGTAAGAAGGAAACCCAGACTCAGACAGAATCTGAAGTCTGGGTTATCCACAACCCCACGTCCCGAATGTAACCCCACGTCCCGAATGTACTTGCGATATCCCTCCCTTTCCACATCATCGTCGGAAATCCAGTCATTCCGCAGCAATGACACACTCAAGCGTTTCTTAACCTGAATGACTATTGTCCCAAGGTCAAGAGGGTTCCTGCATCGCATCCGTTGAGAGACGGTGCGACAGACACATAACAAGCATCATGCAACTGGATTGAGCCCAGACAGTCGTGGCTGTCTCCCTAGATATCCCACAGGCCCAAACAAGCCACGATTTCCAGCACGACGTCGAGAAATCCAGTCCGTCGTATTTTGCCTACAGTTGCCTGCAGTCGCTCCTTCACTTTCGCCAAGTGTGGAGTAAAACACATCCTTTCACTCATGGTCAGTCCCAGATATTTGACTTGCGTCACGTATCTGATGCTGACCCATTCACACGGGCAATCGGTGGACGACCCGATGACAATCTACCTTTCAGCAGCATTGCCACCGTTTTGTCCATCGATATGTATGACCCCAACCAAGCCCCAAGAATTAACAAGAGACTCTCCCTCCCGCCGTTCTAACTCCGCTCTCGAGCGACCTTCAACCATAAGAAGAAGGTCGTCCGCATACGCACAACATTTACAGAGTGGCTCTGCATGCCCATCAGAGTGTCCATCAGAGGTTCCAAATATATGGAACAGATGGAACCCTGCGGGCATCATCGAACAACGATCTCCACACTCCCATTCATGCCGACAAGAGAGGCCTTTCTGTCCGAATCCCCAGCTTAGGTAATCCTCGATCCCAGCTTAGGTAATCAAACGCCCCCTTGAAGTCAACAAATATGCCAAGGACATATTTGTTGACATTCTCCCTAACAACATTCTGAACTAAGAACCACGCATCCTCTATACTGCGTCCTTTCCTGAACCCAAACTGCCTATCCGACCACATACCCCGCTTAGCTCCTAAAAATCCCATGACTCTTTCAGCACTTTTCCAAGTACTGGAAGGAGACTTGCCCCGATAAGATCGAGGATCGCTTCACTGACCTTATCAGAGGACTGTGAGGAGAGGAACACATCCACTTTTCCACTCGCGTCGGAAAATATCCCTCCCAGACGCACTTTGATCATAAATGGCCTCCAGGTATTCGGAATGAACTTCCGATGCTTTTACCATCTCACCGTTCAAACCATCAAACCCGAAAGGCCTACCCCAACTCCCCATTTGTCATCGAATGGAGGGACAGGCACCTCTTGTGCTTGAGGTACCTGCACCTCCGACCTAGGAAAGAACGCACCTAACAGAACCCCCGCACACTCTCTCCACGACGACAACAGAGTGTCACCGACGCGAAGAGGGGTACTATACTCCCGCCTACGACCCCGGCAGATCCTATAGACCTGACCCCAGGGTCGTTCCTATTCTCTCCCAAAAGCTCCTCCACTAAGCTTTTCACCAGCATCTCCTTATATTCTCTATCCGCACAACAAAATTCATACCTAAGGGGACAGCCTATCAGAATTGGACCGTCGGGCGCGTTGAAACTTTCGCCTCAATCGCCTGACAGTCCTCCTCTTCAAGCGTTTGATTTTACTAACCTTAGAACAGTCATACCTACGAAAAACCCTATCATTCACCCCCCAGACTACCTCATAGAGACGAGCAATTTGCTCGTCCACCCCCGCCGCAATGGACTCTCATAAGGCGAGGGAGGGGATCGAGGGGTAACCATAATTTGAATCAAATTATGATCACTCAATCCCCCCCCCCCCCTAACCTCCCACCTAACACTAAAAGCCCTACTTGCTGCCTCGTTCATAAGCGTCACGTCAATGTCACTTACGCCCCAGGTCCTTCAAACGTATACCATTCACTCGGCTCGTTCAAAATATGGAGGCTTTTAGCCACCACCCATTCGCTTAATGCCTCGCCTCGACTGTGGCTTTGGTATCCAGACGAATGCCGGGATACCTTGCTAAACCACATCGAGGACGAGGCATTCGCATCCAGCCCTAGGATAAATGGACTGCTACTCGCAAGTAGTAGCAGCTTATCCATGTAGCCCAGGTAGGGCTCTAGGGGCTCGCTATATTTACAATAAATACTAGCTACAATCATCCTACCGAACTCCCCTTCTAAAGCTACACATATACCCAGTTGTGAAGAATCCACAACTACGCAATCGTAGCGTGGATTATTCACAACTATTGCAGCGTTAGCTCTAAGGTCGGTGAAGACCTTAAAACCCCCAGGAAGACCCCGAACCACACCATTGGTGGCGTAGGGCTCCTGGAGTAGAGCAATACTGCACCCACCCTCTGCCATACAACCCCCAACTCACACATCACGGCAAAAGAGCCCTGACAGTTAAGCTGGATGATCCCACCCATCAGTGTCTGGCGAGGGCGCGCTCAACAAGGCCACAATATATAGGGCAGGCAGCTGACATCATCAGATGCCCAGCTGGTCTACCCTTAAACTCACAGTTGCGACAATGAGGAGCATTGACGCAACTGGCAGCTTTGTGGCCTTCTTGGCCGCACCTCCGACAGACATCTGCTTTGGCCCTACACTCAGCCACTCTATGGTCAAATCCCATACACCGGAAGCAGCCAGCGACGGGGCTGTCCGGTCGCACCCGGAAGTAGAACCACTTTATGTAGCAGCCACCTTTCTCCAAGAGGGCGGACATCAACTTGTCCGTACCCTCCAGGACGACGTTGGTGCTACCGTCAGCGGTCACCTTCCAGGGGCGACTGACCATCCTCACGTCAGTCCTCAGGGCTGCCGGGCTGAAGTCCTTGAGGTTCAGCTCGAGCAGATCCTCCATGAATTTCTCATGGGGGATCGCCGTATGAACCCCCTGGACCACCACCCGACGACCCAACTTCCGGTTGATGGAGACGTCCAACCCCACCTCCCCGAATTTTTTGTTACTCGCAACTCTCTCTCTCTCAAGAACAGAGGGAGTGCGAATAACCGCCCCGCCACCCTTTATGGGCCTAACATCGTGGACCCTCACACCAAGTGAGGGACCCACCTCCTTCACCACTTTATTAACTACTTCCTTAGAGGAAGTTGTGGGAACTTTACTCCTTACCACAACCGACCAGGTCTCCACAGGCTTCGGCGTCACCGGTGTGATCGCATCCAGCACAGGTGCAGGAGGCGGAGGCATCGGTGCCGACGGAGCCGGCATTGACCTGCTCGGCGTCGAGGGGTGGCCCCCGCAACTTCCCCTAAGGGCATCCACCTGACCGCGAAGATGGGCATTTTCGGTAATTACCGTCATCAGGAGCGCCTCATACTTTGAGGCAAGCTCCAACAGCCCCTTCGCGGTCTCCCTCTCAAAGCCCTTGGCCTCAAAGACCAGCTCATTGAGCTCCCCGGTAATACGCTTAGCAGCCGCCACATGGCTGACTGCCCCACCCCCAACAACAACAGCTCCCCTTGGAGCTCCCCGCGTTCCCTCTTTATTGCCACTCGCGACACGAGTGACAATTTTCGCAGCGCCCTCCTTCGCGACGCCCACTCCTTTGCCCACCGTACTAGACGGATGGGCAACGCTCCCACTACCGCTACCTCCCTCGTTACGCGACGACCCCGTACGCGCAGCCGCTTTCACGGTGGTGGCCACTAAGGCACTCCCACCACAACACCCGCTCCCTCCCTCAACACCCCCTACGTTACGCGGCGACCCCGCACGCGCAACCACCTTCTCAGCGGAGGCCACGTTGGCACTCCCGCCACAACTCCCGCTCCCTCCCTCTGTACCCCCTACGTTACGCGGCGACCCAGCACGCGTAACCACCTTCTCGACGGAGGCCACGGTGGCACTCCCGCCACAGCTCTCGCTCCCTCCCTCGCTTCCGCCCTCTTTACGCGGCGACCCCAAACGCGCCTTGCTCCGCGGTGGAGACCTTACTCCCGTCGCTCCCGTCGTTTCCCCCTCGCCGCCCGACGTGGAGTCATCCACGACTGTGGAAGCGGCGGATTCTCCGCTTCCAGCGAGGGCCTTCGTCCTCCTCTTCCGTCCAGGAGGCATCTCGCTTTCCAACTAACCCTTCAGTCGGACTGATCCGCTGGCGTACCACTAGCGTAGACGGTTCACGGACAGAAAGACTCTGGAGCAGCTGCTCTCCAGGTACGTGCGTCTGAACGCGCTGAAAAGTGCAACCCACGCAAGGCAACCGCTCAATAACAACGACCACCCAAGCGGTCGATTATGGCGTGCTCGCGGTGGCACAGCCCACAACCCCAACCAGTGGTCGGATTAAGGCCACTCAATTGGCCGCCGGCCGGACAAAGTCCCCGTAACGGTCCGAGAGTCGACCGATGTGGCGCTGTACCGAATCGCACCGTGGGCTTAAACGGTAACGCTGTTACGACCGTTGGTCCTTACAGGAGTCGCAATCTCCAACGCTGGACAGACGCTTGCACCCTTAGGGCAATCCTGTCCAGACTCCTCTGACACCGAACCACTAACCGCCAGATGCTCAGCACAGAACTACTGGCAGGCAGTTCAGTCAGCAAGAGTACCAACAACACGGAGCTACGCTGGAACCGTGCGAAGCTTCCGCCAATAACAACAACGTGGATGACCACGTTGTCCGTATAAACAATAGTAATAATTAAATTACTTACCGCAAGTTGGTACACAAAAATTGCACAAAATTGCGCAAAAATGTGTAACCGCACGAAACACTCGCGGTCACCGACCCTCACAACACGCGATCGCACAAACAATTTCACCGCAAGCTAAACACACGCGCCAGGCAATAACGGTGCCTGCAAAACTGCGTAAACAAACGACCGCACAAAATGGAATCGAAAAAATCACCGAAAAATACACTAAGAAAATATCGCAACGATGCGCACGCACATCTATCCGCGTCGACAGTCAACTAACGAATGAGGACGGACGGACAGACAGACTTCCGAATTTCAACTCTACTCGTCACCCGCGCGCTCCGACAGCAAACCCCGTGTGCCACCAACAGCAATTGCATGAACGCGAGCACTATCGCGTTTGCTTCACATCTGTGTGTCAGAGCCAATATAATTATGCAAAAGAGCGGGTTTTTTTTGTGCCGAAAGGGAAATCTTACATAGATACTGTAGCAATATGCACGATTCGTACTGCCCGCTATAGGTGCACCTTATTCGGGACCACGCCCAGTCGGTATTACCTACTGTTCTGGACTTGAGAAACGGTACGCCTACGTACTAAGCCCTGAATCGTACAGTTCGTCATTTTTGATTTTATTCATACTCAGTACGTTTTGACATACAAGCGATATTTATGTTGTTAACAGATATTTAAAATTTCCGCCAAAAAATGTAATTAAATCGCGGTTATTTTTCACAGTGCATCGATGAACTTAATTCAGCTATTGGCGATGAATGAGTTGGCCCTACAAAGAGCCAGTGTCTTGCGATGGTGTGGGGAGTTCAATCATTCCAAAACGAGTTTCGTTGAAGTCGTTCAAAATAAGTTCTTGTTCCGAAAACTGTTGATGCAGTGCGCAAACTGATATTGAAAGATCGTCATATGACCAATCGTGAGATAGAGGCAACTACGGGTATTAGAGAGAAATGTTTGAAAAAGTACGATAACGATGCTTCAAAACACGTTTATGACAACATGACAGGTGATAAATTGTGGATTTATACGTACACTAGCTGACCCGGCAGCCGTTGTCCTGCCTGAAATTATGTGTTTTGGAAATGAAAAGAAAGTTGAATTTATGTTGTGTTGAAAGTCATTTATTTTCGATTTTTCCACACTTTTCAATGTAACGAAGCTGCTGGTTGTTTGCGAGTTTTCGAGAGAAAAGTTCTGCGAAAGATTTATGGTCCTTTGCGCGTTGGCCACGGCGAATATCGCATTCGATGGAACGATGAGCTGTACGAGATATATGACGACATAGACATAGTTCAGCGAATTAAAACACAGCGGCTACGCTGGCTAGGTCATGTTGTCCGGATGGACGAAAACACTCCAGCTCTGAAAGTATTCGATGCAGTACCTGCCGGGGGAAGCAGAGGAAGAGGAAGACCTCCACTCCGTTGGAAGGACCAGGTGGAGAAGGACCTGGCTACGCTTGGAATATCCAATTGGCGCCACGTAGCGAAAAGAAGAAACGACTGGCGCGCTGTTGTTAACTCGGCTATAATCGCGTAAGCGGTGTCTACGCCTATTAAGAAGAAGAAGAACGAAGCTTGATAAATAATATTTTTTTGTTTCTGTTTCGGTGCGTAAATGTACAGAGAAGATGGTTTTCCAACTCGTGAGCACGCCACGTATGTCCGGCCTTGTGAAAAACATAGCATTTCCAAATTTATGCCACACACTTCTAGCGACTATCCTTGTTTCCTATTGATTCTCATCTCAAATGCAATTTTCACTGGAAATGGAATGCGTTGGAACTGAAATGGCAAATCGTTAGAACTCAAAGGAATTCGTAGAATCAAGCATTCTGCCCCTTGTATTTGATAGCGCAGATTGCGGAACATAATAACGACAGATCCAACTTTGAGACGGAAATGATGCGGTGGAATACCAAGCCTCTCCAAAGAGTTTAGAAATTCCACTGGATAATTCACGGCGTCGTCTTCATTGTCAAGACGATCGATCGATTTGTATGAGCGCAAGTCTCCCGCAAATTTGACTTTGAATCTTCTAGATTAAGTGAACAACATCGGCATTTTTTGCAGCTAACATTGCGCGTGGGCTTAAGGAATCATAGTTACAATAATTTAGCCAATGTCCGAACATTCATGATGAGTGGAATGAATGAATGACAGATGGAATTGATATCGATCCACCGGAATTGATCCATTTCCAATTTTTAGACGCTGATTTGAAGGCCGATTTGTCTAAATGTTCATAGCGAAAAGTGTGCGTACTTCATTTTCATTCCAGTGATTAACATATTCCAGCAATTGTAATTGCTGGCTTACTTCTTCAAAATTTGCACACACCGTACCATTCACAGTACGCAATGACTCAAATAAAGTTGAACCGCGTACATTAATCAATAGCAACCGAACGTAGAAACAATCGTCGTTTATCGGGTGGATTGTGTAAATTTGTCCTAATGCATTAGCTGATAACACACCTGTATGTTAATCTACTGGTTGGAATTGCTTTCTGCGCAACTATTTCATTGACGATGCATTCCAGGTGTAATGTCAAGGTATTTCCGAATAGAGCAATTTTCTCGCAAACGGATCACTGACGAAAGTTGAGAAAAACTCGCTAATGTTAATTTTGTTGCTGGCGGTGTTTCCACTGGCTGTACTGTATTCTCTGGGTTGAAATACACTCTCCAAATTAACTGCGAGACGCACAACAGTCGGAAAACGTTCATGAATTGCAAAAGTAAATATCCTACAAAGCGCTTTATTGCAGTTCACGTATCGAGCGTATCGTTCAAGACCAATAACCGCTATGTTGCTTCCTTTGGTGACGTAATTACAAACGTATTTTATCGATTACACCAAACTGCAATACTCAACATTGATATGAGTTTTGAATGTGAATTACACAATAATGGCGAATATGATACGATCCATGTGTTGTCAACTTCAATATTCATTCTTCTAAATTGAATGCTGAATGTTCTGCCATTGTCATCTGGTGAGCGACGCCTATACAGTGGATATCAATCATTTCAAGTTTGAGTTTCCGAAAGAAAAGCACTTGGATAGTGTTTCGTGCATTTATTGTCAGACATACAACCCGAAGTGGGATTGTGGTGTCCGCAAGGTCCATGAACCATATTGGTTTTCACCATTTGGTATAATACTGTATCTTTCTCTGCATCAGGAATTTCCGCAGAAATGAGTTCATCAGTTTGATCTGGTGTAACCACCATCCACCATCCAAAGAAGAATGTGTGCGTGCGGCTAACATTTTTTTTGCTACTCAACAGAATACATCCAGCATCTAACAGCGCCATATATATTTAGAATATTTGTTTGCAATTTTTCCGTATCCCATTCCATCCAAATGATCATGAACAATCAATTTTCGCAGGTCAACGCTTATTTCTGCAGATCTTGGCATTTCACTAAATTAAATCTTTATATTATTTACCCAAACACTTTTATCGATTATAAAATGATGAAATTTTACCTTTGCCGGGTTTCTTTCTAAATATTTGAAAAACTATTTACGCAAAGAAGCACTACGCACAAATATTGCCACGGTATACATAATTTTGTCGGCTGCAAAGTTCAACTGATCATCAACAAGTGCACATTCTGCAAGCAAAATAAAAGCTAACGGTAAATATCATACCGTTATTATTAGTCACCTTACAGTGTGCACTTACCGTATGTACAATATTTGAATTGTTGATCTTTTGAAAAAAATATTCAAAGAACAATATAAAATGTGCTGGGGTATACATAGTTTTGTCGGATACTGTATGTACCATATGTTGCTTCAAGATAAAGTCCATCAAACATCGCTGCTGTTGTTTGAAAAGTCGTGCTGTGACATCGTGACGATCGCTTGCTGATTGACCGCGTTCCATAATTCCACATGTATGTCAATGCATTATGGGAGTAGTCGTTCATGTGTCTTGGGCTGCCATACGTTGATGACAAAAGGAACGCCGACCGATATTAGGGCGACCTCTTCGTGGCTTCGTAAGAAATTTCAATCTGTAATTGATCACTTTATGTGAAACATAACGTTTTCACTGAATAATTATCAATAATTTTTCTTTTGAATAACCGGAATAAAAAAAGCATGCGACCGAAATTGAATGATTCAAATATTTGACAAATAAAAATATTGAAAAACAAAACAAACAAAAATTGAAAAAAAAATTTGTATGGAAAAATGTTACTTTTTGGGAATTTTCCAATTTCCCTTAACATTTAGGAGGATGAAAAATAGTCCGTGTCCATATTGTCCGATTCTCCACCCTAGCCGATATGCACGCTAAGATTCACGAAAATCGGTCGAGCGGTTTCAGAGGAGTTCAATAACGTACACCGTGACACGAGAATTTTATATACATACATACTAGTAATAACCCCCGATAATCGGGGGACTCCGTTATTTTAAATGAAAAAAGTAAAAAAAAAAAATTTTTATAAAAACTCAATTTATTCAAGTACTTCATGGAAAACTACATTCGTAGTGGTTTTAATTTGGTCGTAAGTCTTAACTTTGATATCTTGAGAAGATCGTACTCGACTCGATGCGACATACAGCTGGCCATGCGTAAAACAATCCTCCTTGAGGAAAACACCAACTCTTGCTAGAGTCTGTCCTTGCGATTTGTTTATTGTTATTGCGAATGCTACAATTATTGGAAATTGGCGACGCTTTAAAATAAAAGGAAGTGTTGATTCTCTGGGCTGTAAATTTATACGGGGCAATAAATTTTGTTCACCTTGTGATTCACCGGTTAAAATTTCGACCTCCAAACAATTACAATGTAGTGCTTTTACTATCAAAAGAGTCCCATTGACCAACCCTTCATATGTATTAAGATTGCGGATTAACATCACAACTGTTCCAACCATAAGCCTTAACTCATGAGGCGCTACTCCACTGAAATTAAGGGAGTTTAGAAATTCTGTAGGGAATCCAACATGCTCTTGAGGATCTTCAGAAACGACAGTATCCACGCTATAATATACCCTTTCTTCACCGGGCAACATATTTACTATTTCGCTATTTATTATCGTACAGTGATCATTTTTTGGACACAAAATTGCCCGATCCTTCAAATGGTTTTGACTAATAACACCAGACTGAGGCTGAAATACCCAATCCACTAAATTTTCATTTAGCAAAATTATCTCTTCTGGTATATTGATTTTCGACTCTGGAGAGAGCTCTCGACCTTCTCCAACACGCAAAAGAAAACTGTTGTATAAGGATTCTTTAGAACGCATATTCGTTGAGAGTTTGAGACAGCTAAAAAAATTTCCAAAGTGAGCACCGTTTCAAACAATTACCAACTATAGCGGCGCGTGAGCTATTGGGCACCACAGGAAGAACTTGCCTGAAATCACCACCTAATAAAATAACCTTTCCACCAAAAGGTATTTCATTTTGGTGAATATCACGTAATAATCGATCTAAGCAAAAGTAGCATGCTATTTCGGCGAGCATTGCGATTTTCTTCTCTGGCCCTCTGTTCCTCTTCGCGTTCAACCTGCGCCATATGCTTATACTCATTTGCCAAGGGGTTAATATTATAAGCATTTCGTGGATTTCTCTCAGCAAATACCTATCGCAGTTTGAATTATGTTGTGCCCTTATATCAATTGCTTGATCCGTGTCAAGAATAAACAGCTGGGCGTAGTAGGATTCTGAAGGATGATCTGCATGCAATGGACCTACCCTATGATATACTGATCCATGTATTCGGAAGCAATATGGTCCGCGCCCTGTAGGCTCCGCAATTTTCGCTTCGAATGATGCAAAAGCAAACGAACTATTTAGCTGCCGCAGTGTTCCTTAGCTCGTACATACATACATATTCGTGCAACATAGAAGAGAGCGCATGTCAAATCGTAGATAGCGCCTTAGCGCATGCTTATGTATGTATGTACCAGTGCACATGCCAAAGCAAACATTTGTAATTTGTAATATTCGTCATTCTCTTATTGTCATAGATAACTTGATTAGAATCTCTTTTCTTGCTCTCTCGCTTGCAGCTGATCTGTTTTCTGAGCTGGCAACAAAACACAATCAGGGTGCCGTCAACCAGCAGTTAGTGAAAAAGGCGGGATGCCAGAAAAGCAGCGCTATAATTACCTGACGAAATTAGTGTGAAATGAAACTTTGCGAACATATTTTGCCAAAATAAATGTTTATGTAAATTAATTAATGATTTTGCATTTTAGCATTTACAAATATATGTATGTATGCATTTTCAAAGTGTTTAATTTAGTGTTTTGCATAATTTATTAAATACCCAAGTTAATATTTTTCAGCAGTGGCATCATTGGCAAATGTTATAAAAAATGCGAGTTTTGACAGCTCTCTCTCGAACCAAAGAGTCTCGTATCAAGTTATCTATGCTTATTGTCATTTTGCTACCGAGCAGACAACATTGTTGTTGTTAGATTTCGCACTTGCGCCTTCGCGTATGTGGGTATGTGTGTAACGAAAGCAAATGACAGAAACATTTTTAATTATTCATTCTCTTACATATATGCTCTTTTCTGTAGATGCGCTGCTTATATTAGCTTAATGTAAAAATTGAAGAACTTTAAACGCAAATATATCAAAAGTGGTTCAATGAATTTAAAATCTGTAAAATTTGTGCAAAATTTCAGATCGCACACTTTAATTTGATGTATTATTTGTCTCTGTACGTTTTGTAGATCTCTGGAAATAAGCGCCTTGTCTTAGAATAATATATAGATTAGATATAAGTTGGAAAGTAAACAGCAGTCGTCTGTATGGGTGTTTCAAGATGAGCCGAATCCCAAAAAAGTTGTTCTCATACGAAGCACTTTCAAGCAAATGTTTTCCTGTTATTGTGAAAAAAATGGACGTGTCGCAACCATACCACCACAACAGCGCAGAATATTAAATTCTGAGTGGCACACAATCATTTGATTTTCAGTTGTCTTTCAAGAAATTGAAGCCAGTAAAACACATGTTTTGGATGTACTTCAATCAGAGTGGCAAAAGTGCTTCGACAATTGAGCAAATAATGGTACGACTTTCTTCATATTTTAAAAACTCATATTTTATTCTTCAAAATCTATGTCTTCCCCCTCCTTTGGTCCAAATACACTTGTGCCGAGGTTTGTTCCAATCCTCGGAATAGTTTTTAAGGTCAATTTCCGGAATAGTCTTCGATGCGCTTGGCGATTCACGCTTAATGGCTTCAGTTGACTTAAAACGGTTTTCCAAGAGAAGTTGAATTTGCTGAATATAAAAAAGTCACGAGGTGCAAACCCAAGAGTTGACCTTGACACACAGAGCCAAGACTCATCGCCAGTAATAACGCCTTTCACGACATGCTGGTAGTTAAAAAGCTTTGTTTCACAGACATTAACGCGACTCTGATTTAAAAAAAATGAGTAACTTTGGAACGAATCGTGCTATCATTTTTCTTAGAACCAAATGATCTTTTAAAGTGGCTTTCACTGATCGTTCCGAAGTGGCATCCAACGATGCCAGTAAAATCTCAAGCTGTTAATCGTCGATTCTGAACCACCAGTTCCTTTATTTTATGGACGTTTTGATCATGAGTTGATGATGATGGCTGTCCTGGACATGGTTCGTCGTCAACGCGTTGTCGAATCTTTGAATAATTTGTATCAATGCAAAACACTTGCTCGCAACAAAAAATTATCACCGAAGTTCTTCTATAACATTCTGAACATTTTAGTGCCAAAAATTTGATTCCGCCCACGAAATTTAATGAAACTTCTTTGTTGAATAATTTAACTCATCGTAAAAATCGTCAAATGCACGTTACTTTCTTCAGAAAGACAAGCGTGTGCTAAACTCTAATGATTATATTGATGTGACATTTGGCTCAGATATCACTGACAGTCATACCAACATAGAAAAAAATATTTTAACAAATGCGGTTTTGCGCAAAATTTATATAAAAACTGTTACTATTTTTAGCCCACAGTAGTAGTTCCCGAACAAACTTGTGAGATCGGACTACTATAACACATTGCTGCCGTGCAGACTGATCGGTCAACATCAAGCTTTTGTCTCTGTGATGAATCTTATATATATTTTTTTTATTTTACTTAGCACAGTAATTATTTTGCGACAGACAATTTGCATTTCAGTCTGATATAATTGGTGTTTGCAACTTTTTTACAACTTTAGCAAGTGTTTCAATTTCTCACTGTTCCATTTTGCTCCTTTTCCCAAACATTCCGCTCATTTAAGTTAATCTGCTCTTAATTTACATAGTTACAGGCAATTTTCTCTATCATTTGGTTTTCACGTCCCTTCCACACTTCTCCACTTTTATCTCGTGTTTATTTCATTCAGCAGCAACTCTACAGCAACTATTATCCGACAACTTATTTCACAGTCACTATATTATGTGTGCTCTACTTTGCAGATAAGTCATTTAGTTTAAATGCCGTCATTTTACATATTTATAATTAAGCCGTTCTGCGCGACATTCAGCCAACGTTATTATACTATAATCTTCTTCCTTCGTCACGGTTTTTTACTTTTATGGGTTTTTTCACAGTCAGTCACCACTGGCTTGTGGGTAGCATCCCGAATATAGTGGAACTCGCCTTATCTGCATTCAGGTGAATTATCGCATTAATTCAATTATGTGTTGAAGGTAGCTACTGTAATGATGCGGAGCGGTGGTACATACACATTCAACTACTTGTATGTGTGTGTAGATACATATAGGTCTGCGCACAGTTTTGCATATTGTCGTACGCCGCTTATAGCATTTTCATTTTAAAGTGGTCGTCAGGTATACAATTGTTGCCACAGAGATTTCCCGCGTTTTGATTTTATAACATATTTCATATATTCAACTTCACAAACGTGTAAACGCCATTTTACTTACTTGAAAAGCTGATTTAATCAAAGTAAATGTGTCTCGCTCACTTAAGTAGTTGAGTAACCTATTAACAGATTGTCACTATATACACCGTAGCACTTCAGAAGGATATTCAAGTTTTCCGATACATATTTTTTCTACACTCTTAGCTGTAAGCTTTCGCAACACTTTCAACATTACATCGCTCACTCACGCTGCAATTTGCAAGTAACGTAAGTTCCCAATTAAGTAATAAGTCCTTCGATATGTCATAAGCCAGTGGCGTATGAAATTACATTAATCATTTATAGACTTGCTTCGGATAGCGAGCCACTCGCTTAATGGTATCACTTGCATTTACGCCGAATTGCGTTTTACTTTGCGCTTGTTTTTTTCACTTACTTACCTTGAAGCTGAACTTTTCGTTATGTGCCTGCTTTCGCTTTTTATACTCTCGCAATATTTTGGTACAGATTTTTGATTTTTTTCACCTAAAACTAATCGAGATAATTTATAGTTATAAATGACCTGTGAAAATGTATAATATCAGATATCAATTGGACCCACTCTCCATATAGAGGTTATGTTAAAACTACTAAAAATGCAATAACTCAATAAATAAATTGGTCAGATATATTAAATTTTACACTGGTGGCGGTATGGAAGGGATGGTTTGGAATGTGTATAAATTGGACAACGGTCATGACACTACCCACCTTGAGGAGATATTCTTATTTCTCCCACCTCACTTCCAAAAATAGTCGAAATTGAACTTTAGCTTTCCAAGTCCTGATACCGAACTTATGGACGTTAGCTGATTTTTTGCTATAGCTTATTTTTTTTTACCGAAGAGGTTATTAATGAAATTTAGAAAGAACCTTTTTTTGTTAAAGACGTGCTCTTTAATTAATTCCAAAACTAGGTCAGTACCTACTTTAGCTCCCTTGTACCTAATATATTAATTTTAAATTTCCGTTTGAATTTATAGCGTAAATATCAATCAATATGTAAGGTGCCTTAGCAATATTAAGTGAATCTTGCTACAGCTTAATTCTGAAAATGAGTGAAATTGGTTCTAAATTACATACATATACTATACATATTTATTTTAATTATTCTAGCAAAATCTATGATGTCCATCCATTTTAATTTTCCATCTATCTGTAAGCCATTTATGTTGGCAATATTTGTTATGTAATTGAAATTGAGTGGCATATTTTTATCACAAATGATGTGTTAAATTGTCTGGTAAAATGCACAAGATGCCATAACTATAAAAAAATATATTTGTATATATGTACACAGTTATACCTATACAGCATGAAAAATAGGTATACATGCAACACACATAGGCTTTCACTATGCGCGCAAAGTACTTCAGTTTCGCCCAAGAAATTTACGACTTTAATGTCACGCATACGCCATGGTGCACCCACATCTATAGCACTTTATCTCTCTTTATTTTCACGGTATGTCGCTTTGAGTGCTATTAGGAAATAATTTCTTATATCCCTTAAAAAATAATTCATTTTATTGTCACTTATGCGGCGCTTAAAGCCTAAAAGCTTATGTTCGTAATAAAAATGAATCGTATATCTTGCGAAGACGACATGTGTTGCTAAGAGGATGCCATATTTTTTCAGGAAGTTTCTGCTAATTAAGTATGGCATGTTAGTTTAATGGATTGAAAATAAAAATATACGATATAAAAATAATTTAAGTGGCATCTCAGGCGAAACAAAAAGCTTCTGTTCGTCTCAGTGGAGTATGACCTTCATTTTAAATTATAGCTTTTGTTTATTTTTAAATTGAAGATAACTAAAATAAAACTCAGAACGAATATTCAATTAATTATGTGTCTTTCAGTAAACCTCAGTGAATTAGGTAGTCTATACGAGTTGGATGTAAAAGTCAATTTGGCTTTCATTAAAAATCAAATAGATTATTTGAAAAAGCTTAAGGAATGTAAAAAAAGTCAATTTAAATTGCTTTGGAGCTATTCTCGATTTTAAATCCGTTTTAGACTCAAGTTACGTATTCCAAATGACCAAACTGAAATATAAAATTGCTTCGAGTAAGTTACCTCGTAACAAGCGTATAAAGAGATACAAAAAAAATGTATTATACTTATAGAAAATGGACATGAAAGTATTATTAAATAAACAAAATTAAAAATTCCAAATTATTTTGTTTTTAATCTTTATACTTCTCAATTACAAAAGTTACTCATACGAGATGTTTGCGGAATTTTATGGCTTGAATGAGTATACTATAAATTAAACCATTCGGTTCGTTGTAAACAATTTATTCATTTTGTTAGAACAAAAAAAATTAAAAATTTAATTTAAAGCAAATAAATTCTATGTCAGCATTTTGTGTATACTATATGCAATATTTTCTACTTTTCCCTGTGTTTATATCTGGACTGTATATCCATAGGTCGCTGGTTCATATCCGGCTCGAAGGACCATGTTTAAACTGTATACTCGATATATTGGGGAGCACTTACCACTGCGTTAAACTAAATAAAAACATCCAGTTTGTTTGGTTTTTCAAACAATTTATTTAATTATTATATATAAACTCATTAAATATGATATCGACGGGCGACGCGGCGATACTTCAGTTCCGGGAACGATTTGTCACGGCTGGCGATCGAGTGGATACGGATCGTGGTTTAATTTTTTAATTGGAGGTGTCACGGCGGAGTGTATATGCGAAAGTTGATGGTCGAATTGTATGTGTCGAACGAATTGCTTAGAACGAATTGTATGTCCTATCCTGTTGTCCATTCCTTTTGGTTTAGTGGGTAGGGGTACAGGTGTGATGAGTGGTGTTGTAGTGTCATCAGCTGTGGTGAATTGTGCTGTTGTATTAGGATGCGCCAGTTTTACCGGGTAGAGGGGGTGGATGTTTAACTCATTTAAACACTCTATCTCTCGGTCTCTGAGTCTTCCTTTTATATGCATCTCAACAAGCGTCAGCTGTAAAGTCTGGCCACTTTTTGTGCTACAGTTTATCACTTGCCGCCAGTTCCTCTCTAGTCTCTGTAAGTTCCGGCCATTTTTAAAATGTCGTGACCTTTAATTGTTTTTCCACTGCAATAAGTAGAGAGATATACCCAAGAACAACATTTACAAATTATTCAACTTTATTATTAAGATAATCGCTCTCCACTTGCAATTTCCGTTCACTTTTGCATTTTTGTGGTCGTAGTAATCATCACCTTGTGCTCGCTATCCGTCGAAGTGTTGAAAATTTTGAGCGTACACTTTGTTTGTTCAAGTGCCAATAAAGCAAAGAATCACTCGAAGTTATGAAAATATTACTGCCGTTCATACAAGTGTTGCTGAAGACCGCAATTTGTCGATTTCAAGACGTTCTCAAGAATTGGTAGTATCTCAACCCACAACCTGATAGATTTTGGAATCCGTATAAAATTGTACTCACTCAAGAACTGAAGCTATTGAACCACCGTAAACGTAGTAAATTTGCTGATGTTGTCTTGAAAACACTTGAAAACGATAACAATTTTTTTTAAGAAAACCGTCTTCTCCAATGAGGCTTAATTTCATCTGAGTGGTGCCGTAATTAAACAAAACTGTTGATTCTGGTGCTTTAAAAATTAATTGACAGTTTGGTGTGGTTCTTGGTCTGTTGGTACTTCTTTCGAAATCAAGCTGGTGATACTGTGTATGCCAATGTAGATCGGTATAGATCGATGAAAACCAACTTTTTATAGCCGCAATTGGAAGAAGTTGATCTTGACAACATCTGATTCCACCAAAATGGGGCTACTTGCAACAACAGAATTATTGCGAGAAAAGTTTGAAGGTTCGATTATTTCCAGAAATTGTGACATTGAATGGCTTTTGAATTCAATATTGAAAGTGTTGTTCATGACATACGACTTTAATAAGTGGAAAAAGTACTCGAAAATTGAGTGCATCGAATTCGTTGCTGCTAAAGAAGTCGTGGAGACCATTTGATTGGTGTTATATTTCTGACCTTTACTGTTTCGATTATACTTCACATTAAATAGGAAACATAATTAATTTTCTTACAAATTGTAGTGCTGTTTAAAAGAAATTCATATCACTCTTATTGGGAAACCCTGTATGTGTACGCATATGTTGTACGATGTTGTTGAGCGCTTGAGTGGGCACCAGATGCAGTTATGTTATTAGAAGCAGGTAGCCATGGTTGTTAACGCCAACAACAAATGAAGTGTGCTTGTGTACAGCTTGGTTATGGAGAGTTTGACCGAAATCCCAAAACTGTATTATGAAGGAAGAAATTTCAATATTTTTGATTCTCCTTAAGCAATTTACGTTGAACTTTGTTTGTAAGTATGTGTGACTGTGTTTGTGAGAGGCGATTTGAAAGATCTTTGTTATGCAGTTGAAAGCATAATTGGCTATCAAATGGTTGAACTCATCCAATCTGTTACCGTCTAGGGAGTTTGAGGCTATACCCATTTACTCACCTCTGCTACATAGTATGTCATAGATATTTCGTATATAATAATTAGTTTAATGTAAGGTCTTTAATGTCACAAATGTAATTGAATATCGTTTCGAAGAACATCACTTTTACTAAGCGATTATCGTACTATCGCAAACAATAATTAAAATGTGATGTATAGTCTAGGTATTTATCTTTCTGTTATATTCATACTCATCCTTTTTATGGCTCGTTTTGCAAAGCAAAGGATTCTTTGTTCTAAGTAGATTTGGTGTTTCAGTGCGTTAGAATGACGAAGCTATGCTCCGTAACTGACCGGGGTCTTTAAGATGGATGCCAATGACTGTATCAAGGACTATTCGTTCTGAGCTTGACGATTAAAGACGAAGAATGTACCACCAAGCAAACGAAAGGCTCGCCATATGCCTATACAGTATAGGATGACCGTCTTCTTAAATTGGGCCAACATAATACAGAGATAAATTCTTAAAATATGTGTTTCCAAAAAATATTTATTTTTACTAAGAGATTGCTCGAACTTAAAGTTTATTTTTTACTTTCACAATTTATCACAAAACAATTAATTAGATTACCTTCTTTCCTAAAGACTTTTTAAAGTAAGGTAATTTCTTCAGAATGGGGTCCAGTTATGTTAATTGACTGTCATCTTTTAAAGTCACAGCTTTTTTAATAAATGTTTAAGAACGGTTGATCGCAAGTTAGTAAGGTAGTATTTTCCGCTCATTTTATATAGAAAACTGAGTCCCAACTAATATTCAGTTCTTTTTATAAAAGGATTTTTATATTAGACTACCCAACCTACTTTGGTTGAGATCTTTGTTGGCGACAAACTGTATATTAGAATACCCAACTCTTAGTACTCTCTCAAATAAATTGCTGCCGCTATTATCCTTCCGATGTCTTCCCTAAATTTAACGTTTTTTGCGCATCTTATATAGTCATATATTTCTCTGTGTTTTAAGATATTTTACAAAACACTAGCATTTAATTTCAGTTTATTGATTTATTGTAATATCATATGACGCGAACTCAATTCTGCCCAAAAGCTGAACGAGACACTAAAAAGAAATAAATAAATGAACAAAACCATTAAAGTTGTATATGTATGCGTGTAGATGAATGTATGGGAAACATAGGTTCGGCGCAAAGGAGCTATACAACGAAAGTTTCGTACAGGACGTGTGTTAGACAGCTTTCAGCACACGGATTTAGAATCAAGGCCAGCAGGAGAAAAGAGTTAAGTAAGGCTTTATAGAATTTTCAAAGATGATGTGTAATAAAAAAGCTATTAAAATTCCATGCAGCCTTAATTAAAAGCTGAATATCTCGAGAAGTGTTAACGATAGCGATTTTGACCTCGAACCCTTTTTGTAGCAAATAAAATTTCCTACAAGTTTGGTATGTACATTTTTTCTATAGCTCTTGTCATTTACGAGATATATACAAAAAAATGCGAATTTCGTGGAAAAATCAGGTTAAGAGCCCCATACTACCTCGTCGATGTGAGTTTCGACTTTGTTACCCTGAGCACTTTTATAGAGCGAACAATTATGAGAAACATGCGTCTAAAGTCAAAGCGATGTCATAAAATACCTCTGATCTGTAGGAATTTAAAGATAAAAAATAACGATTGTCGTGTATTTTCTTTGGAAAATTTTTACATGCCTTGGTCCAGTTCTTAATGTTAATAATTATGGCTACAATTTTCAGGGAATTCTTTTATGGTATTTCCAAGGAAATTTCGTGAGGGGACTGAAAAAAATTAACTTATAAATACTCACATTTTCTACTACATACATATACGCATATAACAACAAACTACTATGCGCATATACTATACATATGTGTATTTTTCGGCAATAAGTTCACATATAGTATAAGGCCACTATGTCCATGTCCACAAGCACGTGTGACTGTATAAAGCAGATTACCAGTTGGCAAGGTAAATAAAAGAAAACTGTGCCAACTGCTAACTGCCAAAGACAACGCAGCACAGCAACAATGCACTGGTCGAAACCAAACAAACACACACATTTATATACATATAAATTCACAGGTCTTCTCCATTCCTGCTTAGTGCTCTGTAGCTGCGGCATACTGTTCCTTAAAGCTAGCTGCTTAGCATTATGAAATTTCTTAGTTGGCCGTAGAGTCGTTTTGTCGCAAGTAAATTTTCGATTCTCCGTAAATAATTTCCTCCTTCCAAGATATTAACGGTGTGTCGAGATCTTGGAATTTAAGTAACGAAAAGTTAGAATTTTTGTGAGTTCAGTTTGTGGCCGGGGTGGAAGCTTAAAGTGATAAATGAAAACCGTTGGTCATGGAAGTTATAATGCTTAAGTCTGCACTATAAATTGAATGTGGATTTATGTACATATGTATGTTTGAGTCATCAGATATTCATGATTTTCAACTTTGTAATTTGAGTAGGTTGGAGTCATGTGTAGAAGTTCACGCAAGTGAGGAAAGTTCTCAGATCGCCATTCACTTGGGAGTGGCCAGAAACGATTATTTTACATATGACTCACGCAGCTCACGACTTCCGGTCTTTGACCAAGTATCCTCTGGGTAGCCTATTAACATTAGTTTGAAGGCGAGCTAAAGTGAGAAGGCGAAACATCTCCTCCGCAGGGTTGTGCGCTGGGTTTGGGACCCGCCACGTAAAAAAAAAAACCCAATGAAAATTAAAAATCAGCCTCGGATGAGAGAACCCCCTTTTGATGACGACCATGGCAAACGAAATAAGGACTTGGAATTGAGGGCATGCACCTGGAATGTCCGGGCCGCTGCCCAGCTGGTTGATGTTCTCGTTAGAGTGAAGGCTGACATCACCGCCGTCCAAGAAATGCGATGGACGGGACAAGGAAAGAGGCGAGAAGGTCCTTGTGGCATTTACTACAGTGGCCATATAAAGGAGTGCAAGTTTGGTGTTGGATTCGTGGTGGGAGAGAGACTCCGTCGCCGAGTACTATCATTCACTCCGGTGAATGAACGTCTAGCCACAATCTGCATCAAAGCGAGGTTCTTCAACATATCGCTGTTTTTTGCGCCCACGCCCCGCAAAAAGAAGATACATTCCGGGAGTTGAAGTGGGAAGCGAGACGCATTTGCAGACAGTAAAAGAAAGAGGCTGAAATGCGTGAGTATGAAGAGCTTGATAAGCTGCCCGACAGGGGTAATGCTCGAAAATTCTATGAAAAAATGCAGTGGCTTACAGAAGGTTTCAAGACCGGAGCATACTCTTGTAGAACCCCCCAAGGTGATCTAGTCACCGATGCCCAGAGCATACTTCGATTATGAAGGGAACACTACTCCAGCCTGCTGAATGGCAGTGAACGCACAACACCAGGAGAAGGAGAACCCGATTCCCCAATCGATGACGATGGAGCAGACGTTCCATTACCCGACCATGAAAAAGTTCGAATAGCAATTACCCGCCTGAAGAACAACAATGCGGCGAGGGTCGATGGATTACCGTCCGAGCTACTCAAGCAGGGCGGCGAAGAACTGATAAGGAGCATGCATCGGCTTCTTTGTAAAATATGGTCGAACGAAAGCACGCCCAACGATTGGAATTCCATGAAAAGGGAGACCTCACAATCTGCGCCAACTACCGTGGGATAAGCCTCCTCAACATCGCATGTGAAGCTCTATCGATCATATTGTGTGAAAGATTAAAGCCCACCGTCAACAAACTAATTGGACCTTATCAGTGTGGCTTTAGACCTGCAAATCAGCAACCGACCAGATATTCACCACGCGCCAAATCTTGGAAAAGACCCGTGAAAGGAGAATCGACACACACCACCTCTTCGTCGATTTCAAAGCAGCTTTCGACAGCACGAAAAGGAGCTGCCTTTATGCGGCGATGTCTGAATTTGGTATCCCCGCAAAACGAATACGGCTGCGTAAAGTGACGTTGAGCAACACAAAAAGCTCCGTCAGGATCGGGAAGGACCTCTTCGAGCCGATCGATACCAAACGAGGTTTCAGATAAGGCGGCTCCCTATCGTGCGACTTTTCAACCTGCTTCTGGAGAAAATAGTTCGAGCTGCAGAACTAAACAGAGAAGGTACCATCTTCTATAAGAGTGTACAGCTGCTGGCGTATGCCGATGATATTGATATCATCGGCCTCAACACCCGCGCTGTTAGTTCTGCTTTCTCCAGGCTGGACAAGGAAGCCCAGAAAATGGGTCTGGTAGTGAACGAGGGCAAGACGAAATATCTCCTGTCATCAAACAAACAGTCGTAGCACTCGCGACTTGGCACTCACGTCACTGTTGACCAGCGTAAACACCACCAACAATGTCAGCCTGGAAATCCAACGCAGGATAACTCTTGCCAAAAGGTGCTACTTCGGACTGAGTAGGCAATTGAGAAGCAAAGCCCTCTCTCGACGAACAAAAACCAAACTCTATAAGTCACTCATAATTCCCGTGCTGCTATATGGTGCAGAGGCCTGGACGATGACAACATCTGATGAGTTGACGTTGCGAGTTTTCGAGAGAAAAGTTCTGCGAAAGATTTATGGTTCTTTGCGTGTTGGCCACGGCGAATATGATATTACGACATTGACATAGTTCAGCGAATTAAAAGACAGCGGCTACGCTAGCTAGGTCATGTTGTCCGAATGGACGAAAACAGTCTAGCTCTGAAAGTATTCGACGCTGTACCCGCCGGGGGAAGCAGAGGAAGAGGAAGACCTCCACTCTGTTGAAAGGACCAGGTGGAGAAGGTCCTGGCTACGCTTGGAATATCCAATTGGCGCCACGTAGCGAAAAGAAGAAACGACTGGCGCGCTGTTGTTAACTCGGCTATAATCGCGTAAGCGGTGTCTACGCCAATGAAGAAGAAGAAGAACGCTAACAATAATAACTGGTTCAGTGTTCTTGTACCAGAAAATGGACTAAAACTTCTTCAAATTTCGGAAACTTTCTTTTCTACTTATATTATACGCATACAAGATTTTAGAGTCAGATTTTGCGAGAAGTGAGTTACAAACATAATTTTCACTGCTTTTAGATTTAAAGCTTTCGCAGGATTGAAAGTTTCGCATTGATGGTTAATTGGACTGCATTTTTATTTCCATTACCGATTTGATTACAAAAAACTGAAGAAAAAATGTCATTTTATCCAATATTCGCAATTAAGAGGAGTTCAACATTGAGAAAAATTTTCCTTTATATTCACCATTGTTTGCAAAAACCTTCACTACCTGAGTTAATGCAGAATGAAACTTATATGACAAGCTGAATTCAAATTTCAATTAAATTTTTATTTATTTTGTAAGTGCGAAAATCTTAACTAAATATAATTCTCAAAATCTCATTTTGCAAATTAAAAATATAAAAATTATAATTTTAGTCCAAAATATTGCATTAAAAATTAAGAAAAATTACATTTTGCAAATTAAATTTATTGCACGCAAACTTCGTGTTCTACCATTTTGATTATCTTCTGAAACGTTTAATTATAGTTTTAAGTTAGAAATATGTGAATTATCTTTATCAGTTTTTATTCCAGCTTCTGATATGAAAAATAATGTGTGGATGGAATAACAGCTCCAGTTATTGAACTAAAGTGTTTTTCATAATTTTTTTGATTTAAAGATTAAAAATGAAACTTCCATTTCCCAAATCCAGTTTTCGAATTAAAGAAAGAAATTTCTAATTTTTAATTGACAAATTCGCAATTCTGAACATTTGATATGGTTTCGAGGTTGTCTTGAATATTATAAGGAGTGAAAATTTCGTCGTAAAATATTAAACATTTTTCTTTTATATTCCACTCTTCACACATTACTCCACCGCGGTGACTGCAATATCTCTCCGAAGCTGGAAAATATGTTGCTCTTTGCAGTTTTTCAAACTCGCTCGCATATTTCGCGAACATAATTGTTACTTATTATCTAAATATGTGAATACGTGTATTACTCCATTCTCTCTACATTTCAATTATTTTTCGTTATCAGTGCATCTTATACGTGTGTTCTTTACGCTCCCGCGTAAACAGATATCATGCTGATGTTTAACAAGTAAGGAAGGGCTAAGTTCGGGTGTCACCGAACATTTTATACTCTCGCATGATAAAGTGATAATCGAGATTTCATTATCCGTCATTTACATATTTTTCAAATACCGTATTTGTGTAAAGTTTTATTCCGCTATCATCATGGGTTCCTAATGTACATATATATTATACAGAGAAGGCATCAGATGGAATTCAAAATAGCGTTATATTGGAAGAAGGCGTGGTTGTTAACCGATTTCACCCATATTTCGTACATGTCATCAGAAAATTAAAAAAATTACATACCGAATTTCATAGACAGACGGACGGACGGACAGACAGACATCCGGATTTCAACTCTACTCGTCACCCTGATCACTTTGGTATATATAACCCTATATCTGACTCTTTTAGTTTTAGGACTTACAAACAACCGTTATGTGAACAAAACTATAATACTCTCCTTAGCAACTTTGTTGCGAGAGTATAAAAAGCATACAAAAGCAGATATGAAACACAAAAAATCCCGAATGTTTATTCTAAAGCACAGCAGAAAAATGAATATATGAATATGTATATACATAGTACGGAATCTGAAAAAATGCAAACAATCGGCGATTGGAAAAAGCGCGAATTTGCATATGGTTTCAGCGTTTTCCATTTAATTGGCCTACCGACGAAGTACAACAATAAAAGCACATTTGTCTACTGCAGACTGTTGTTTTTTTATATATTATGAAGCCTTTTCAGTAATTTCTCCGGTACCAATCAGAAAAGTTTCGACCAGGAATAATGGGATGCCCAACTCGTTTAGCAGCTGGAAAAGAGGGACGACCAGATTAAAATCCCGCCAAATTATTATTTGAATGGAGACATTATTCATTTTTTTGTCTCCATTTGTAACGGCCATTATTTCGAAGAATACCGAATGCGAAACAGCACGCAGATTGAAAGCTGTAAGTATATTTTAATTTTTATTAAATAAACTTGCATTTATTTTATACTTTTTTTTTATTTTACAGATAAAATGCCGAAAACAACCAGCAATTGGAGATAATGTGTTGTTGGCTGCAACGATGGAGGAATAACATTTAGTTTTCCAAACAGTGGAACGGTGAGTGAAAAACCATAATTAGTGCAAAAAGTGTTTGTGAATTTGTGAAAAATTTCGATGAAATCAGTGTTTCGATTGTGCAATGAAAATAGTAATTTTGGATAATAAAATTGAATTTCCGTGTGTTTTTAAATGTGATGTGCTGAACAAGTAGAGCGCGACAGACTGCAAGCGACATCTGTCAAATATTAAAATACACACGTTCTTATGGACACAGTTATGTAGTCGTGCAGCTGCCTCAATAATTGTGTCCATAAGAACATGTGTATTTTAATATTTGACAAATGTCGTGTGCGGTCTGTCGCCCTCTATTTGTTCAGAGCGTAATTGTCAATTTATTGCCATTGCCGTTAATTAGTTAAATAAATTATTTTAAAGTAACGATTTATAATTGAATATTTATGATAGTTACAAAAAAAGTCGTACTTTAAATATTCATTAAATATACACTTTTTGCACTATTATTATTATTGTTATTATTATTATTATACATATTTTATAATTAAATGTTTGCCTTTTTGTATTTTCTTTTGTTTCTTATAATAGGCGTAACTGTTGGCTCAACCGTTTAGGTGTTTCCGATGAAACACGTTCGGGGGCCGTTCCCGATATAAATTTAAAAGTTGAGCCTACATTTGACGTCCCAAATTCCGAATTAAAAAATACAATTTTATTGGGTCTAGAAGATTTTGCTCCCCAAGTTGAAGAAGCTGTCTCAAAAGCACAAAATGCATCGAGGCAGCTTTTTCCAAGTATTGAAAATGAAATTGAAGATGGAATTTTAGAGCCTCTTCCATTTTTTGAGGAGGATGTATCTTTTAATTTTGATAAGGCCGCGCAAACAGGTAGGGGTCTGACCGCAGGTACAGAAAGGAAGAATAAATTGAGGGAAGAGGATAGGGTTTTGAAAATAAAGTTAGATCAAAAAGAGCAGGAAAATAGAAGTTTAAAGGCCCAGTTAGTTGAAATGGCCGCAGAGTTAGAAAGATGTAGGGAACAGCTAAGGAATAGCTCATTTAGGGAACAGTCAAACCCTCTTTCTTTAGTTTGTAGTAAAGTTCCTCCTCAGTTAGGTGCTTGCATTAGGAGTAGTTTTATAAATAGTAATCGCCGAACCCATGGTCGGCGATATGACAATTTTTTGAAAACGATAGCTTTGGGTGTATTTTTTCTATCGCCAGTTGCTTATCGGCACTTAAAGCACCAATTAGATTTTCCATCCGAAAGTACTTTGGAGAACTTTGTTACAGACTGACCCCGTTTCCCAGGTTGCACCCAAAGTAGCATAAAATCGTTAGAGATTAGGAGTAGGGGATTCACTTTCGAACAAAAGTTCGTGTCGGTTTCATGTGATGAAATGTCACTGAAATGTCATTTGCAGTACGATAGGAAATTCGATAGGGTGATAGGTATTGAGGATTATGGCGATGAAAATCGCACTTCTAGATTAGCAACTACTGCAATGACTATAATGGTGCAAGGTATAGGTGGAGAGCCTTGGTCCCACCCATTGGCTTATTTTTTCGTAAAAGGTTCCTGCAAAGGGGATGTCCTCAAGAAATACATTCTTGAAGCCATTACCCAACTGCAACATATAGGACTAATTCCTTGCCATTTTGTTTGCGACCAGGGCACCAATTTTCAGAATTTCGCTAATTTGTTAGGTGTTTCAGCGTCACGGCCTTTTTTTAATGTTAATGGCAAGGAAGTGTATTTTTTTACGATATCCCACAAAAATAGTCGGGTAAGTTGGTCGGATATTGTTCATTTTTATGAAACCGACTCTAAGTCGAGTTATCGGTGTGCGCATAAATTAACCGATGCTCATATTTATCCACCTTCCAAAAAATGAAGGTTAAATTCGCGTCTCAAGTATTGAGTAATACGGTCGCTTCTGGTATGTTGTCCCTATATAGCTCGGGAGCCTTAAGCTCGAATAGTAGGAGCTTTATTAATACCGCGGAATTCGTTTCGTTTTTTAATAAATTATTTGATATTTTAAATAGCAGTTTCGTTGAGGCTGTTGTACCCACTAAAAAAGTGTTTGTAGGTTCCCCTGAACAATTAGACTTTTTAAATGAGGCAGAACAAGTTTTAAAAACTATTCGGGTCGTAGACGAATTAGAAATCAACACAACCAATAATTTTAGTTTTATAAAGGGGTGGGTGTTAAATATTAACAGTTTAAGACGATTGTGGCGATTTTTGTCACACTCAGGTTTTCCGTACTTGAAGACGAGACGACTATGTCAGGACAGTTTAGAACATTTTTTTGGGCAGATTCGAAGCAGAGGAGGTACTAGAGTAACGCCTTATATGTTCTCTAGTTTGTTTAGAAAATCGTGGGGCTTACGTTACGTAAACGTCGTAACAAAAGGAAACTGTGAGCTGCCTTTAGAACCTGATGCTACAGTAATTTCCGAACATAGTAATAATGTTCTACGTAATGTGTATAATGATTCACTATTGAATGACCTTTCTTGGCAGGATTTTCAAGGTCTACCACGGCCTGCACACTCCCTCGTTAGATCAATAGCATTAGATAGTAGTTTAGAAATTAATTTTTTGAAAGAAAATGCATTTAGCTACTTTTGCGGCTATTTTTATTTAAAAATTTTCAAACTGCACACATGTTCCCTGCCTTTACCATATTTAGGAGATGAAATTCCTTCGGACGAATTCATCTTCATGCATCAAAATCAAATAGACAAATGCAATTTAGTGAAGCCGCCTGAGGATTTTATTGTATTTGTAAAAATTTTGGAAACCTGATTTTTAGAAGAATTCGACAGTAATTGTCATAAAATAGGAATAGGAGATATTCTTTTTAATAAAATGGAAGATGTTTGGCCCTTTTTGTGTTGTGATAATTGTGACCCAAAAATAGTTATATCCCTTTTTATTAGAATTAGAATATATTTCTTAACTAAATTTTTAAATAAAGGCCTTTCTGTCCCTAATTTTAAAAATAAAATTTTGTGTGTTTCACACCTATAGGTTTCTTTATTTTTAGTGGTTACAATATGCGAACTCAAACTTACGATAGAATATAAAAAAGTAAAAATTTTTTAAACAGGTAGGATAAAGAGACTCTAAAATTAGAAAGCAATCTTTTTAACAAAAATTAGAATTTGGGATTTAAATGTAGGCATTTGTATATATGTATATATGTTATTTGTTATTATGCTGTGATATTTTTATATACTTTTTACATGAATTGTTATTGTTTTGTTTTTATCGTTATATGTATTCATTTATCGTTTTGTTTTTTTCGTTATATAATGAATTGTTATCGTTTTGTTTTTTTTTTGTAAATAAATTTTTAATGGGTGATATAGGCCTAAAGGGGAACCGAGCACCCAAAACTAACTTCGGTAACGCGCCGTTTTGCATACCTCCTGGGTGGTGTGGAAAGTGCAATTGGGCATTTTAATTTAAATGCCCAAAAATTCTTATTTCGTTCGATCTGGCCACAATGAAAAATGTTATTAAAAACGCTTATTTTGAGGCGCTCTCACACTGGAATAAGTTGGGCATCCCATTATTCCTGGTTTCGACCTCACAGGAGCTCCATGAGTAAAAGCCACTGAGTTTCACCGTCTCCGCCTTTAATTTCATCGTAAAACTGGAAAACAATAAGATATTAAGCTAAGACAGCGAGATTGGAGTTCCAGAGGTCTTATACAATATATTATTATACTGAGCTTTCAGTAACATCGTACCATTTTTTAAGCTTTACTCTATAATATTTAGGTTCCAGCCTAAAGAATATAGGTATAATTAATAAAGAGTTAAGAAAAGCGCCATGTGCCGATGAAATACCATGATTTAACTCAGAACTTCACTACACTTTTTTGATTTTTATTACTCATCGGTTTTATTTTTTTCCGATGCTTCACTCTCCATTTTAACGGTTATGCTTTCTCCGGTCAGTAGTGTGATTGTAACTTTTCTTGTGATTTTCTTGTAACCTGGTTATGAAAATTTCATGCCTCACGAGCACTAAAAAAGTGATATTTGGCGGTATTTAAGTTGTTTAGTAACAAATCGCTTTGTTAGCCAGCAGCTCAACTATGTAAGTCATGCGTGTGTTGGCGCTTCGTTGGCAGCTTAACGTCCCATTCTAGCTGTTGGCTATCGGCGGCCTGCTACGCCAATTTGTCACATTTTGGCATGGCGCAGATTAAATATTTTTTGTGTATGTTGCTTATCAACTTTAACTAATTGTTTCTTTTGATTATTTGTGTTTTTCATTTTATTCCAATTTTTTCGTAATTTATTGCTACATGTCAAACAATTGTGTGTGCACATGGTTGCATTTGAATTTCACTAGATTTATTTTCTTCACATAGCAACAGTGTTTTAATTCTTGGCTATTTTCTGGAAATCGCATAAATATTTTGATTAAAAAATTTAAAAATTTTTTTGTTTCTATTTTTGAAATTTTAATAATTTGCGCAAAAGTTTCATGGGTTATTATATTTCCATGAAAATATTTCCTATAATAAATGTTAGTGACTCTACCTTTTTTTAGTATTTTAGCTTTGCTTTTTTGGTTTTGTAATTTTGAATTTATTTTCCTGTAGTAATTTGCAATTTCTCCTACCTTTTTTGGCCGTTAGCTTAACAGTCAATATATTTTTTTACAAAGCTTCGATGGATGCAGCAGTTTTAAGGCGAAATGAGGAAAAATTAAACATAACATCAACTATTTGTTTGCCATTTTTACTACAAGAGGATTTGCTTTTTAAATTAAAGCAAAAAGTAAATACAACGTAAGGCGCTTACATTTGGATAAAAAGTTGTGAAGATTTATTGAAAATATCACCACATAACAAAAAGTGTGTAATTTATGTGCAAAAAAAAAAAGGTGCGTGGAGTCCCTACGCGCGGATGAAGTTATACTTCTTAGTGATATTCCAAGAAATGCATATCATTTTGTATGAAAGAAAACAAGAAAACTTAAATTCACATTTTATAAATTTATTATAATTTATTATCTCCTCGAGCATGCCTTTGCCAACAAGTCGTCTTTTCGCGAAGATGGCAAAAGCTAACAAAGTAAGGAAGGGCTAAGTTCGGGTGTCACCGAACATTTTATACTCTCGCATGATAAAGTGATAATCGAGATTTCATTATCCGTCATTTACATATTTTTCAAATACCGTATTTGTGTAAAGTTTTATTCCGCTATCATCATTGGTTCCTAATGTATACAGAGAAGGCATCAGATGGAATTCAAAATAGCGTTATATTGGAAGAAGTCGTGGTTGTTAACCGATTTCACCCATATTTCGTACATGTCATCAGGGTGTTAAGAAAATATTATATAGCGAATTTCATTGAAATCGGTAAAGTAGTTCCTGAGATATGGTTTTTGGCTCATAAGTGGGCGAGGCCACGCCCACTTTCAATTTTTAAAAAAGGCCTGGATGCAGCTTCCTTCTGCCATTTCTTCCGTAAAATTTAGTGTTTCTGACGTTTTTGTTAGTCGGTTAACGCACTTTTAGTGATTTTCAACATAACCTGTGTATGGGAGGTGGGCATGGTTATTATCCGATTTCTTCCATTTTTGAACTGTATATGGAAATGCCTAAAGGAAACGACTCTATAGAGTTTGGTTGACATAGCTATAGTAGTTTCCGAGATAAGTACAAAAAACTTAGTAAGGGGCGGGGCCACGCCCACTTTTCCAAAAAAATTACGTCCAGATATGCCCCTCCCTAATGCGATCCTCTGTGCCAAATTTCACTTTAATATCTTTATTTATAGCTTAGTTATGACACTTTATAGGTTTTCGGTTTCCGCCACTTTGTGGGCGTGGCAGTAGACCGATTTTGCCCATCTTCGAACTTAACCTTCTTATGGAGCCAAGAAATACGTGTTCCAAGTTTCATCATGATATCTCAATTTTTACTCAAGTTACAGCTTGCACGGACGGACGGACGGACAGAAGGACGGACGGACAGACGGACGGACGGACAGACAGACATCCGGATTTCAACTCTACTCGTCACCCTGATCACTTTGGTATATATACTCTATATCTGACTTTTAAGTTTTAGGACTTACAAACAACCGTTATGTGAACAAAACTATAATACTCTCCTTAGCAACTTTGTTGCGAGAGTATAAAAATCATAAATTGCACAACTTTCTGGTGCTTCTCGCAAAAATCTGCCTCGATATGTATTCACGATCATACGTATACATACATACATATTTACGCATGTTTGTTGGCGAAGCTGCTACAGCGGCAAGATGTGACAATCGGCGGCCATTACTTTACTTATGCCATAGAAATTCTATTGCTAGGAATATGGAAATGACAACGAAATAATGCAAATATGCATATTTCTAAAGGTCATTAATTTCCTTGAAGAAATGAGTGATCCTGAGAAGTATAGTCTTAACTTTTCAAAGGCCAACGCAGAGCATTTCAACCAAAAGGAATTTATTCATTAAAACCACCACTCAGAAGAAACCGTTGTAAGCGAACGATTTTCAAAGAAACATCATTTCTAATACATATGCCACAAGACAAAATTAGAAATGAACTTCTTAAACCTCACGCTGTCAGATAAAACGATATACCTCGTCATCGCGGGTCGATTTCCAAAAAATGGACCAACGCAGGGTTTTTTTTCCAAAAGGGCACATAAAATAGTTGAGAATTCGCAGAAGTGAAAGACAAAGGAAAGAAAAAGCAGTATAACTTCAATAATGAACAAGCATACAAACATACATATGCGCAGCAGCAGCAAGGAAAGAGGTAACAATCGGCGATCCATTGCACTTATATTTCTTTCATGCATAACCAAACCATAATTAGGACAACGTAATACAAGTGTCAATGGTGGTCGAGGTGGTAAGCGCTTCAAAAATTATGATGAGCACGTAGGCACGTAGGTTCGAATCCCAACAGAATTTATTTTTAATTGAATATGTCACCAACCAAAAATTTAAACATTGTTCTACAAAAACAACAACAGCATAAGCATGGCATCATTGTGTTGTTAGTAGAAAAGCCGAGCTGTGCCGAAAGAAACGAACAAACGATCGCCGATTGTCACCGCTTCGCTTGCTGCTCGAACATCTTCACAGACAAGGTTGCGTAGATTCATATTGAGCAAGGGGTTGCGTAGATTCATATTGAGCAAGGTTGCGTAGATTCATATTGAGCAAGGTTGTGCAACCTGAATCTATCGCAACCTTTTCCGAACTCGTATAAGAAGTATAACTTCAAAAGTATAACTTCAAAAAATTTACCAATAAAAATATTTGGCTTTCACAAACAATCTTAGTCAAAGAGATTAGTTTTGGTTTGCCTTTTGTTTGTTTTTTTAGTGACTTGCTAAAACGGCTTAAAATTTAAACACATTTTTGTGATTGATGAAATGTAAAAATGTTTCGCATATTTATTATATTTATAAATATTGTTGAGTAATTAACCAAGTTTAGTTTTGCACAATGCAATATTTAAAGTTTTGCAATGAAAGTTGTGGTGAACTGAACAGTGGTTGCAAAGTTTTCAATATGTAAACATTAATTCGTCAAAACAATTTACGAAAAAGAACGTGTTGATCAGATGAAATCTCATAATTAAGTACGACTCTTTAGATACATGTTCTCTCAACACTAGATTCTTTGCGTCCGACTACCCGGCCTCACCTTAAAGTTGAAAAGCTGCTTAACAATTATGTGAATATAAGCGGATACACTACCCATACTTTTAAGAATTCTATAGAATCCTTTTGCACACGTTAGAAAATAAATCACATAAGCTAAGCACACATGTTGCCAAAAAATCAAAAATATCGGCAACACGAAAGAAAACGAGAACAAGAGAATTACAAGCAAAAGGAAACATCAACACCAACGTGAACAGGATAACAACATGTGATAGGTTCGCCTGTCAAAACACCTCACACCCACACCAAAAACATAGTCTGCGTCAACAATGAATGGTCAGCGCATGTGGAAACTCCTCAACGTAAGCAGTCAAAAATTTTTGAGAGAATGAAGCAACGAAAATAATAAAAAAAAACTGTGTTATGCTTACTTGCTCTTAGTGCGCAGCTATTGTTGTTCTCATTTTTTTATTACTCTGCATATCATTGTAGATATCATTATACATCTGGTTAGGGCGTCACAGTGTTTTGAACTCAATTTTCTTCTAAAAAACATAGAATTTTAACAATTTATATACAACATATTATTTAACATTTTTTCTTGCTTGGCGAATTTTTAACATTTTGCTTCTGGCTATATTTTATTCTGATACATAAGAATTCCGTTAGTCAATTTAATATACATATAAAATTTCCTTGTCACAATGTTAGTTACCGTACTCCTCCGAAACGGCTTACCGATTTTTACCAAATTTTATATATGTACGTATTCAGTACGTCTGAGAATCGGCTACTACCTATTTTCCATAACCCTAAGCGATAAAGGTTGTGCACCTTTAAATTTTTTTTTAACTTTTGGACGAAAGTTTTCGATTTTATTCTTTTATAATGTGACATTAAAAAAGATATGCAATTCTAAAGTTTTGAAAATTTATCACCAACCCCTATTTTTATACTCTCGCAACAAAGTTGCTAAGGAGAGTAATATGGTTTTGTTCACATAACGGTTGTTTGTAAGTCCTAAAACTAAAAGAGTCAGATATAGGGTTATATGTATATACCAAAGTGATCAGGGTGACGAGTAGAGTTGAAATCCGCATGTCTGTCTGTCCGTCCGTCCGTCTGTCCGTCGGTGCAAGCTGTAACTTGAGTAAAAATTGAGATATCATGATGAAACTTGGTACGCGTATTTCTTGGCTCCATAAGAAGGCTAAGTTCGAAGATGGGCAATAGCGGCCCACTGCCACGCCCACAAAATGGCGAAAACTGAAAACCTATAAAGTGTCATAACTAAGCCATAAATAAAGATGTTAAAGTGAAATTTGGCACAGAGGATTGCATTAGGCAGGGGCATATTTGAACGTAATTTTTTGGTAAAGTGGAGTCGGAAACTACTATAGCTATGCCAACCAAACTCTATAGAGTCGTTTCCTTTAGGCATTTCCACATACAGTTCAAAAATGGAAAAAATCGGATAATAACCATGCCCACCTCCCATACAAAGGTTATGTTGAAAATCACTAAAAGTGCGTTAACCGACTAACAAAAAACGTCAGAAACACTAAATTTTACGGAAGAAATGGCAGAAGGAAGCTGCACCCAGGCTTTTTTTAAATATTAAAAATGGGCGTGGCGTCACCCACTTATGGACCAAAAACCATATCTCAGGAACTACTCTACCGATTTCAATGAAATTCGGTATATAATATTTTCTTAACACCCTGATAACATGAACGAAATATGGGTGAAATCGGTTCTCAACCACGCCTTCTTCCAATATAACGCTATTTTGAATTCCATCTGATGCCTTCTCTGTATAATATATATGTACATATGTATATTAGGAACCAATGATGATAGCGGAATAAAACTTTACACAAATGCGGTATTTGAAAAATATGTAAATGACGGATAATGAAATCTCGATTATCACTTTATCATGCGAGAGTATAAAATGTTCGGTGACATCCGAACTTAGCCCTTCTTTACTTGTTTTAAATTACTTTTGCGTGTTAGAAATGCAGTCAGAAATTCAGCTGCTGCTGCCTAAATTAAAATTATGAAGTAAAACACCAATAAACACATTTTAACGATATTTAGCATAAAAAAGGAAAATAAAATAAAATTTAAAAAAATGTATTCACTTATATGAATAGAGATCAATGCAATTGTGAAATTCTTAAGTGTCTTTCCTTTCACCTGCTTACTTTCTGCTAAATATTTACATTCAAGAACCAAAAACACACAAACTCTCCAACACGGCTTCATTATCCTGTACACACACGCATACACGTACGAACGCCAACATTCAACATCCATTCAAATTAAGCTGTTATACAGCTGAAGATGCTTACTTTCCCAATATTTCTTGAATAAACCTGCAATCGAATGGAATTAAGGAAGTATTCATGCACGTGTGCGCAGTCTGCTCGTGTTTATGTGAATATCGAATTGAAGAAGCGCAAAATATGCGCAGCTGTGTCGGCATAATGTGTGCGTACGAATACCTGGCATACTACATGCTGCTTGTGCGCACAGAAATTCAAACAAAGGCATAACTTTCGTTGCGTGCGCTTTGGCAAAAAACATACGCCTTGGAGCAGAGATGTGCAAAAATTTTTAAATTTCAATATTCAAATAGATAAATGCGATGCAAATAAATTAAACTCACACCTGTGGATGAGTGGCAGTCGTTGAGTTGAGCGCTTTGAGAAATCGAGCTATCATGAACTACGTGAGTATGTGTGGGCAGCGCAAGCAATGGGTCCAAGTTGTACATGCCGTATACTGATGAAAGGTGTTGTTAAGCTAAGTATTTTTGAAATTATTCTGAGCTCAAGCGCAATTTCACAATTTCGTACAACAACAACATAATAGTAAACGACCTGTATGGGCTTTCAGTGTATTTAAAACACATACCTATATTTTACGCAAATTTCAATAGTTACGGCAATTTATGTCCATTGCTTGATTTGAAAAGTTGTTACAGCTAGTATATTTTTTGCATAAATTATTACTAAATATTCGTATAAGCTGTAGGTGAAAGCTATTTAGAGTTAGTTATAGTTACAAATTTATTTCGTTTTTATACTTTAAAGTTAAACAGTTTTAGATTGTAATTTATTTATTATTAATTAATTAAGCGATTTGTATGGCAGCTATAAGCTATAGTGACTGGATGTGCAATGCGCAGATTATACAGTTGTTTTAGACAATAACTCATTCCGAATTTCTTGAAGATATCTCTTCGAATGAAAAAGTTTTCTATACAAGCACTTGATTCCGATAATTCAGTTTGTATGATAACTATGTAAGTATATATAATGTCATAAGAACAGCTTATATGAGAGAGACTGACAGATGGACAGAGGGACATAACTAAAGCAACTCAGTTCGTCATCCTTTTTATTGTTATGTACATATCTTGAAGGGTGCTCGCCATTTCCTACTCGGTGTTACATGATTTAATAGTAATTTTTAAGACTTATATTTATTTTATATAAAATTACATTCATAACTATTATATCTCATATATATATTGGAAATGATCTTATATTACATTTTTATGCACAATAATAAGTATAAACAGCAAGAACTTTTTTCAAGATTTTAGATTAGATATGTGAAAAATGTTATATAAAATGACTTTTATTTTGCTTAAAATAAACCGCTAGCAAAAAAAAAGAAATATTTCAAAACTTTAAAAATGCTTGGTTTTTGAGTAAAGTTTTAAAATATAATCCAAATCAAATGAAAACATACAAAGTCAATAGGCGGAAAAGTTTATGTTTTTTTGCAAAACGCCAACCTTAATCTGCAATGTTAAAAACCTTTCTTTTTCTCTAAATAATCCAATTTTACGACTAGTATTTCATGAGTATACCACTTTTGATGTATTCTTGTTTTGATGATATTTCTCATCTCTATTATATAATATAAAATAAATATCTTATAAATTATTAAGTTTCAAGTAAGAATTCAAGATTCATTCTTACAATGAAGTGTTTGTAGATATTCGAGGTTTATTCGACGAGGTATAGAGAGCCTTCCGTAGTAAGCATTTTTTGAAATTGGAAAAAGAAATTAGAATTAAACCTTCTAAAATTAGATTCGAAAATTCTAATTTCTGAACTCACTTTATTTCAAAAAGTAAAAAATTTATTAAAAACAAGTAAAGAAGGGCTAAGTTCGGGTGCAACCAAAAATTTTATACTCTTGGAACTAGAAACAATTGAAACCAGGAAAATGAATTAAGATATAAAACGTCAACCAGAGCATCGGAATCTAAAAGTTTTATATATTGTACATATTCTCTTCATAACTCATACACTAGCCGACAAATTCGGCTTACGATTTGTTAGAGAAACGTAAGCCATTATATGTTGTACGTGGGAGTTGGATTATTATCGACTCGACATTATCCATTAACTTGTATCATTAAGGTAGGGTACAATCACCAATCATATGGAGCAAACTCAGCCGGATGTTCGAAAATACTGGTAATGGTTATAGGGGCTAGGTCAAGTTTTCGCTCACATTTATCAATTTTTGACTCAAAGATACAGTGTCATGATTAAAACACGCTTTCCCAATTTCATTGAGATAACTCAATTATTGGTTGATATATCCAGCATAAAGTCACCTGGAAGCTCGAAAGTCTGTATATTAGGTATACTTCCCATTGATCCGATTCAACCCATTTTTGACATGGAGACATACCATTATAAGTTATATATATCACATATTGACCGACATTTTCGATCAAAAGTTAACTATAGATACTGGTTCAAATATTCGAAACCTCGGGGCTTGAACAGTTTTTCTTGGATGTGAACAATTTTTTTTGCTTATTTTTGCAACGTGACATGGGAACATGAAAAGAATGTCACGTATCAAATTTTGTAGAAATGGGCCAGTCATCGTCCAATTTTCACACCAGTTCTAATGAGGCTGCCTCATACGATTTCGGTGGTAAAATTTAATGCCTCTGGCTGATTTAGTTGTTGATTTATCGCGATTTTAGTAGTTTTGAACAGTACCGTTATAGGGAAGTGAAAGGGATTATCCTCCGATAGCATTAATTTTCACACTATCGGTAAGAATTTTTAGTATAAGATTTGCATTCAGCAATCTTATTAGATTAGTTAATCGAAACAAGTTTGCACACAGGTACCCCTTACTACTGGGATCCTTTGTAACGAATAACAGCTTAATACCTTAATTGAGTGCTTTGTTATGACACTTTAAATGTTTTCGGTTAATGGTGATTTGTGGGCGTGGCAGTGGTTCGATTACGCCATTTACTTACATTTGTACTTAGGAACCCATAAACCAAATTTCAAAATTTCTCATCATTCTGATCATTTATATATGTATATACATATAATCTTATATTTATCTCGATTAGTTTTATGTGATGCGTACTCGTACAACCGTTAGGGGAACAAAACTATAATACTCTGTACCAGAGACCTGCATTGAGTATGATCGATTCGGTTTGATTCGGCCAGAGAACATAAAGCATAGATAAGGTGCAAATTGAATTCTGTATGATGTTCGATTTGACGGCTAACAGAGCTGATAGAATTGTAGTACGGAATACACTATTTTCGCTGCTATTTAGCAGAAATGAGCACGTTCTCTGGCAGAAATATATGTAAAACGACTGAATTCATGCGAGAATAAATAAAGAGAAATGCTTTAAAGAAAAATATACAAAGTCACACAGAGAACGTAAAAAGCATTCTCTGAGTCACATATGCGTGATTATTTTGTATTATATGAACCATTGTTTTCCGAAAAATGGTAAAAATTTTAATTTTTTTTACAAAATCGGGGAAAATTAGGTAAAAATAATTTTAATTTTATTTCTTTTTAATTTTATTTTTTAATTTTTAAATAAATTAATATTTCAAATATTATTTATATTTATTTTGACTATTACAAATGAAGATGTGCCAAATGAACTTCATTTCTTCAAAGAAAATTGAAGACCTTCATGAAATATGCATATTCGTTATCATTTCCATATATACCAAATTGGTATTAAAAATAGAATTTGTATGGCATATACATATGTACATACATATATTATTTCTTTGGCACATTTGTCTGTATGTTTGCGAAAGCAAATGTGAGCCATATACATACATATGTACATACATTCATAATAACAAGTGTCGCACGCATCTTTCGCATGGCCGAAACTCACGCTTTGTCAAAGAGTCTATGAGTCGAAGCACTGACACGACGACAAAGCATCACAACCAGGAATAAAGGGATGTCCAACTTATTCCAGTTTGAGAGCGCTTCAAAATTAGCGTTTTTTATAACATTTTCGATTATGGCCAGATTGAACAAAATAATTATTTTTGGGCATTTAAATTAAAACACCCAACATTTAGTATGAATAAAAATTACTATATAGTGGTTATTTATTATATGGAGAAACTATTTAAATCTTATTGAAGTATATTAGAATAACTGACTTTTGATCTCTCAATACCCAATAAAAGGATTTAAGCTTGTTAGCACTCAATCATTAAATGTTTTTAATCATTTTCCATTGAAAATAATACTATGATGCTTCAAATTACAAAACCTTTCATCAAATGCCTTTAAATTTCACAAATTTATTTAATTTTCATTGCTTTACATTTTTGATACGTGGTCTTGAACGATGCAACAAATCCCTCCGTCTACATATTTTTTGGTAAGAATTCAATCTGGTCGTCCCTCTTTTTCAATTGCTAAACGTCAAAACCTACTGAACTCGGTTAGCTATCAAAGTTCAGTAGGTTTTGACGTTTAGCAATTGTTCTCTCACTTCCAGTGAGGGAGGAGTTGGACATATCTTTATCTCTGGTCAGAACATTGTGTTGCTGGTAGAAAATCCGAGCTGTGCCGAAAGAAACTAAAAAACGATCGCCGATTGTCACCGCTTCCCTTGCTGCTCGAACATCTTCGCCGACAAGCTAGCGTAAATATGTAAGCGTTAAACATTTAATGCAACATTTGCCGAACTCGCATAAGAAGTATAACTTCAAAAATAAATGAATATTTCCGACGATATAACGCATTTCAATGGAAATATTATCACAAAGGAAATTTGCTATCTCTCAATTCAAAGGGTTTAGTGTCACGTGGTATGTCAGTTAGTTTTGATCACTTTCTATAACTCCTTCTGCGGTAGCGACGGTGTTGTCGACTACTCAAAGTTACTTTGAAATGTGTTAGTTATTTTTGATAAACTTTCTATAACTCCTTCTGCGGTAGCGACGGTGTTGTCGACTACTCAAAGTTACTTTGAAATGTGTTAGTTATTTTTGATAAACTTTCTATAACTCCTTCTGCGGTAGCGACGGTGTTGTCGACTACCCAAAGTTACTTTGAAATGTATTAACACGTTGAGTTTCGTTCTAAAACTGTTTATTTAATAATTCGTAAGCTTACTGCTAGCCTACTATTCTTACCGTCGCTGCTGCCGCTAGCGTCGGTCTCTAATTGCTTGAATAAGCTTTTCCCACGCTCATGTGCCATGCTCATGCAACGAGCTGAACATCGAATTACAACGGCTGACCAAACATTTAATTTGATCGCGCATGAAGTAAACGATGCAGACTGCATGCATTGTAATTTTTGGCAGCATGGGAACTTCAGTACGTTAACTATTGTTAACTTGTACATCAAAATCTATTCAACTTAACGGCAATCAACTCAACTGAACGTAACTCAAAGCGCGTTCCCACTAAAATCAATTCTCACATACAATATAATACATATCTATATAGTCGCATACGTTCAAACATATAGTGGTGTGCTCAGTAATATTCAATACAATATTTGCATTTCCAAGTTTTTTGATCTACTAAAAGCATAAACACAGTTAAACGAAGGCAAAATGCAAGCGTCGGCACACTGCTGATTCACATGCTATACCTATGTAATTGTATTTGGAGAGCTCATTATATTTTTGGCACTTCTAGCACAGAATCTGTATCTTTTTTCCTATTTAAATCCTGCCTAAATTATTTTCATTCTCATATATTTTTCCAACAATTTTTTATTTCTAAAACAGATAAACGTACAATATTTGAGAGATTATATTCTGGTGCAAAATCATACGCTTTACAAAAAGGTCTGAATAATTTCTTTCATAAAAACGTTCCTTTAATAGTTATATGCAGATAAGGTTATGTACTATATTCACATAGTACACCATGTCGTATGAGCAACACAGAATCTAAAGATCACTTGTATGATACATGTGGGATGGCAAAAAGGGAAAAATAGAGAAAAGGGGCAACATAGAAATGACATAGCGTGGGTTGCTCCGATTGCGATGAGCAAAAAGGGCCAGAGATAAAAGTCGGTCACCAAATAGAACGGACGCGCAGCGAAGTGAAAAGAATAAGCGAATTGTACATTTAAGTGAAAAGAATAAATGAAGATTATTGTATATTTTAACTAAAAGTGGAAAGAATAACGTTGTTGTAACTAAGAAGAAGTGTTTTAACTAAAAGTGAAAAGAATAACGTTTTTGTAATTAAGAAGAAGTTGTTGTTATAACTAAAAAGCGAATTGTATCCTTTAAATAAAAATAAACTAAAAAATACGAGTATTTTCAAACCAAAAGAGACTTATTTGAATATTGTGGACTGAAGAGGGTGACAAACCCCACATACATTTGATGTGTGGTATAACTTTAACCGCGTAGAACATTTACAAATTCTTTAAGTGAATACCCAGTGTTTTTGTTCTTTTAGTTGATCTTATTGATCTAATCAGTACTTTCTAGAGTACTGTAAAATATAGTGGATACAAGTTTATAGTTTGAAATATAAAAACAATGGCCCCCGGGCCCCCTAATCTTGGGGATAACAGATTAACCTTCCTGGCTTCTGATCCCCAACCATAACGGGAAAAAATAAAAAAAAACAGTTTGAGCCTTTTCCCAGTCTACCAGAAATACAAGTGAGAAATCCTAAATACGTTATCATATCGTCCGTTGACATAAATAAACCATTAAGTAGGTATAACTATTTTGAAATTCATTCTGCATTAAAAATAATATGCAAAGAAATTATGAAAATCATGGAATTACGTGACGGAAGTCTATGCCTATTACTAAAAGACAAATCAACCACCGAAAAATTCATTCGTATTATCCGTACACGGTGTCTGTGAAGTAAATGCAAAATACATGGAAAACTCAATTATACTAAAGGAACAATATATTCCCCATACTTAATCGATATAAGTGTAGAAGAAATCGTTAGTAATTTATCTGACTAAGGAGTTGTAGGAGTATATAAATTCTCCAAAAACATAGATGGGAAACCTTAATATACCGGAGTCTGTCTCCCTACTTTTGACAGTTACCAACTTCCCAACAACATTGATGTCACATGCCATTCAGTTAAGGTTAGACCCTATTTCCCTAACTCATGCAATGCAAAAACTGCAAAAACCCAAAAATGTGCGAACACTGCAATTGAGATACTACATAATTAACCCGAAACTAACAATAATTAATACCTACATTTCACCTAAACAAAATTTCTGCACCTCAAACATCTTACACATTTTGAATACACCACAAAGTCATATACTTTAGATGGGTGATTTTAACTCATGGAGCCCGATTTGGGGTTCCCCTTTATCAAACGATAGAGGTACAAAAATCGGAGATGCCTTATTATGCAGTAATCTTATATTTTTAAACGATGGCAGCCCTACGCACTTCTCCACCCATCAATCTTTCACTCATGTATATGTTACCACATGTTTCTCCAATATTTTTATACCCTGAACAGGGTATATTAAGTTTGTCCGATGTTTGTAACACCCTGAAAGAATTCGGAGACCTTATATATATTAATGATGATGAAGTATGTTGAGCTGAGTCAAACGATAGTCCCTCCGTTTTTATATATACGATAGTCCCTTTTTTAAGATACCCTTTGAAATTTTGCAAATATCATTTTCTCTTCAAGAAGCTGCTCATTTGTCGGAACGGCCGATATCGGACCACTATAACATATAGCTGCTATATAAACTGAACGATCGGAATCAAGTTCTTGTATGGAAAACTTTCACATTTGACAATGTATCTTCACTAAATTTGGTACAGATTATTTTCTAAGGCAACAATGTAATTTTCGAAGAAATGGTTCAGATCGGTTAACTATAGCATATAGCTACGTACAAACTAAACGATCGGAATCAAGTTCTGGTATGGAAAACTTTCACATTTGACAATGTATCTCCACTAAATTTGGTACAGATTATTTTCTAAGGCAACAATGTAATTTTCGAAGAAATGGTTCAGATCGGTTAACTATAGCATATAGCTACCATACAAACTGAACGATCGGAATCAAGTTCTTGTATGGAAAACTTTCACATTTGATAATGCATCTTCACTAAATTTGGTACATATTATTTTCTAAGTCAACAATGTAATCTCCGAAAAAATTGTTCAGATCGGATTACTATGGCATATAGCTTCCCTACAAACTGAACACATAGTTACTAAAAGAAATGCACCTGTGAAGGGTATATTAGCTTCGGTGCAGCCGAAGTTAACGTTTTTTCTTGTTCCTTTATGTTCTTGGAAAGTCCTTAGTGACCTTCATGGTAGTGATCATTTCCCATTGATTACAGAAGTCGGTTTTCACGCAGAAACGTCAATTAAAAGTTCAAACCAATTTTTCTAACCAAGCTAATTGAAAGAGTTTTAAAAATCTTTGCTCATCAATATCTAATAAGTATATTATTTCTAATAATATCAAAAAAGAGGCTGCACATATTCGGAAAATAATATGTTCATCAGCACATCACACCATGCCTCAAACTAAAAATACTTACCTACTCCGATATAAGCCATGGTGGAACAATGAACAAGAAAATCTTGGATCACTAAAACGCAAAAGCTGGTATAAGTATAAAGAAACACGTAACTTTCTAGACCTTTTAACATATAAACGCGGAAAGCTGTTTTTAAGCGACAAACCAAAAAACAAAGAAAAATAGTCTGCAAGAATTTACTGAAAATATCAATCCGAAAACCTCTCCTCAACAGGTTTGGCGAGATATAAGACGCTTATCTGTCGGGAAAAACAGTACAATGAATTATTTGAACACCCAATCTGGATTAACAAACGACCGAAATATCATATCCTATACTTGTGACTTTACTTTTACTAAACAGTTTGTGGCTGAAAAACAAAAATCTCTAAGCCGTATACTCCCACCTAACGACAACCTTAGCAATTCGGCTCTAAATTTAGAATCAAATATTTCCACTGCCGAATTTGCTGACGCAATTTCCACCTTCTTGGAGGAGGGAGTCATGTGTAGAAGATCGCCATTCACTTGGGAGTGGCCAGAAACGATTCTTTTATATATGGCTCAAGCAGCCCACTACTTCCGGTCTTTGACCAAGTATCCTCTAAGCTAATGTGAGAAGGCGAAACATCCCCTCGGCAGGGTTGTGCGCCGGGTTTGGGACCCGCCACGTAAAAAATCTTACCAATGAAAACCAACAATCAGCCTCGGATGAGAGACCCCCCTTTTGATGACGACCATGGCAAACGAAATAAGGACTACGATTTGAGGGCATGCTCCTGGAATGTCCGGACTCTTAATTGGGAAGGTGCCGCTGCCCAGCTGGTTGATGTCCTCGCGAAAATAAAGGCTGACATCACCGCCGTCCAAGAAATGCGATGGACGGGACAAGGACAGACATGAGTAGGTCCTTGTGACATTTACTACAGTGGCCATATAAAGAAGCGCAAGTTTGGTGTTGGATTCGTGGTGGGAGAGAGACTCCGTCGCCGAGTACTATCATTCACTCCGTTGAATGAGCGTTTAGCCAAAATCCGCATCAAAGCGAGGTTCTTCAACATATCGCTGATTTGCGCCCACGCCCCGACGGAAGAGAAGTACGATGTGATCAAAGATGCCTTCTACGAGCGCTTGGAGCGCACTTACGAGAGCCGCCCCCGCCACGATGTCAAAATCGTGCTTGGCGACTTTAACGCCAGGGTGGGCAAAGAAGGTATATTTGGCACTACGGTAAGTAAATTCAGCTTCCACGACGAAACATCCCCAAATGGGTTGAGGCTGATTGACTTCGCCGGGGCCCGAAATATGGTTATCTGTAGTACTAGATTCCAGCATAAAAAGATTCATCAAGCCACCTGGCTGTCTCCGGATCGAAAAACCACCAACCTGATCGATCATGTTGTGATAGTCGGAAGACACGTCTCCAGTGTTTTAGATGTGCGTGCGCTCCGAGGTCTTAACATCGACTCTGACCACTATCTTGTTGCAGCCAAGATTTGCACCCGCCTCTGTGCAGCAAAAAACGCGCGCCAACAAACACAAGGTAGGTTCGACGTCGAGAAGCTGCAATCACAACAGACAGCCGAACGATTTTCTACTCGGCTTGCACTCCTGCTCTCTGAGAGCACTCGTCAACAACTCGGTATAAGGGAACTGTGGGACGGAATTTCAAACTCCTTACGTACAGCTGCAACCGAAGCCATTGGTTTTCGGAAAGTGCAAAAGAACAGCTGGTACGACGAGGAGTGCCGTGTCGCAGCGGAGAGAAAACAGGCTGCCTACGTGCGGGATGGGATAGATACCGAGAGTTGAAAAGGGAAGGGAAACGCATTTGCAGACAGAAAAAGAAAGAGGCTGAAATGCGTGAGTACGAAGAGCTTGATAAGCTGGCCGACGGGGGTAATCCTCGAAAATTCTACGAAAAAATGCGGCGGCTTACGGAAGGTTTCAAGACCGGAGAATACTCTTGTAGAACCCCCAAAAGTGATCTAGTGACCGATGCCCAGAGCATACTTAAATTATGGAGGGAACACATCTCCAGCCTGCTGAATGGCAGTGAACGCACAACACCAGGAGAAGGAGAACCCGATTCCCCCATCGATGACGATGGAGCAGACGTTCCATTACCCGACCATGAAGAAGTTCGAATAGCAATTGCCCGCCCGAAGAACAACAAAGCGGCAGGGGCCGACGGATTGCCGGCCGAGCTATTCAAACACGGCGGCGAAGAACTGATAAGGTGCATGCATCAGCTTCTTTGTAAAATATGGTCGGACGAAAGCATGCCAAACGATTGGAATTTAAGTGTGCTATGCCCAATCCATAAACAGGGAGACCCCACAATCTGCGCCAACTACCGTGGGATTAGCCTGCTCAACATCGCATATAAGATTCTATCGAGCGTATTGTGTGAAAGATTAAAGCCCATCGTCAACAAACTGATTGGACCTTATCAGTGCGGCTTCAGACCTGGAAAATCAACAACCGGCCAGATATTCACCATGCGCCAAATCTTGGAAAATACCAGTGAAAGAAGAATCGACACACACCACCTCTTCGTCGATTTCAAAGCGGCTTTCGACAGCACGAAAAGGAGCTGCCTTTATGCCGCGATGTCTGAATTTGGCATCCTCGCGAAACTAACACGGCTGTGTAAACTGACGTTGAGCAACACCAAAAGCTCCGTCAGTATCGGGAAGGACCTCTCCGAGCCGTTTGATACCAAACGAGGTTTCAGACGAGGCGACTCCCTATCGTGCGACTTCTTCAATCTGCTGCTGGATAAATTAATTCGAGCTGCAGAACTTAATGGAGCAGGTACAATCTTTTATAAGAGTGTACAGCTGCTGGCGTATGCCGATGATATCGATATCATCGGCCTCAACACCCGAGCCGTTAGTTCTGCTTTCTCCAGGCTGGACAAGGAAGCACAGAAAATGGGTCTGTCATGGGTCAATGGGTCAATCAAACAAACAGTCGTCGCACTCGCGACTCTCCGTCACTGTCATCAAACAAATAAGAGTGTACAGTCTGTCGATAATATCGATATCATCGGCCTCAACACCCGGCTTAGTTCTGCACTGGACAAGGAAGCACAGAAAATGGGTCACTGTCATGACAGTCATAACGTCACTGTTGACAGTCGTAGATAATTTCGTATACCTTGGAACTAGCGTAAACACCACCAACAACGCAGGATAACTCTTGCCAACAGGTGTTACTTCGGACTGAGTAAGCAATTGAGAAGCAAAGTCCTCTCTCGACGAACAAAAACCAACTCTATAAGTCGCTCATAATTCTCGTCCTGCTATATGGTGCAGAGGCTTGGGCGATGACAACAACCCATGAGTCGACGTTACGAGTTTTCGAGAGAAAAATTCTGCGAAAGATTTATGGTCCTTTGCGTATTGGCCACGGCGAATATCGCATTCGATGGAACGATGAGCTGTGCGAGATATACGACGACATTGACATAGTTCAGCGAATTAAAAGACAGCGGATACGCTGGCTAGGTCATGTTGTCCGGATGGATGAAAACACTCCAGCTCTGAAAGTGTTTGACGCAGTACCCGCCGAGGGAAGCAGAGGAAGAGGAAGACCTCCACTCCGTTGGAAGGACCAAGTGGAGAAGGACCTGGCTTCGCTTGGAATATCCAATTGGCGCCACGTAGCGAAAAGAAGAAACGACTGGCGCGCTGTTGTTAACTCGGCTATAATCGCGTAAGCGGTGTCTACGCCAATTAAGAAGAAGAAGAAGAAGAATTTCCACCTCCAAGTGTAATGCCTTGGAGAAAATAATCTCCAAACGATTGATGTGGTACGCAGAGAAGAATAGACTAATCACTCACAACCAAGTTCCTTTCCGAAAAAACCAAGGTACAATAGACGCCCTTTTACACTTCGAACACTATTGCTCCAAAGTTATTTCCAACAAGGGGCACGTTAATTGCTTAAACCTAGACTTTGAAAAGCTTACGATCGTATCGGTCTTCACAAAGTTTTAAACCAAATAGCAAATTGGAAATTAGGATCGGAAATATAAAATCTCCTCAAAAATTTTCTTACTAATCGTAAATTTCGGGTTAAAGTTCACAATAGTTTTCTGCACTGTTCTCCGAAAGAAAATGGAGTTCCTCAAGGTTCCTCTTTATCTGTAGTCATATTTATAATTGTATTTAATGAAATCAACCAGATACTATCAAATTACCAAGTCGACCATTGTATGTATGCAGATGACATTCTGATATTTTCAAAACAGAAACTGTAATAATATTAATGTCACATTTAAGGACATAAGAATTCCTACTGTAAATGAGATTAAAATTTTAGGACTTTTTTTCGATTCTAAGTTTAAGTTCAAAAAACATTGTTTATATATAAGGAAAAAACTGAAAGGTTAAATATAATAAAGTTCTTATTCTCAGGACATTCATTAATTCATCCTACAATACTAGTCAACGTCGTGAGATCTCTAATTTTATCGGTTATTGACTAAAGACTACCAATCTACGGGCATCATGCAGGCAGCGAGCTAAAAATACTCCATGCACCTCATCACATGGCAGTAAGAAAAAGCCTAAGGGCATTTCCAACCTCCTGCACCATAAGCATACTTGCTGATTCCGGAATGCCACATATAAACGAAAGACTGAAGACACATTGTAGCTAATACCAAGGGTATATCTAGGCGCTAACGCTAATTTGCTCAACGACGTACGGTCTGGCTGACGACGCAAACGAACACTCAAGTTCCGTTCAACTATACACCTTGTCCTAAAGTACGTCCATGAAATTGATATACCCCTTACACCTAAGCCTTCGAATATTAGCAAACACCCACCATGGACTCTTCCCTCTTCTGTTATAGAAGACAAATTAATGAGATGGAACAAAGCTTCCACGAATGAAGCTATAATGATATAATAATACCCAACGATTACCCTCCTCCCGCCTAACCGGCGCGCGGGGCGCAATCCGCGAACGAGCGGAATTAGCCGAGTCATAAAAGGCAAGAGAGTTATAAGTGTTGCGATCTTAAGCTGCTCAGCTACAGAAATAAAAATTTCAACAGCCAAAATTAAGAATTAAATTAAAGTTTATAGAGTGAGTCTGTTAGATCAAATCTGCTGGAATGAGAATTGAAATCATGGCATATACGGCGGAATAGTTCGTTTAACCCTGGGCGAGATCAACGCACATTAGGTCAAATGAGCGTTTTTCCTGTGCAAAAGTGATAAGAATCAATGTGCCGATTTACTTTTGTTGTTGTTGTTTTTCAATTGGCAATACTCCAAAACAAAGACGCGTGATTTTTGTTTGTGCTAAATATCTATATATATAAAGAAAGTGACGTTAGTTACTACGCTTATAACTGGAGAACGCCTGGACCGATTTCGGTGATGGGGTCTCCGCCCAAACAAGGAGAATACTTAAGAAAATTCTGGAAAATTTCCCGAAAAAAAAATTATGAAAATAAATTTTTAAAAAGGAAATAAAAACGAACATGATTTTTAATGCTGACGCATAACTCAAAAACGCCTGGACCAAATTTGTCAATTCTTTTTTTTAAATATCAAGGATGGTTCTTGTGGTGAAAAAAATTCGAATAATTGCCGGAAAACCCCTAAAAAGAGCCCTTTTCTTTTTCCCATACAAACGAATGAATGCTGTTAATAACGATAATACTCGAGAACAGCTGAACCAAACTTGATGAAATTTTCAGAGGTTGTTCGCTATGGATCGAGGAAAGTTTAGAAATAAAAAAACCGTAAAGTTGGACAATTCCATAAAAATAACTTTTTTTCATACATACAATTTTTTTTCAACTTTTTTCTTTTTGTTTTTCAATTGTCAAATTTGTCGTTTGCTTTCTTTATTCCGGTTATTCAAAAAAAAATTATTGAAATTTATTCCGTGAAAACGTTATGTGTGTTTCACACAAAGTGCTCAATTACAGATTGAAATTTGTTACGATGCCACGAAGAGGTCGCGTTCGTTTTGGCATCAACATAAGTATGTATGTATATTGACAGCCCATGGCACATGACCGAGTATTCCCAGGATGCGATGACATACGAATGAAATTATGGATCGCGGGCAATCAGCAAGCGATCGTCAAGATGTCAGAGGACAACTTTACAAACAACAGTTGCGATGTTTTGTAAACTTTATCTTAAAGCAACGTATATGTGGTGCTGTTAGATGCTGGATGTACTCTGTTGAGTGGCAAAAGAGAGGTTTGCCGCACGCACATATTCTTCTTTGGATGGTGGATGGTGGTTACACCAAATCAAATTGATGAAATCATTTCTGCGGAAATTCCTGATCTAGAGTTAGAAGCAGAATTATACGAAACCAATATGGTTCATGTACCTTACGGACATCGCAATACCACTTCGGTTTGTATGTCTGACAATAAATGTACGAAACACTATCTAGGTGCTTTTCTTTCGGAAACACAAACTAGAAATGATGGATATCCAATGTATCAGCGTCGCTCACCAGATGACAATGGCAGAACATTTAGCATTCAATTTAGAGGCGTGAATATCGAAGTTACCAACACATCGAAGTCGACAGCATATGGATCGTACCATATTCGCCACTGTTGTCTAATTCACATTCAAAAGTCATGTCAATGTTGCGCATTGAAGTTTGGTGTAATCGATAAAATACGTGCGTAAATACGTCTTCAAAGGAAGTAACATGGCGGTTACTGATCTTGAACGATACGGTCGATACGTGAACTGCAATAAAGCGCTTTGTATGATATTTACTTTTGCGATTCATGAAAGTTTTCCGACTGTTGTGCGTCTCGCAGTTAATTTGGAGAATGACCAAATAGTCTATTTCAACACAGAGAATACAGTACAGACAGAAAAAACACCCCCAGCAACAAAATTAACATTTACGAGTTTTTTCTCAACTTTCGTCAGTGAACCGTTTGCGAGAACTTGCTCTATTCGGAAATATCTTGATATTATACATACAATCACAATTACAATTGCTGGAACATGATAATCACTGGAATGAAGTTCGCACACTTTTCGCGATGATCAGCCATCAAATTAGCGTCAATTATGGAATACGAACAAAAATGACATTGCCGAAGACATTTTACATCGTATTCGCTAATAATTGGAAATGGGTAAATTCCGGTTGATACTTCCGGTGGTTTGATATCAATTCCATCTTCCCTTTACCAATTCACCAAAGATGAACTCATCACGAATATTCGGACATTGGACAAATTATCGTAACTACAATTCCTTAAGTGCACGCGCAATGTTAGCTGCCAAAAATACCGATGTTGTTGACTTAAACTGGAAGATTCAAAGTCAAATTCCGGGAGACTTGCGCTCATACAAATTGATCGATCGTGGAATTTCTAAACCGCACGGTGGCACCGCTCCATACATTTCTTGGAAAAAAATAGAAGTAGTGGTCGTACAACAATGAAACTTTGCAGAAACACTTCCCTGGACTAAATTAAGAAATTTTGAAAAAATTTTGGAAAACCGCCTACTGCCACACCCACCTCCCATATAACTGCAATTGCCAAATTTTTTATTTTTGGACCTAGGAACTTGAAATTCGGTACACTTCTTAATTGAGTTCTCCTGATGAAAAAAAATTAAACTTAAACGCAAAGTGACGTTATTTATACCTTTACGATGATAAAAATCCAATATAATATGCAATGTTTTAATTGAATATGTAACAGGCGAAAAATTGTGTTAGTTTTTATTTGTAATACTATGCAAGCACCATATCTTTAACAATGGGATCTAGTTCTAAGGAAATTTTGTTCGAATGACGCCTTAAGCTACATACTTATGTAAGGATCCGAAGTTATAAGAAGTCTGTTGAAGACATCAGTATTTGTGGAAATTAAAATCGTTGTTACTAAACGGGACGGTAATTGGCGGTTGTTTTTTTTTTTTTAATTGAAAGTACAGACTCGGAACTTTCAATTTTTTATAGTAAGAGGGCTAAGCAAGGCAAAGCACATAAAGTTTTTTTCCATCAAAAAATGAAAAGTTGATATTTTTTAGTATAATTTTTGAAAAATTATAAAAATTAGCTTACTTTGCCAATTTCAATAAATTTTTTTTTTATAAACAAGTAGGTGCTATATTTTCACTAAAAAATAAAAGAAAAGCCATAATTTTAATCTGATTTTATTGAATAACTTTCCGTCGACTTCTGTTAGTTGTTTTAACTATAAAATTTCACTTTTTGTAAAAAATCTTGTTGAATTTTTCTTATCCAAATATTTCTTTACAAAACAAAATCATTAAAGTTTTGAAATTGGAAAGTGGAAAAATCCTATTTTTTCCGCCGAAATGCCACTGTGCACCGCATCATTTGCGTCTCAAAGTTGGATCTGTCGTTACTATGTTCCACAATCTTCAGGCGCCGAAACTGTGTAATGGAACCTGACTGATTGTGACGCAGCTATCGAATACAAAGGGGCAGAATGCTTGATTCTACGAATTCCTCTGAGTTCTAACGATTTGCTATTTCAGTTCAAACGTATTCAGTTTCCAGTGAAAATTGCATTTGAGACACAAGGATAGTCGCATAGTGTATGGTATACATTTGGAAATGCTATGTTTTTCACTCGGCCAGATATACGTGGCCTGCTCACGAGTTGGAAAACCATCTTTTCTATATACCGGAGAAACCAAAAAATGTTGTTTATCAAGCTGCGATACATTGAAAAAAAGTGAAATTTTTTCATTTCTAAACACATAATTTCACGCAGGACAACGACTGCGGGGTCTGCTAGTAATATATAAATAAGAAAATAGTTGGAGCCGCAGAACTAAATAGAGAAGGTACCGTCTTCTATAAGAGTGTACAGCTGCTGGCGTATGCCGATGATATTGATATCATCGGCCTCAACACCCGCGCCGTTAGTTCTGCTTTCTCCAGGCCGGAGAAGGAAGCAAAAGAAATGGGTCTGGCAGTGAAGAAGGGCAAGACGAAATATCTCCTGTAATCAAACAAACAGTCGTCGCGCTCGCGACTTGGCACTCACGTCACTGTTGACAGTCATAACTTTGAAGTCGTAGATAATTTCGTTTATCTTGGAACCAGCGTAAACACCACCAACAATGTCAGCCTAGAAATCCAACGCAGGATAACTCTTGCCAACAGGTGCTACTTTGGACTGAGTAGGCAATTGAGAAGCAAAGTCCTCTCTCGACAAACAAAAACCAAACTCTATAAGTCACTCATAATTCCCGTCCTGCTGTATGGTGCAGAGTCTTGGACGATGTCAACAACGGATGAGTCGACGTTGCGAGTTTTCGAGAGAAAAGTTCTGTGAAAGATTTATGGTCCTTTGCCCATTGGCCACGGCGAATATCGCATTCGATGGAACGATGGGCTGTACGATATATACGACGACATTGAAATAGTTCAGCGAATTAAAAGACAGCGGCTACGCTGGCTAGGTCATGTTGTCCGGATGGACGAAAATACTCCAGCTCTGAAAGTATTCGAAGCAGTACTCGCCGCGGGAAGCAGAGGAAGGGGAAGACCTCCACTCCGTTGGAAGGACCACGTGGAGAAGGACCTGGCTTCGCTTGGAATATCCAATTGGCGCCACGTAGCGAAAAAAAGAAACGACTGGCGCGCTGTTGTTAACTTGGCTATAATCGTGTAAGCGGCGTCTACGCCAATTAAGAAGAAGAAGATTTACGCTCATATATGTGGAATATAGATACATTTTTGAAATTTTTTACCTCTCGATTTGGTTTGGGCATACTCTGAACTACCTGAAAAAGAAAAATGAAACTTTTTTTTAAAATGAAACTTTTAAAATGAAATACAACGCATTCCTTTTCGTTCATTTTTTGATTTATTTAGGAGCTTCTGAATCATTTTTGAAATCCTTTGAGTGCGTCAGCACCTTTTGATGTTGAAGCTTTTAATCGTGATGGGATGTTGAGTGAACGACCGAAAAAGGATTCAAAAGCCAAACCACAAAATAGATTTTTGATGACATTGGGATTGTTCATACGATTTTCGATATTGGGCGTTGCCAATGTTCTCGATAAATTGTAAAGAAAAGTGCGTCGTGCATCCTTTTTATCTAGATGGTCGATTTCTTTGCAAACTGCGAAAGCAGCCAATCCCATCACATCCAACAAGTTGCAAAAAAAGGCATATGTCCATCGTTTCGTTGGCCGTTTTGTAGTGTAATGGGTATCCATCTGATCCATGCAGTCAACGCCGGCCTTTGTTGAATTATAAAATAAAATTGCTTCCCGTTTTTGGCTTCACCTTTACAATACTTTGTGTAGTGTAGGGTTGAAATCAAATTGACTGCCTTGTTCTTTTTCGGAACATAGCTACAAATCGAAACGAGATTATCGTGAAACCCGAAAAGAGTAGAAAGCAACGGACGACACGGATTTTTTTTCAATTCTTCGGGTAAACACTTCTTATTGGCGCGAATAGTACCGACGAAAGCAAGTGCAATGGTAGCCAATCGTTTGGCTCCTGTCAGTGTTGTGAAAAAGTTGTCAGCTACTATTGTTCTGTCGGTGTTTTCGTACCGTTTCACAAGTTTGAGCAATACATTTTCTCCTTGGTTCACTTCACTCTCTCCGCCATCCTTTTTTCCCGTGTACAATACGTATACCTTGCAATGGCTGTTTTGTTTGTGAGTCACATGCCCACCAGATTTTCACACCGTATTTGGCTGGTTTTGATGGTATGAATTGCGTAAACTTTGTCTTGCCACGATACGGAAACAATTGCTTATCAATCGTTACATTTTCATGCGGCTCATAGTTTCTGGCGAGGTTTTCATTTAAAAAATTCCATATATCGCGAATTGCGGCAGCCTTATCAGATTGTAGTCGGAATGAACGTGGTGGGCCATCATCGAAACGGATATATCGCGTCAATAACTTGAATCGTTTGAGTGGCATCGCCGCTCGAAAGATGGGAAGAGCATCAGTTTGCCACAAAAGTGGTGTAAGCTGCATATTATTGTGCGTTACACCAGAAGCAATAAGAATGCCAATAAATGCATCAAGTTCGGTGCTAGTGAAATCCACCCAAACTTTAGGTTTTGAGGTTAGATTTTCTGCATTCCATTTTGCAAATTGGTCTCTTCCATAACGATTGGTTTGACTGACGATAATGAATGAAATATTGGTAGTAAAAAACTCTTTGAATACCTCAATGGGAACAGAGTTTTGTTGCTTCGGTACAGGCCTAAAGCGCATAATATTGTGTGCACGAGTACGAATTGCTTCATTAGGCTCTTTTTTCCATTCTGTCCCATCTTTACCGTAGTAAGAAGTTTCAGTGGCAGCTGGAGTTTCACGCCCTTCTTCTTCTACACCAACGATTACTTCCTCTTCGTCGCTATCTAATATTTCATTCGGCTCGATTTCAATTTCATTTTCAATATCCGATGCATCTTCAAATGGCACATAATCGACATCTCTATCATCGTCATCGCTTTCGAATGGATCCACCAAGCACCATTGGTCTCGAGTAAGCCAGACCCGTTGGTCTCGATGAGGGTTAAGCAACCAGCATTGTGTTCAGTTGGCGAGAGCGTCGAAATAAACTGAGAGGCAAGTGTTTGGCGATTCAGATTTTGCGACAGCAGAGAGTGAGCAGTTGGCGAGAGCGTCGAAATAGACTTATAGCCGAAAGAGCCAAAACGCTACTCCCTTCCTTCCTTTGCCTTCCTTAGCGAGCAAAATGTGTCAAAACTTGTGCCCATGGTAAAAACGCAGAAATCAGTCATCTTTGTTTGTTTTCATTTGAACAATGTTGCCATTGCTCAACACGCATATATAGTTTTGTACACATCTAACTTTTAATTACAATTTTTCATAACATAGAATATCAAATCTGATAACAAACTATTAAAAATAGTTTATATGTCTATTTATAAATAATATCATTCGACTCTGATTTTAAGTTAGTTTAAGACAATTTCAAACATATTGAAGACAACTTTTATAATTACTACATTATATCGAGATTGGCAACCCTGCGTTGTGAGAGAGCAATCAGCTGACACGTTTCTACGGCAAAAACCCAAATGCCGTGGATTCCTACGGTATCCTACGGCAAAGAGAGAATTTAGTAGCGTTTTTCGCTGTTCACCTATATTGCGCGCTCATAAGATAGGGCTGACACGGGCCCCAGGTCTACGTTTTTGGCTGTATCGGCTATAAAAGGCAAATGTTTGGCGATTCAGATTTTGCAATAGCAGAGAGTGAGCAGGTTAAGGAAGAAGCATTGGTACAGTCGGCGAAAGCGTCTAGATCAGTGGTCGGCATGAGAGGATCTGTCACTGTGTTGGTGAGCAGGAAGAAAAAGTAGCCCAGTGAGAAATTGGAATTAAGATTAAGCAAATTTTATAATCAAAATTGTCAAATAAATTATCTTATACATACTATGTATGTATATAAAAATGGATCGCAAAATGTGTTGGTAAGCGCATAACTCAACAACGCCTAGACCAATTTTGCCAATTCTTTTCTTAACATGTTCGTTGAGGTTAAAGGATGGTTTTTACGGCAAGAAAAATTCGAATAATTGCCGGAAAATCCCTAAAAACAGTCCTTTTATTTTTTTCATACAAACGAATGAATGTTGGTTTGTTCGTAACGCTAAGAAAACGGCTACACCAATCTCGATGAAAATTTCAGAGATTGTGCGTTGTGGATCGAGGAAGGTTTAGAAATGAAAATACATTATACTCTTCATGAGGAAAAGTCGGAAAATTGGATAATTCCAAAAAGTAACTTTTTTCCATTCAAATTTTTTTCCAATTTTTGTTTGTTTTATTTTTTAATATTTTGATTTGTAAATTATTTGAATCGTTCAATTTCGGTCACTTGCTTTTTATTCAAAAGAAAAATTATTGAAAATTATTCACTGAATTTCATTCGGCTCGATTTCGATTTCATTTTCAATATCCGATGCATCTTCAAATGGCACATAATCGACAACTCTATCATCGTCATCGCTTTCGAATGGATCCACTTCTTCACGCACAACATCATTATTTTCATTTTGAATGTCATTTACCAATGCTGATGTTAAGTGATCATAAAAATCTGCACTGATGTTTCTAGAACGTAATCGTGTATTATACACATATTCCATTTCATGACTCATTATTATAACCAAAGCGAACAGAATAATAAAAAAAAAGCTGAGAACTGGCGCAAAATATGCGTATTTTCACAGTAATATGTTGTGCGTTCAACTATCTGTCATCAACTGACTTGCATAATACAAAAGATTACAGAGAACGAATTCATTAGAGAGAGAGGAAAGAAGAATACTGTAGCAAAAATAAACACACAAAATCCTGGTTATGTTTGTAAACACACTCTTCTTTTGACTGTTTCCCTCTTTTTCTCTTCTTTCGCACGAACAAGTCGAGCGCAAAGAGCTCGCTATAGACCCGAATAAACATATTTATGCATGTGACTATGTTTATATGAGTGCTAGATAAACATACAAACCAATTTGGGCATGTAACGAACATGAAAACAGATAAATCAACCGTGCGAAATGATGGAAACATACCAAAGTTCATATATTTTCGTACAAAATATATGGGGTCTAGCCAAGCACCATTGGTCTCGACTGCGTAATATTATAATATACTATTTTCGTCCTTTTCGATACGATATCCTTTAATTTTTTTCTGAATTCTATAGACAATAAAATTCTAGAAAGCTACCTGGAAGCGCAAGTCGTTTGCTACACTCTAAATATATTTAAATAACGTTTAAAAACAAAATATGCCTGGCCAGACCCGTTGGTCTCGATGAGAGAGATGAACTAGAGATTGACCCATTCATAAGTTTTACTATAAATATTATACCAAGCATCTCCCTACGACTAGCGAGTGTCGGGAGATTTATAAGTTTTAAACGGTTAGTGTAAGGGGAAGATTTAAATTGCGATCCCAATGCAAATGATTTAAGGCAAAAAGTAAAAATTGTTTTTGAACGGACTCTAACTTAAAAGAATGGACTTGGTAACTAGGGTTCAAACCACAGACGCATACTCTAACATTGGCCTCACCAGAGATGTAAAAAGAATTTTTGTGGTAAGCGGATCTCAAAATTTTTTAGACCAACGTTTAACAAAACTAAGAGCGCTTTTAGCTTTAAAAACCGTGGAAGATGCGTGAAGATTAAAATTGAATTTGAGGTCCATAGTTACTCCCAGATCAACAAAACTGCATACTTGCTCCAACCTAAAGTTTTCTATTGCGTATGAAGTAGGGTCTACAGATCTACGTGAAAAACAGATCGTTTTACATTTTTTAAGGTTCAATGGCATGTCGTTTCTATCACACCAAGAAATTAGGTTGTTTAAGTCTGTTTGCAACTGGCATCTTTCACTGTTTGAAGAATACGTTTTAAAAAGTTTTACATCGTCAGCATATAATAAAACTTTTGAAAACTTAACAACAGGTGCTATGTCATTAATAAATAACAAGAACAGAATTGGACCAAGATGGCTGCCTGAAGGTACAATGATTATGTCAGAAAAAGTATCCTTAAATATGACTTGTTGAATTCTATTACTAAGATAAGAAGCAACCCATTTTAGAAATATTGGTTGAAAAGCAAGAAGATCAAGTTTATTCAATATAATTGAGGGATACTTTATCAAAAGCTTTGCTAAAATCTGTGTATGGGGTATTCCATACCAAATGGACCACTTTTGAATCCGACCACTTTAGATTTTGCTGAAACTTATCCATCCTTTTCTACCCTTTGAAAAACATTTTTGAGAATTTTTTCAAAATTTTTTGTCCAACTTCAAAAAAAGTTATGAAATTTTCAAAAAAAGGCTTTTTTATTTTCAAATAACCATAACTTTTGTAGAAATTGACTTTTGGGGACTTTTTTTTTAAATTTTTGTTTTTGAATGAACTTTCCGAAAAAATACACCAAAAAAATTTAACACGATCAATTATATAAAATAATCGATTTTTTTAAGTAAAATCGTCATTTTTCGGAAGTTTTTTTTTTCCTCAAAAAAACTTCAATTAATTTGACAACTATCCCTGCTAATCCCGGAGTGGGCCGATTTTTTTTAATATTTTTTTTTTTTATTGAAAAAAAAATTGTCAAATTTTCAAAAATGAAAAAAATAAAAAAAATAAAAAAAAAATCGGCCCACACCGGGATCAGCAGGGATAGTTGTCAAATTAATTGAAGTTTTTTTTGAGGAAAAAAAAAGAAACAAAAATGGCGAACTTTGAAAAAATTGGGGAACTTCCAAAAAATGACGATTTTACTTAAAAAAACCGATTATTTATATAATTGATCGTGCAAAATTTTTTGGTGTATTTTTTCGAAAAGTTCATTCAAAAACAAAAATTTAAAAAAAAGGTCCCCAAAAGTCAATTTCTACAAAAGTTATGGCTATTTGAAAATAAAAAAGCCTTTTTTGAAAAATGCATACCTTTTTTTGAAGTTGGACAAAAAATTTTGAAAAAATTCTCAAAAATGTTTTTCAAAGGGTAGAAAAGGATGGATAAGTTTCAGCAAAATTTAAAGGGGTCGGGTTCAAAAGTATTGGATTTGGTATGGAATACCCCGTATATAACATCAGTATTCTTATTCTCCCTAAAACTCGTTGGTACATGTGATACAAATTAAAGCAAATTAGTTATTGTAGATTTCCCTTTACGAAAACCGTGCTGAGAACAAGAAATTAGTGGAGAGATCCGGAAGGTTATGTTGTCTGTTATAATTGCTTCAAAAAGTTTAGGTATTGCAGACAAAAAGTTTAGGTATATAAACAACTCTTTATGCATCGCGAAAGAGTGTTCATTTCAGAAGGATGGAAATTCATTTACACAGATGGCTCCAAAAACTCCCACAACACCGCTTATGCAATGGTTTCGGAGAACTTGAAAATTATTAAAAAGGGGTTACTTTTATCGCCATTCTCGGTCTTCACCGCTGAAGCATACGCCATAAAATAAGCTATCCAATGGACATCGATTTGCAAAGCCAAATTTGTAATATGTACCGACAGTCTTGCAACAATCACAACCGTTCAAAATACATCCAACAGTAGCCCTCTAATCAGAGAAATTCGGCACAAATAAATTGATAGCCAAAGAAAAGTTAAACTAATGTGGATTCCAGGCCACTGTGGCATTCCAGGTAACGAACTCGCTGATAAAGAAGCAAAAAACGTCACTCGTAGTCCATGCATTTTCGTGAAAACTTAAGAAAGCAACGACATTTTGCGATTTGTAAGAAACTACTCAAAGCCGCTCTCGCTTTCATGTGGTTTTTTGTGACAACTGCTATCGAATTATTAATTCCGATCATAGAAAAGCATATCGATTTCATCGACACCTCTCCTTCGAAACTTCTCCAAGAACCAACAACTGCCAACATAAAAAATATCTACAGCTTCATCTCCAGAGCCCAATTAACCCTTATGTTAACGGCAACATACCTGGGTATGTTTTGCGTTTTCAAAACGCTGTAGCTCTGAACTGGATAATCGGATCGACTTGGAATTTCGTGATATCCTAGCGAAAACTGTTTTACGCAATAGTCCCAATTTTGGTTAGGATTGGATTATCCGTTTGGTAGATAAAGCCCATTTACAAAGTTGCACCCTTACGTCAACAGCATACATACCTGGGTATACCATACCATATGTATAGTAAAACGCATGCAAATATGATAATATTTGAAAAGTATAGTTTATTTTGAGTGAAAAAAATACTTATGGCATAAAAATTATTATAAATTATAAAATACTTATGAAAAACATATTAAAAACACTACGAAAAAATTTAAAATTATTGAAATTAAATTACATCTATCGCATTGCGGCAAGTCTTTGGAATGCTCTGCGCATACCGGTTTGTTGCATAATGTGCATGCTTTACGAGTAGGGCGTCGTTTGGAGCAGATGTAGCAATTCCCCTTTACTTTTAGGCGTCCCGTACTATCACGCACCTCCGCTTCATGTTCTCCAGCATCCACAACTCGGATGGGCCTACCTATCATGGCTTCGATGGCGTTGCGCGTTGAAAAAACTCTGGATATTCTGCTGTTGTTCGCCCTTCTCTCTATTTCTGGCTTACATAGTTGCTCACTTAGCTGATGGAGAAACATCCTACGGCGGCTTGTATATGACTTCAGGTGAGTGTTGTTGTCAACGTATATTATGTATGCAGCAAACGCAGCAACGTCCACAATATTATAAAAGAAAGCCAAAGGCCATCTATTTGTGCGCCGCTTGGTACTATATTCGGACAAGCACATGTCCATGCTATCAACTCCACCTTTGGTTTTGTTGTAGTCCAATATAAGCAATGGCTTCTTCTTAGGACCGGACGTTTCTGTTGTATAATGAGAAGTGGACAATAATACAACTGCCTTGTTTTATAGAACCCAAACATTGACGATTCAGCCTCACGTCCCTTGGGGTTGGCAAATGCTGCTGCCACGAATGTACGCCTTTTGTTGCAAGTACTCAATATATATAAATTATTGTCTATCATCAAAGATTTTGCCAAGTTGTAGCTAGTGAAAAAGTTGTCACATACAATATTTCTTCCACTTCCATCAAAAAGGTTGATACATAAATCTTTGACTATTCTTTCACCAACGTTTCTTTCACGTTCACCAGACGGTGCCATTCCTGTATAGATTTGTCCCTGCATTGAAATATTAAATTCAATTTAGTTACATATTTATACTTTCAACAATATTGATAGTACCTGCAATGGATAGGACGAAATGGAGTCGCACACCCACCACACTTTTATCCCATATTTGGCAGGTTTTGATGGTATGTATTGCGTGAAGCCAGTTCCACCACGATAAGCATACAATTGTTCATCTACGGTGACGTTGGCTCCTGCCACGTAATATCTACGAAGACAGCTGTTTAGCATCAAAAAAACGTCCGATATTGCTGCTGCTTTGTCAGTTTGTTTGCGTTGCTGGCGTGTGTTTCCATTATCAAAACGAATGAAGCGGCTAATTTCCCAAAATCGCCGTACACTCATTGCAGCACGATATAATGGATGTGATTTAGTATTCCACAAATCTTTCGTATGCACGTAACCAGAATGTGTAACGCCGCTTAGCAAAAGTACGCCCCAATATGCATCAAATTCACTTTCTGTTATGGGAATCCATGATCTCGGTTCTCTTGTTGGATGTTTTGCATTGTCATCATCAAAGAATTGCCTTGCCTTTCGATTTGATTCACGAATAATTATGTCGCATATTTCGTCTGACATTATCAATTTGAACGTTTCTGAAATGGTCAAACCTTGCGTTGCCCGTACTGGTCCAGATTGTGCACTTCTTAGGATGTTGTGCGTACGGAATCTTACAGGTTGTGGTTGTATCGAAGACCAAACATTACCATCTCTGGCAGTAAAATATTCCCCAGTTTCAATTGGTGCATCTTCAAATTCTTCATCAGAATCACTGTCGTCATCTGGGTCATATTCTGTTAACGTGGGCTCTTCTAAGTCTGAGTCATCACCACCAATATCACCTACACATTCATCTAAAGCCTCGTCACCAACTACTGAATCGTGGTCACTTATTTTTTCTTAGCTCTCTTCAAGCGCTTGACGAATATATGCTTGCGCTTAGTTGTCGCGGAGTAAGCCGTTCACCATCTGCCATTTAACTTTGATTTAATTTTTTTATTTCCACAAAATAAACAGAAAGGTCCTTTCACTTCGAATCATACGTGCATGATAAAATCCGTAATACTGGTAAACCCTATTTTATACTTTTTAGCGCAAGTGATTAACGCAGGTACTAGCGATTTTATGCCTGAATTTTTATGTTTGCAACCTAAAGTAATCCTTAAAAACACAAAAAAATAAGTACTAACCACATCATCAGCGACCCCTAATAACCCAGAAAATATGTACACTTGTATGTATGTATATTTGTTAAACTATATCAAGGTTGCCTGTGTAGAAATGTAAGCTAGGGTTTTTTGAACCATGGCCATTTTTAACACATGCATACGTATATTATCGATATAACGCAAATGTGTGAGTATAATAGTAAAAAAAAATCTGAATCGCAAGCGATTAGTTGAATGTGTACCTGCCGGGTTATAACGGCATGCCATTTGCCATACAAAACGTATGTACATACCGGGGTGTGTTGCTGTTGACGTGCGTAAAAAAGTTCTGCTGTTGACATAAAGGTTAAAGCACCTTATCTAAAATCAACCTAATATCATTATCACAGCTTTGTATATATTTCATACACTACAACTTAAAATTAAGTAAATTTCTGCACATAGCTACTTTTAATCATAAACATTCACATTGTAAATATTAGATTAAGCATTTGTATATATGTTTAATTATATATACACGCTTTGGAGACTGTAAAATTTATAACTCATGTATATCTGTAATACACGTAGTACATATGAACCTATAATACTTCAACATTAGTCATAACCCTAACTCATTACTAACATTTGATAATTAAATGTACAAATTAATTTAGTCCCTCAGACGAAGGCCCTGTCGTTAGTGCTGTTATATTTTATAGGTAGTATAATTACTCATAATTGTATTTCCTTTAATAAATAAATAAACATATATAGAAATTAATTAAAATTTCCAAAACGAAGAAGCAATTTGATTGCGATCCCTATTTTTATATAGATCCGAGTTAACCACGCTCCTCCCCTTCTTCTTTTTGACCTCATTTCGGCCGTAAATAATTTTTCCTTTAATTTTTAATCTTGTTTCTAACTATAACAATTTTTTCCCTTTCACATTTATCCATCCTGGTCTAATATAAGTATGACATTAGAAATCTTCCTGAAAACTAAAAAAAAAAATTAATTTTGTAGAAAAATGTTTCAGTAAATTAACTGCCCATTGGTAAACATCGCTAAATTCGCCGTTTTGTAGATTTTACGAAGGATTGGGAATGTTTAAGGCATGATAGTTTACAAAGAATCGAAGTTAAAATTCATTTTTTATATTTAATAAGCATAACTATTGGTTTTACAGGCTAAGGTTTAACATATGCATAATTATCATATATATAAGTATATTCAGAGCCTTCGTACGCTAAACAGAAAGGTTTTTTATTGTGTGTACTCAGCGTTTGTTTGGAACACATCATTTCTATACTTTTCGGGATTGCAGATGATAACTACGCCCACTCCTCATATAATGGTTTGTTAAAAACTACTAAAGTGGCGATAAATCAATAGCTAACACAAAAACTTGAACTAGGGCTTATGAAAGTTTTAAAAAACCTAAACCAGGATTTAGGGATTTATAAATCATTTTGAAGAAAGAGTTTCGAAGAATGTTGAATAACAAGCTTAAAATTTGCTTCCTTTAGAATTTTTTGAGTACGCAGTAGTAAGTAAGAGTGAATGAGTGAGAGGCATTGAACACAAGAAAGACCACAAATGTGAATCCTGCGAAAAATAGATGTGCCGTATGCAAATAGGAATTTGCATGTACTCGTATATATGTGTAAATATATACACCACTACACATTGATTCAATATTCCGACTGAGGCTACCTATAAACCATACATATACATTACATACATATTTTTGTGTGTGCTTGAGTGTTTCACTGACATTTGGTATTTCCATTTCAATTTTGGCCAAAATCTGCTGTTGCAAAATCAATTCGTGTGCATATTTGCTTTTGAGTGTGATATGATGCCATCAGTTGTGCCGAGCAGATGAAAGTGAAAATTGGTACTGAAATATGTACACAAACTCATCACATACGCTCAATTGTCACTTTCACTGACATATCATTCTTCTTTATACCCCACTTCTTGCTTAGAAATAAACACTTTTATTCCTTAGGTGAAATTCCAATAAAACAAGCACTTTCTTGCTAGTTTGTTGTAGTGAAAAGAATACTACAGTTTCCTGCGACATTGGTCAGTTTGTCCGGTGTCACTTGTCCACTCTGAATGGCAGCAGATAAAGTTGATTTCAAATATTTTTGTTGAATGAACAGAATACTTCGAGTGGCTGCATTCTTACCTGCCTTATCTACTAGAAATCTAAAAATTTTATATTTCAAAAATACTAGACCAATCAATTTCTTCCCGCACAAGCTCAGCTTACCTTGATCAGCAACCAGCACTCGTGGAGTTGCGAAAGCATTACGGCCCAGAGTAGAACGTAAAAGGTCCATTGAACTAAGAGCTAACTTTTAGTAGGATTCACATCGTCATCATGGATAATATGATACGAGACTCTCGCATTGCCTCTCATTTTTCCCTCAAACGCGTTCCCTGATTATTTGACAGCCAAGGAGATCAGGGAATTTTTGACAGTTGATTTCAGAAAAGGCGGGATGCCAGAAGTAAAGCGCTATAATTACTTGACGATATTAGTGTGAAATGAAATTTCATTGAACTGTGCGAACATATTTTGGCAAAATAAATGTTTATGTAAATTTATTAATGATTTTGCATTTTAGCTTTATATATGTATGCATTTTTAAAGTGTTTTATTTAGTGTTTTGTATAATTTATTACATACTCAATATAATGTTTTTCAGCAGTGGCATCATTGACAAATGTTATAAAAAATGCGAGTTTTGACAGCTCTCTCTCGAATCAAAGAGTCTCGTATCATATTATCGATGTCGTCATGATGATAGGTTTTCTAGTCGGACATTGTCCAATGGGCACTCACGCAGTGAGGCTACAACTTTTGTAGGATGCAATTTTTGCATGGAAGAAGCTGAGTTGGAAACATCCAAACACTTTCTCCTCCACTGTCCAGTTCTTGCTAGAATAATGTCGTTGCAGTTGTATATCGCTATATTTCGAAATTTTTGTATAAAAAAGGGAAGAAAGCCACGAAAGCCACCAATGAAATTTGTGAAGTTTACGGAGACGATGCTGTATTAGTTTGTGTAGCACAACAATGGTTCGCTCTCTTTCGTTCTGGAAATTTTGAAATTTCGACTTGCACTGATGGAATAATGTCTCTTACGGAAAAATAATAAAAAGAGGTCGACCCAAATAGTACAAATTTGTATATTTATTTATTAGTATAAAAAAATAAGTTAACGTTGTTAAGAAATTCGAAAAGACATTTTCGAATACCCAATATTATGTGCATAAATAGTGCTTTGTAAGAAATCGATATGGATTCCTAACATCAAATTAATCAGCTGAAGAGACGGGTGGATTATTTTTAAATCTGATTTGATTTAAACTTGGAATTCTCTTGCAGCTTTTTTAAAAATTATTTTACTCAAAATTACATAACTTCAATAAATCTGTAACAAGTGGAAAATCCAAACATATATGTGATCAGTTTCCAGGTCACAAATGACGTAGCAATTAAGATAACGGTATAAAAAATTGAACGAATAATGTTTTAATGTATGCCACCTTATGATCAAAAATTGTCTAAATTCAATAAAAACTGGTACCGAATATTTGACCCCGGTACCTATTGTGAACTTTTGATCGAAAATATCGGTCAATGTGTGAGATATACAAGTATAGTATGTGTGAGATATACTAGTATAACTGAAATTAAGTGGTAATCCTTCTATTATAATGGTATGGTATGTCAAAAATATTACTTAGTATAAAGGTTTTTGAACTTCGGGGTGACTTTGTCCATCATTATCGGCCAATATTTGAGTCATCTCAATGAAAATAAGAGAGCGGGTTTTACTCATGACCGTATCTCTTTTTCCCCAAATGACATACATATATTTGAGCGAAAACTTGGCCTAGCCTCTATATAACTAATACTATCAGGATTTTCGAACATCTGACTGACTTTCTCTATATGATTGGTTTAACAATTGTAGTGAAACAAATGGGGGGCATGGTGAAGGCTAAACTTAACTTTGTTTTTGTGATAACTGGCTTTGATTCTTCCATATTTGTTTTTCTTCCATATTTGTTTTGTATACAATTTCATATTTCCCTTCCACTTTCAGAGCTGCGGCCGTCCATATTGCACATAACACAGTTATATACTCACATGCTTTGTAAGTCCGTCATATTTTAGCAAGCACTGTTTATTTGCTAGTGCAAGGCTACAGAAGCGCGGTTAAAACCATGTAAACATGCAATTGTTGTTGTGCAAACTTTGCATTTGTTTTGGCAAACACTGATCGAGTTTGTTTGTTTGCAAGCATAAATATGTGTTCGAATATATCGGGTGATTTTTTTGAGGTTAGGATTTTCATGCATTAGTATTTGACAGATCACGTATAAATATGCTTTGACATTTCATCATGAATAGACTTACTAACGAGCAACGCTTGCAAATCAGTGTTCGGTTCGAAATGTGTTTTCCGCTTTTTTATCGACAAATTTTGTTCAGCGATGAGGCTCATTTCTGGTTGAATGGCTACGTAAATAAGCAAAATTGCCGCATTTGGGGTGAAGTTGTTCAAGAACTGCAATCCCGAAAAATGCACTGTTTGGTGTGGTTTGTACGCTTGGACCGTATTTTTTCAAAGATGCTGTTGGACGCAACGTTACGGTGAATGGCGATCGCTATCGTTCGATGCTAACAAACTTTTTGTTGCCAAAAATGGAAGAACTGAACTTGGTTGACATGTGGTTTCAACAAGATGGCGCTACATGCCACACACCATTTTGAGGGAAAACTTATTTCTCAAGAAATGGACCCGTTTGGCCACCAAGATCATGCGATTTAACGCCTTTAGACTATTTTTTGTGGGGCTACGTCAAGTCTAAAGTCTACAGAAATAAGCCAGCAACTATTCCAGCTTTGGAAGACAACATTTCCGAAGAAATTCGGGCTATTCCGGCCGAAATGCTCGAAAAAGTTGCCCAAAATTGGACTTTCCGAATGGACCACCTAAGACGCATATGAAATTATCTTCAAAAAGTAAATGTCATGAACCAATCTAACGTTTCAAATAAAGAACCGATGAGATTTTGATTTTATGCGTTTTTTTTTTAGAATAAAAAATCACATACTATAAATATGTACACGTGTATTTAAGTAATACTCTACATAAGTTGTAGTGCAATTGTTTAAGCTATAAAAGCTAAGCTTTTGTATGTGGCCACGTACAGCTTATTTTTCTGACGTTTCATTGAAGTAACTTTGAATATGCTGTCAGTTGCATACCTAAATTCATGCAAGCAGCGTATATACCATATGCAGCTAAAGCAGCTGTGATATGAGAATATACATATGTATATATTTGAAAATTTGCATATGATTTCTTGTAAACAAAAATCACTGCAGTTTTGAGAAGAAACTTCAGATGTGTTTATAAGTTAACACAACACTTGTTACTCAAGTATCGACTTACAACTTCCGGCACGTGTGACCGAAACGCACCAGAAAGTGCATGGTCAGCGTCTGCACTACCTGTTGTGCAGCATAAGATTCGTGGAAGCGAATCACGCCACTTATAATTATTAAAGTGAGAATTAAGTATAAATATTGTAATTCGGTTAAGCTAAGCTTCAGTTTTGAAAACTAAAATAAAGATACGCGGTAACGCTGCCCCTATGCAGCTCCGCTAAAAAAAATTATATTTTTTAGTTATTTAATAACAAAAAGTTTAACTGGCGCTCGAGCTAAAAAGTCAAAAATAACAGAGAAAGAAAGGCCCCTAGTAGCATAAAGCAAACGGGAAGCACTAGTTGCTAGCCAGCTCTATTCGCGAGTGTATAAATAAGTGAAAAACTAAAGACACACAAAGTGTTATCTGTTAATTAAGAAATCCATGACAATGGGCATAAAAACGCGGAGATATTATGAATAAAATTTAAAGCAAAACTAAAAACGACATGTGTAACAAATACCAAACAACTGAAGAAAAGCGTGCACAAGTGAAAGAACGAACAAAGCAATAATACAAATCTAAAGATGTGTGAAAACTAAGAAATATCGAAAGACTGCTTAAGAAACTAAATCTGCAAACAGTTAAGGAAAAAAACTTAGAATAACAAATTGAAGAGTGTGGCAACCTGCAACTTGCTAAGCGTAAAATACACTCAAGTTCAGGGATACAAATCATTTCATTTTTAATAAAAAAAAAATTTAATTAACAAACTACAAAAATAATACAAAACACAAATTAATAAAAGACAATAACAATAAAAATATAAATAAAAAGCGAGCAATTAATCACGGTTGAAGGTAGCAAGCGGTGTGCGTGAATTAAATATTAATGAAAATATACGTGCGCGCGTGCAACAAAATACGCCAAAGTGTAAATTAAATTTATTGCAACAAAATTTCGTGGAAGCAAAAATCACCGCCTGTCCAATCTCATAACTAGTATAGCTTCAGATATAGTAAAGACACAGGGACCGCAAGTGGTACATGCGGCATTACACCCAAATGCAATTGCAACCGACATTACGGACCAAACAATAGACATAGAGCATAGGAGCAACTTAGGCGAATTCGATAGGATACCTGACATCGTAAAATGTCTAAAAGAATTCTCTGGCAATCCAGGAGAATTCAACTCGTGGAAAAAAAGCGTAGATCGGGTTTTAGCGATATATGAACCTCAAAAGGGGACACCGAAGTATTATGGAATTTTAAGCGTAATACGGAACAAAATAATAGGCAATGCCGATGCGGCGTTGGAAGCATACAATACGCCACTTGATTGGCAATCAATTTCTAAATGTCTAATTATGCACTACGGTGACAAGCGCGACTTGTCAACATTAGAATATCAAATGACCACATTGGTCCAAGGAAATAGAACAGTTTCAGATTTCTATCAGCAGGTGTATAGCCACCTTCATTGATACTAAATAAATTTGGTTGTCTCGATATGGGCAACGAATCTCTTCGCATGCTGACACAAGCATATAGAGACAAAGCATTAGAAACTTTTGTAAACGGCTTAGATGCTTTTTTAACGGGGATTTACCTAGACTATTAGGAATACGAGAGCCGGCAGACCTGCCGTAGGCTCTTCATCTCTGTTTAAAACTACAGAACCAAAAACTTTCGTATGAACCATGCGTACAAAGGAAGACTAGTACAGCATTCACCCTTACCTCCAAGAAGGAATTTTTCACAGCCACAAAGGCACCAATTTTACCCCCAGCTAGCGCATTTACCCCAACCACAGCGGACAACTTGGCAACCAAGGCAACAACAATATAACAATTTTCACTACGATAACTACCCCTCAAGACCCCCGAAACCGCAGCCATGTCCAGAGCCCATGGACGTCGACCCGAGCATACACTCTCGTCGCGTTAACTATATAAACAGACCCCAAGGAAGTGAGCACTTTGGCAAGAGGCCACAACAATTTCCGAATCAACAGCGAAGGAAAGAGCAACGAACATTTCACATTGACACAGCTTCACAGGAAGACGGACAATTTGGTGAACCAAGCGATATCCATTTTTTAGAATAATTAGCTCTTCGCTCCCCTTCTTCGAAGTAAAGGCGGAGAGCGGCAGATTTTTTAAGTTTTTAGTGGATACAGATTCCAGTAAAAATTATGTTAAGCCAGAGCTGGCAAAAAAAAATAATCCAAGACGACAATCCCTTTTTTGCAAAATCTATTGCGGAAAATTTAGAAATCAGAGAACAAACTTATGTTCAACTTTTTAACTTTAAAGATAAAATTAAATTCTATCTAATGCTACTTCTCAAAACATTTGACGGTATTCTAGGGAATGATACCCTTCGGGAATTTAAGGCCATTATATACACTGGTGAAAATTACATGACTTTAAGTAACGGCTTTAAGGTTCATCTCAAACAGCTCCCCTCACAGCGAGTGAACGCAATTAAATCAAATACACACGATGGAAAACATCGTAAATAAATACCCAAAGCTTTTTTCCGAACCTGACGAAAAGCTAACCTATACAACAAAAGTTGTCGGACAAATTCGGACAACATCCGATTCCCTGTTTACACAAAATTCTATCCATATCCTGCAGCATTGAAACAGGAAGTGGAATCTCAGGTAGAAAAGCTTTTAAGCGATGGTATAATTAGACCATCTAGATCACCGTACAACTCCCCAGTGTGGATTGTACCGAAGAAGCCAGACGAGGCAGAAAATAAACAATACCGTATGGTCATTGATTATAAGAAATTAAACAAAGTAACGATCGCGGACAGATACCCCATTCCGGAAATTACAGAAGTAATCTCTCAACAAGGTAATATAAATTTCTTCTCAGTTCTCGACCTTAAAAGTGGTTTTCACCAGATTCCACTAAAAAAATCTGATATAGAAAAAACTGCTTTCTCTATCAACAATGGGAAGTATGAATTTACTCGACTACCATTTGGCCTAAAAAATGCGCCATCTATTTTTCAACGCGCATTAGATGATATATTAAGAGAACTCATAGGGAAATGTTGCTACGTGCATATCGATGATATAATTGTTTTTAGCAAAACAGAAGAGGAACACTTCAAACATACATATATATAAGGTGTTTGAAACATTAGAAAACGCTAATATGAAAGTGCACTTAGGAAAATGTAAATTTTTCAAAAAAGAAGTATAATTCTTCTCTTGGCATAAGAACCAACCCAAACAAAAGTTGAAGACATTTCAAACTTTCCACAACCACAAAATTTAAAACAACTTGGCAGCTTCCTCGGCTTGTCAGGGTACTACTGGCGTTTTATAAGAGATTACGCTAAACTTGCAAAACCCCTACCATCTCTTTTAAGAGTGGAAGACGGTCGTACGTCAAAGAATAAATCTACTCACATAAAAATTAATTTGAATAGGGAAGCGATAGAAGCTTTTATTTAAATTAAAAATTCCCTCACCTCAGAGGATATCATCCTCACGTATCCGGATTACAGCAAAGAATTTGAGCTGACCACAGATGCGTCCAACTTCGCCATAGGCGCAGTATTGTCTCAGTCAGATAGACCAATAGCATTTTTATCTAGGACATTAAGCAAAGCGGAAGAGCACTATGCCGCAAACGAAAAATAAATGTTAGTCATCATTTGGGCATTGAATTCATTTCGTAATTATCTGTATGGATCGGCCAGAGTAAAAATATTCACCGAACCATTAAATTTTGCGTTAAGCAACAAGAATGCTAATAGCAAGATGAAACGCTGGAAAGCAATACTAGGAGAATATAGTTATGAAATGCGCTATAAACCAGGTAGATTAAACGTCGTGGCCGACGCACTGTCAAGAATTCCACACCAAGAATCAGAAGTGCATACGCTATCAATAGCGAAAAATTCGGATGATAGCTCATCCCACAATTATATACTGCGTAGAAGCACCAATTAACGCGTTTAAAAACTAAATATTTTTAAATAAGGATGTACCGTCAACATATCAATTTAAAATCATATTTCCCACCTACCACCATCATATAGTAACCGAACCTGATTACTGCGAACAAAATTTGATTTCTATTTGAAAAATATATTTATGTAAATCCGTCCGTAATAAACATCACATCAAAACGGAGGAGCACTTTATGGGCAAGATTCAAGAAATTTACTCCTTACACTTTGACAAATATAAAATTAGGTTTTCGCAGTTCCAAGTGGAAGACATAACAAATGAGGAAGAGCAAGAAAATATTATTATAAATGAACATAAGAGAGCGCATAGAAATTGCAAGAGAATAAGATACAAATTTTAGAAAAATTCTATTTTCCAAGAATGGCGAATATTATAAATATGATAATAAAAAAATGCGTTACTTGTAAGAAGAACAAGTACGATCGCCACCCATCAAAGCCACAGCTACAAGCAACACCCATACCTAATTTCCCTGGACAAATAATCCACGTAGATATATTATTGATAGGCAAAGAGCTAGTTCTGACCGCAATGGACAAATTCTCAAAATACGCTATTGCAAAACCCATTAAATCAAAGGCAACAGAGGATATTAGGCAACCTTTAAGGGACATTCTTTTCTTCCTTGTACCGGAAATATTGGTAATAGGTAATGAAAGATCCTTTAACTCAGAGTCCATCAACTTTATGATAGAGAACGAATTTGGCACCGAAATATATCGCACCCCCCCTTACACAAGCTGCTCGAACGGTCAGGTTGAGCGCTTTCATTCTACTCTACAGGAGATTATGCGTTGTCTGTAAACAGAGAAACCCACCGATCGTTCCAAGAACTTTTGGAAAAATCAATCAAAGAATATAACTTCACTATTCATTCAACAACGGGAAAAAAACCAATTGAAATCTTCTTCGGAAGACGGGTCAATAGCGACCACAGGCTAATAGAAGAGGAAATAAAAGAAACGAAAAAACGGCATCAGGAAAAGCAATTGGCAGATCTTGCCTACCATAATGAAAACCGAACGCCACCCAAACAATATTTTGAAGGAGATGAAATTTTTGTTCAGATAAATAAGAGATTAGGAACTAAGTTATCACCTAGATTTAGGAAAGAAATTGTCGCGCAGTATTATAATACCACCGTTAAAACTAAAACAGGCAGGATTGTTCACAAAAACAACATAAAACAATGTTAAGAAGAAAAAATTACTTGCAGGTGGAAAAACCTCGAAATGGAGAACCTACAAATTTACCTCATCCTAATTATATTGGGACCCACTACAAAAACCCAACAAATTGACGTTAGGACGTGACAAACAATAATGGATATCTACACCAATTAAGACAGGAGAAGTAAGAACAATCAACCATTATGATAAAGTCCTACATTTTATCAACTTAACCAAATATGAGGAAACACCTTCACTTATTTCGGACAACATTATTACACTAAAGACAACTACTTTCGAGGACAGACAATTGCTTGACACAACTCACAAAAATTTCATTTTATTAGAAGCGAAGCTAGAAGGTTTACAACTTAACTTAAAGAAATAGCGCAGAATAGGATTAAGACTTTGGAAGACGACATTCAATTCATTAAACGTACCTATCAGGTTAACAACGATATATCGCTTTTACGCAATCACCTGGACGACATTGAACAGATAATTTTTTTCATGCCAATTAAGCATAATACCAACAGTTACACTGACATTTACAGAACTAAATCTCATTACCGATTTCGAAAGCTATAGCCACATAAAAACAGCAGTACTTTTCCAGGATAATACGATCATTATAACCGTCCTCATACCTCAATAGTCCAACAGCATCCTATCCGAAATCAAAATTGAACCCATTCCCAATATAAACAATAAATCATTAGTTTTAGACAAATACGACCTACCAGTAGATGAAGACAATAATATGTACAATGTAGAAATTAAGGACAATTTGGAGAAAAATTTAATTAAAGAGAGGGACCAATGTTTAATAAATATATTAAAATTTGAAGAAGCAGACTGTAAGCTCAGAATTTCTAATGAGCAATCTGTAAACGAAGTGCTACCAGGCATACTAATATTTAAAAATTTCCATTCAAAAATTACACAAAATTGTTATAGAGAAAATATTAAACAAAGAGGAACTTTTTTAATAAAATTTAAAAATTGTGAAATAAATGTATTTAACAGATCATATACTAATGTAAAAAAGGAAGTATATGAATCCTTTGTATTACCAAATGTTATAACTAAAATTAAAGAAAATACAAATTTTGTTAATAAAGAATTAAGACTGGAAACATTGTATGTGGAACAACTCCAGCATGAAAACAATATTGAATTTTTGTTAAATAAAAGCGACAGTTCCTCAGTAATTAGCTTAAGTTCTGATGTAATGATAATTGTAATAATTATAATCGTTATAACATTTTTATATAAAAATCGTCAAAAAGTATATTTGTCACCTGAATCTAGTGCAGAGGACGTACTAAATGTGCGGAAAGGTCTTTTTTTGCAAATAGTAACATCGGCACACCCTACGAGCAACACCGATTGGGCACAATCGATTTAAGAGGGGTAGAGTTAACACAGCACTTGTTACAAATAAGTATCGGCTTACATCTTCCGGCACGTGTAACCGAAATGCACCAGAAAGTGCATGGTCAGCGTCTGCACTACATGTTGTGCAGAATAAGATTCGTGGAAACGAATCACGCCACTTATAATTATTAAAGTTAGAATTAAGTATAAATATTGTAATTCGGTTAAGCTAGGCTTCAGTTTTGAAAACTCAAATAAAGATACGCGGTAACGCTGCCCCAATGCAGCTCCGCTAACAAAAAACAAGTAAGGAAGGACTAAGTTCTCGCATGATAAAGTGATAATCGAGATTTCATTATCCGTCATTTACATATTTTTTATTTTGCTGTAAAATTAATTAGATTAGATCAATTTGTGTACTTTGAGTATTGAATTGTATTTTCATTTCCTAATGTATATATGTATGTATTATACAGAGAAGGCATCAGATGGAATTCGAAATAGCGTTATATTGGAAGAAGGCGTGGTTGTGAATCGATTTCACCCATATTTCGTACATATCATCAGGGTGTTAAGAAAATATTATATAGCGAATTTCATTGAAATCGGTAAAGTAGTTCCCGAGATATGGTTTTTGGCTCATAAGTGGGCGACGCCACGCCCATTTTCAATTTAAAAAAAAAAGCCTGGGTGCAGTTTCCTTCTGCCATTTCTTCCGTAAAATTTAGTGTTTCTGACATTTTTTGTTAGTCGGTTAACGCACTTTTAATGATTTTCAACATAACCTTTGTATGGGAGGTGGGCGTGGTTATTAACCGATTTCTTCCATTTTTGAACTGTATATGGAAATGCCTAAAGGAAATGACTCTATAGAGTTTGGTTGGCATAGCTATAGTAGTTTCCGAGATATGTACAAAAAACTTAGTAGGGGGCGGGGCCACGCCCACTTTTCCAAAACAATTGCGTCTAAATATGCCCCTCCCTAATGCGATCCTTTGTGCCAAATTTCACTTTAATATCTTTATTTATGGCTTAGTTATGACACTTTATAGGTTTTCGGTTTCCGCCATTTTGTGGGCGTGGCAGTAGGCCGATTTTGCCCATCTTCGAACTTAACCTTCTTATGGAGTCAAGGAATACGTGTACCAAGTTTCATCATGATATCTCAATTTTTGCTCAAGTTACAGCTTGCACGGACGGACGACGGACGGACACAGACAGACATCCGGATTTCGACTCTACTCGTCGCCCTGATCACTTTGGTATATATAACCTATATCTGACTCTTTTAGTTTTAGGACTTACAAACAACCGTTATGTGAACAAAACTATAATACTCTCGTTAGCAACATTGTTGCGAGAATATAAAAATCGTGTGTTGATGCTTTTAAATACAAATTTGTCTTAACATATAGGTTGAGTAACACGAAAAGCTCCGTCAGGATCGGGAAGGACCTCTCCGAGCCGTTCGATACCAAACGAGGTTTCAGACAAGGCGATTCCCTATCGTGCGACTTTTTCAACCTGCTTTTGGAGAAAATAGTTCGAGCCGCAGAACTAAATAGAGAATGTACTATCTTCTATAAGAGTATACAGCTGCTGGCGTATGCCGATGATATTGATATCATCGGCCTCAACACACGCGCCGTTAGTTCTGCTTTCTCCAGGCTGGACAAGGAAGCACAGAAAATGGGTCTGGCAGTGAACGAGGGCAAGACGAAATATCTCCTGTCATCAAACAAACAGTCGTCGCACTCGCGACTTGGCACTCACGTCGCTGTTGACAGTCATAACTTTGAAGTCGTAGATAATTTCGTCTATCTTGGAACCAGCGTAAACACCACCAACAAGGTCAGCCTAGAAATATAACGCAGGATAACTCTTGCCAACAGGTGCTACTTCGGACTGAGTAGGCAATTGAGAAGCAAAGTCCTCTCTTAACAAACAAAAACCAAACTCTATAAGTCACTCTTTATTCTCGTCCTGCTATATGGTGCAGAGTCTTGGACGATGGCAACAACGGATGAGTCGACGTTGCGAGTTTTCGAGAGAAAAGTTCTGCGAAAGATTTATGGTCCCTTGCGCGTTAGCCACGGCGAATACCGCATTCGATGGAACGATGAGCTGTACGAGATATACGACGACATCGACATAGTTCAGCGAATTAAAAGACAGCGGCTATGCTGGCTAGGTCATGTTGTCCGGATGGACGAAAACACTCCAGCTCTGAAAGTATTCGATACAGTACCCGCCCGGGGAAGCAGAGGAAGAGGAAGACCTCCACTCCGTTGGAAGGACCAAGTGGAGAAGGACCTGGCTTCGCTTGGAATATCCAATTGGCGCCACGTAGCGAAAAGAAGAAACGACTGGCGCGCTGTTGTTTACTCGGCTATAATCGCTTAAGCGGTTTCTACGCCAATTAAGAAGAAGATATGATCTGTTAAATACATTTATTTCACAATTTTTAAATTTTATTAAAAAAGTTCCTCTTTGTTTAATATTTTCTCTATAACAATTTTGTGTAATTTTTGAATGGAAATTTTTAAATATTAGTATGCCTGGTAGCACTTCGTTTACAGATTGCTCATTACAAATTCTGAGCTTACAGTCTGCTTCTTCAAATTTTAATATATTTATTAAACATTGGTCCCTCTCTTTAATTAAATTTTTCTCCAAATTGTCCTTAATTTCTACATTGTACATATTATTGTCTTCATCTACTAGTACATCGTATTTGTCTAAAACTAATGATTTATTGTTTATATTGGAAAGGGGTTCAATTTTGATTTCGGATAGGATGCTGTTGGAATATTGAGGTATGAGGACGGTTATAATGATCGTGTTATCCTGGAAAAGTACTGCTGTTTTTATGTGGCTATAGCTTTCGAAATCGGTAATGAGATTTAGTTCTGTAAATGTCAGTGTAACTGTTGGTATTATGCCTAATTTGCATAAAAAAAATTATCTGTTCAATGTCGTCCAGGTGATTGCGTAAAAGCGATATATCGTTGTTTACCTGATAGGTACGTTTAATGAATTGAATGTCGTCTTCCAAAGTCTTAATCCTATTCTGCGCTATTTCTTTAAGTTCGTTTATGTAATTACTCACAATAATTTGCTGCTTATTTATATGGTCCGTAACGTTGTTTATTTATCCGGAAATAAGGTTGCTAAAGTATAATAAATTATTAATATTTTGTGCATCTGTTCTTTCGCTTTTATTTAATTGTGTAAGTGCGTCGCTAATTTCTTTTTCGTTTGCGGCATAGTGCTCTTCCGCTTTGCTTACTGTCCTAGATAAAAATGCTATTGGTCTATCTGACTGAGACAATACTGCGCCCATGGTGAAGTTGGACGCATCTGTGGTCAGCTCAAATTCTTTGCTGTAATCCGGATACGTGAGGATGATATCTTCTGAGGTGGAATTTTTTATTTTAATGAAAGCTTCTATCGCTTCCCTATTCAAATTTATTTTTATGTGAGTAGATTTATTCTTTGACGTACGACCGTCTTCCCCTTTTAAAAGAGATGTTAGGGGTTTTGCAAGTTTGGCGTAATCTTTTATAAATCGCCGGTACTACCCTGACATGCCGAGAAAGCTGCGAAGTTGTTGCATCAACTTCGATGGCATCAACTTTTTTTGGGTTGTTTCTTATGCCAACCGGTGTGATTACATATCTTAAGAATTCTACTTCTTTTTTGTAAAATTTACATTTTCCTAAGTGCACTTTCATATTAGCGTTTTCTAATGTTTCAAATACCTTATATATATACGTATGTTTGAAGTGTTCCTCTTCTGTTTTGCTAAAAACAATTATATCATCGATATGCACGTAGCAACATTTCCCTATGTGTTCTCTTAATATATGTATCATCTAATGCGCGTTGAAAAATAGATGGCGCATTTTTTAGGCCAAATGGCAGTCGAGTAAATTCATACTTCCCATTGTTGATAGAGAAAGCAGTTTTCTCTATATCAGATTTTTTTAGTAGAATCTGGTGAAAACCACTTTTAAGGTCGATTACAGAAAAATATTTTTTCTGTCCTAATTATGATAGGACATCATTAATTTTGGGAATAGGACATCTATCCGCAGTTGTTAGCTTTATTGAGCTTTCGATAGTCTATGACTACCCTATATTGTTTATTTCCAGCAGAGTCCGCCTTTTTCGGGACTTTCCATACCGGAGAGTTATATAGAGACCTCGATGGTCGGATTATACCATCTCCTAATGATTTTTGTGCCTGGGTTTCGACCTGAGACTTAATTGATTTTGTTTAATTTCTTTAAAATATATTTTTTTCTTTTTTGATATTTGTATCATCTCTATAGTCTCAGACACAATTTCTCCTGATTATAATAATCCTCAAGTGTGGCCTTCTTATCTTTTCCTATATATTGAAAAACTTCCTCCATTCATTTAATTTTAAGTTTAGCTTCATTTAAATCCTTTTCTTTTTTGTTAATCCTATTGACTTCTACAAATCTTTCAAAATTTCTAACGATTCTGTCTATTTCGTTATAGTCTAAGTCAGTTGGTAAAGCGTCCGTATTATCGGTTGCAATTGCATTTGGGTGTAATGCCGCATGTACCACTTGCGGTCCCTGTGTCTTTACTATATCTGAAGCTATACTAGCTATGAGCCTGGACAGGTCGTCCATGCTCAATTGTGTATTTTGGGATGTCTGAGAGGTATTAGGTGCCGAATTGGGGGGAAGGATTGCATGGCGGATTCAATTATTGGGGTTCGCCATTTGTATATTTTTAATATTCTTAGTATATACTTGTATAATAATATATGTATTATTATTCTTAATATAATTCTAAGTAGTTATTATAGGCTACTTCCACTTACAGGATTGTTGTGGATTTTGTTGGCGCTGCTATTGCCGATAGTATTCCTATTAGCTCTCTCTACTCTTAAATATCTGCCTCGATTTTTTTCCTTGCCTGCAATATGCGTTGATTCTTGCTTCCACAAAATGTTGTTGCATTAAATTTAATTTACATTTAGGCGTATCTTGTTGCACGTACACATTAATATTTAATTCACGCACACCGCTTGCTACGTTCAACCGTGATTAATTGCTCGCTTTTTATTTATATTTTTATTGTTATTGTCTTTTATTAATTTGTGTTTTGTATTATTTTTGTAGTTAATTAAATTTTTTTATATTAAAAATGAAATGATTTGTATCCCTGAACTTGAATGTATTTTACGCTTAGCAAGTTGCAGGTTGCCACACTCTTCAATTTGTTATTCTAAGTTTTTTTCCTTAACTGTTTGCAGATTTAGTTTCTTAAGCAGTCTTTCTATATTTTTTAGTTTTCACACATCGTTAGGTTTGTATTATTGCTTTGTTCGTTCTTTCACTTGTGCACGCTTTTCTTCAGTTGTTTGGTATTTGTTACACGTGACGTTTTTAGTTTTGCTTTAAATTTTATTCATAATATCTCCGCGTTTTTATGCACATTGTCATGGATTTCTTAATTAACAGATAACACTTTGTGTGTCTTTAGTTTTTCATTTATTTAGACACTCGCGAATAGAGCTGGCTAGCAACTAGTGCTTCCCGTTTGCTTTATGCTACTAGGGGGCCTTTCTTTCTCTATTATTTATGACTTTTTAGCTCGGGCGCCAGTTAAGCTTTTTGGTTATTAAATAACTAAAAAAATATAATTTTTTTAGCGGGGCTGCATTGGGGCAGCGTTACCGCGTATCTTTATTTGAGTTTTCAAACTGAGCTTAGCTTAACCGAATTTCAATATTTATACTTAATTCTAACTTTAATAATTATAAGTGGCGTGATTCGTTTCCACGAATCTTATTCTGCACATGCACTTTCTGGTGCATTTCGGTTACACGTGCCGGAAGATGTAAGCCGATACTTATTAGTAACAAGTGCTGTGTTAACTTGTATATATGTTTGTATGTATTGCAGCATATTGTTTACGCTGCTTGATATGGGGTTGATTTTAAGTGAACAAATTAATACATGTGTGTGTATTTAATGTTATCTCTTCTGTAAATTTATGACTTGTGTGCCTATGCATTTTTGTTTTTATTAGATGCACACTGCACATAAATTCATATGTCTGTTTATGTATATATATATGCATGTCTGTATGTTCTATACACTTTAAAGTAGATGTTTATGTTTAATAGTATTTCGGCTTTGCTGATAAGTAAGCAAGTTCAATGATATTTGAACAATATCCTCGATTGAGTCAAGACGGTGTCCTCGGAGTGGTCATGTGAATTTGCTGAATAGCCAGAAGTTACACGAAGGTAAATCAGGCGAATGCGGTGCGACATGATATTAGTTGAAAATGTGGCGAAATGATCACGAATAACCAATGCAGTGTGAGTGTATCATCGCACTTCTTTGTTCAGTAAATTTAGACATATTAAAAATGAAGAATTCACTTCCAGAGCCTCACAAAACGACGCGTATCTCAAATACTAATACAAATTTTGACATGAAATTTAATATATACAAGTATGTCACTAGCAGTACTACCAACTTACAGAAAAAAATTTACCGATTCGAAAACAGGCGAAGTATAGTTAAAAATTCACCTTTCAATTTGATCACATTACAACACATTTCACATTGTTATTAACAACATTGGGTCTGCAACATATGGGCAATATTTTTTAAATAAAACCAATTGAGTTTTATATTTGGTAAATTCACAGTTATTTAGTTATCAAAGCGGTGATATTATCTTTTTCGTAGGCGGCCAGAAGTAATGTCATAATATCACCATTATTAGTAAAACCCAATTACTCATATATACAAGTATTTTTGTTATGGAAATGAGATCAAGTATTCTGATCTTTTAAGCGAATGAATAAGGATACTATATAACAATACAGCCTTTAGTTGAAGTCCTACAGTATTTAGATTGAGTGTTCCAAGACTTCAATTGCTTATCCAGTAAAATATATATATATTTACTTAATAAATCATTAGATAATGGGCTGACACTACTAGCAACCAAATAAGTCGTCCACTGATGAATAAATTTTAGAAGATATCGGTTTTTTAAAGAAGTTTTTCCGATCATTTTATTTTATCATTTAAGCTCTTTTTTTTATTTTTGAACCCGAGGCCAAATATGTAATAGTCACGCTTTCAACCTTCTCAGCTACTTCGGTCGTCTACATGAAACATCACTAAGCAAAAAATTATGCAAATTAAGTTGTAACGTTTTCAAAGTCGAGAGCTTTACTGAGATCATGTCAAACAGAAAGTTTGATTATGCAGTCAAAAGGAACTAACCTTCGATAGTCAAACGCAAAGAGAACAAGTAAGGAAGGGCTAAGTTCGGATGTCACCGAACATTTTATGCTCTCGCATGATAAAGTGATAATCGAGATTTCATTAACCGTCATTTACATATTTTTCAAATACCGTATTTGTGTAAAGTTTTATTCCGCTATCATCATTGGTTCCTAATGTACATATATATTATACAGAGAAGGCATCAGATGGAATTCAAAATAGCGTTATATTGGAAGAAGGCGTGGTTGTTAACCGATTTCACCCATATTTCGTACATGTCATCAGGGTGTTAAGAAAATATTATATACCGAATTTCATTGAAATCGGTCTAGTAGTTCCTGAGATATGGTTTTTGATTCATAAGTGGGCGAGGCCACGCCCATTTTCAATTTTTAAAAAAAGCTTGGGTGCAATTTCCTTCTGCCATTTCTTCCGTAAAATTTAGTGTTTCTGACGTTTTTTGTTAGTCGGTTAACGCACTTTTAGTGATTTTCAACATAACCTTTGTATGGGAGGTGAGCGTGGTTATTATTCGATTTCTTCCATTTTTGAACTGTATGTGGAAATGCCTAAAAGAAACGACTCTATAGAGTTTGGTTGACATAGCTATAGTAGTTTCCGAGATACGTACAAAAAACTTAGTAGGGGGCGGGGCCACGCCCACTTTTCCAAAAAAATTACGTGCAAATATGCCCCTCCTTAATGCGATCCTTTGTGCCAAATTTGACTTTAATATCTTTATTTATGGCTTAGTTATGACACTTTATAAGTTTTCGGTTTCCGCCATTTTGTGGGCGTGGCAGTGAGCCGATTTTGCCCATCTTCGAACTTAACCTTCTTATGGAGCCAAGAAATACGTGTACCAAGTTTCATCACGATATCTCAATTTTTACTCAAGTTACAGCTTGCACGGACGGACGGACGGACGGACAGACGGACGGAGGGACAGACAGACATCCAGATTTCAACTCTGCAGGTCACCCTGATCACTTTGGTATATATAACCCTATATCTGACTCTTTTAGTTTTAGGACTTACAAACAACCGTTATGTGGACAAAACTATAATACTGTCCTTAGCAACTTTGTTGCGAGAGTATAAAAATTAGCAAAAATGGGAAGATAACAAGGCGAAATGTCGCTGCAAACGAAATGAATGCGAAAGAAGTGAACAAATTTCTAAAAACCATACAAATTCACTGATATATCTTTAAAAAAACAGTATGGAATACTTCTTATGGAAAAAGAAAATACTTTTTGATTTATAATTTCAATTTCGTTCTTTAGATTCTTCAGTGCTTTTCTTGAGAAAATTACATACTTTTGTGATTTCTAATTTCTACTTTTTATACTGGGCAAAAAAGTTGCTAAGAGAGTATTATAGTTTTGTTCACATAACGGTTGTTTGTAAGTCCTAAAACTAAAAGAGTCAGATATAGGGTTATATATACCAAAGTGATCGGGGTGACGAGTAGAGTTGAAATCCGGATGTCTGTCTGTCCGTCCGTCCGTCCGTGCAAGCTGTATCTTGAGTAAAAATTGAGATATCATGATGAAACTTGGTACACGTATTTCTTGGCTCCATAAGAAGGTTAAGTTGGAAGATGAGCAAAATTGGGCTACTGCCACGCCCACAAAATGGCGGAAACCGAAAACTTATAAAGTGTCATGACTAAGCCATAAATAAAGATATTAAGATGAAATTTGGCAGAAAGGATCGCATTAAGGAGGCGCATATTTGGACGTAATTTTTTTGGAAAAGTGGGCGTGGCCCCGCCCCCTACTAAGTTTTTTGTACGTATCTTGGAAACTACTATAGATATGTCAACCAAACTCTATAGAGTCGTTTTCTTCAGGCATTTCCATATACACTTCAAAAATGGAAGAAATCGGATAATAACCACGCTCACCTCCCATACAAAGGTTATGTTGAAAATCACTAAAAGTGCGTTAATCGACTAACAAAAAACGTCAGAAACACTAAATTTTGCGGAAGAAATTGCAGAAGGAAGCTGCACCCAGGCTTTTTTTAAAAATTGAAAATGGGCGTGGCCTCGCCCACTTATGGAGCAAAAACCATATCTCGGGAACTACTAAACCGATTTCAATGAAATTTGGTATATAATATTTTCTTAACACCCTGATGACATGTACGAAATATGGGTGAAATCGGTTAACAACCACGACTTCTTCCAATATAACGCTATTTTGAATTCCATCTGATGCCTTCTCTGTATAATATATATGTACATTAGGAACCAATGATGATAGCGGAATAAAACTTTACACAAATACGGTAATTGAAAAATATGTAAATGACAGATAATGAAATCTCGATTATCACTTTATCATGCGAGAGTATAAAATGTTCGGTGACACCCGAACTTAGCCCTTCCTTACTTGTTTTCTTTGTTATTGCTGTTATGCTCTACCACTACTGCCTTTTTGTGTTGCTTGTAAATGCAAGTGTATTAAGGCTTGATGCCGGCAAAGAAATCTAATTTTTTGCTTCGTGTGAAAAGTGCATACGTGAAACATATGTACGAAGCAATTGCGCATGTATGTATGCTTCGGTGTTTTACATACAGTGGATATTTTTTTATTTTTCGAAATCGAAAAGTGAGTTGAGGTCCTTCCATAGTATAAACTCGTATACTTCGTAGTTTTCCATGAAGAGTGTACAAGTAAAAAATAAGTTATTTGACGTTTTGTGTTATCTAAATTTGCTGACAGTAAAGAGTTATCATTTGTTGAAGTCGAATCTGTTAGCCTTGGATAGGTGTCATATATTTTTCTAATAGAATAGCTAAAGTTCAGGCTCCCTTGAACATTTATGTCTGTGTCCAAGTGTGAGCATATTTGTGTATTTATATTCTTGCAGCAATATAATTTTTCAATTTTCTGGGCTTTCGGCCTTTTTAAAGAAGACTCCAGTTTATCGCAAAATTATCTCCCAATCAAATTGATGCATGATTTGACATTGTCTTTTAAAGATATTTTAGTGACAGTCGCTTTTGGGTCTATGATTCGAAGGACAAAGCCGCAAGAAATCTGTAGTTTCTTTCCATTATAGTTTTATAAATGTACAGAAGCGAGTGCCAGGTGCACCGAAAACGACTACCACGGAGAATTACAGAATAACATGACAAGAGCTCACGAACAAAAGCAAAGGACTTAAGGAGCGCGATACGTCTCCAAACAAATTAGCAGTCAATGTGATATGTGTCGTGCTTAGTCACGCCGGACAGCAACCACGAAATTACCTGGTTTCGACAGTGTTTGAGCGCAATTCGATGGAGCTTCTGTGTCATTTCGTGACCGTAAAGAACACATAAAAGCGTAAAAATTGTCAGAGACCTTTTTGAAGAGCATTTCATTTCCTACAAAATCTATAAAACTAAATATTTTTGCAAGTAGTTATAATGGTGATTTGAATATTTCTATCTGAAAAAATAGAAAACTGTAAAGTGATTGACCTTCCCGTTATAATTAAGAACTCATACTTGGAGAGAGGTGTCTAAACTCTTATTTTTCAGAGTACCAAACGAAAACAAATTTCTTTTTATCACATTAGTTGGACATCTTTTGAAGTGGATATCATATGGCATTGCATAAAAAGTATGAAAAACTTTAAGTAATCAAATTTTGTAATAAAAATTGGATGATAAGATACTGAATAACATTTGTATTCAGTGACAATTTTGGTTAAAGTTTATATAACTTATTTCTTATTCTCTTTGACTTATATTTTATTAAATTTTCTTGAGCCGAAACAGCTCTATGGTTTTTGTGAAAATTTTCACAGTCGTTTTGCTATGCATTAATTTTTCCATTTTAGTTCATTTAACTCAGTATAATTTTCATCTTTTCACTTCTTTTTCTTTACTTTTTATCTAATTCAATTTTTCACCAGCGCCAACGAAAATTTGTTTCTACTCAGCTCAACAAGGCGCTAGACATGTTGAAGTCCTTGTTATCGCTTATGTTGATGTTTTCTGTTTTCTTTCGTTGCCACAACAAAAAAGCAAAGGAACGAAAAAGCAACAGCTTCCAGTTATTTTCGACTAGCCGCCCGCTAGCCGATTAAGCCAGTTGGCTCTTTCCTCCCAGTATCCGCCCTTTCCTCTATATTGTTACTAAAATTTACATCTCAGCCAAACACCTGCACGCTTTGGCTAATGGTCGGATTACTATTTCCACACCTGAGCTCTAGCGCCTCCCGTGCTTTGCTCCGAACTTTATACTGGTCTTTCTACATTTAATTTAAAATTTAAAAATATATTTTGCATCACTCAACCGCATGGCACTAAATTCTGCATTGTTTTGATGAAGGAAGGGGAAATGGAAAATAGCCAAGCGTTTGGGAGATCAAATCAACGAAGCGAAAATTTTATTGACTGAAAACATTTCGAAATGTTGAATTATTGCTGTAACAGTAAACATAAGTACCATATGTATGTATGATAGTACAAAAATGTTGTCGGACAAACAGTTAGAAAGGAACAGAGTGTTAGTATAAGTGAGTAGAAAAGTTGGGGTATAAACATGTAGACACAGTGATAATGTGAAGAGTTCTGACGGTAAATGCTGAATTCTGTTATGAAACGTAAGTTGATTCGTTTTAAGAGCTTGAGTAGAAGCCGACTATTGTAAGAAAAATAAAAAATTACAAAAAACGTAATCAAATTGTAAAAAATAAGGAATATAAAATAACACGTACGGTAAAAATATTTTTTCCCCGTGATAGTCTAAAACATATGTTCTTAGACATCTTTACGAAAAGTTCTGCAAGTATGAACTCATAATTGTAATGGGAAAGTCCACCACCATACAGTTTTGTTTTCCTATTATTATAATCTCGTTTCCAGCTACTTGAAATTGAATGATCTACAAAATGGTTTCTCACCAATTTTTCGAAAATCTAAACGTTCAAAAGATATTAACGCTTGATGTTAAATCGCAAAACTCATGCATACAGTATTGTTGCTTTTGTTAATATCAAGGGCAAAGTCTGCTATTAGCAATCTCCGCCTGTCTAATGGTCTGATTTTTAAACTTTAATACTGTACGTAAATAATTGTTTATTTCAGCTTTCTCAGTAGAATTAATGCTGATTTTAAATTCCTAAAACTGAGACATTTTTCAAGAAAAGTGCTTACACTTTTGTAATGTTTATGCTGCATCCACCAACTGTCGTATACATTGTGCGTGCAAAAAGTAGACGGACATTGTAAATAAAATGAAAAATAATTAACTATTCATAAATATTTATTTTTCGCCTTTAGAGTAATCCCCACACTTATTCCAACGTTTTGTGTGATCATCTAGTGTCATCTCCTCGATCGACTGAAAACGGATTCCACGAAGCGACAATTTCAGGTTGATGAACAAGAAAAGATCACACGGACCTACTGCCACGAAAACCTATTAAGGCCATAACTAAAATAGCCTGTATGTGTTTATGACTATTGCGTTGCTTTGATCACTTGTTATTGCGGTAAATATGGCTGCTGGTGACTGTTGAAAGGCCAGCAGTTGTTACTTTAAATCTGTGTACCACTTGCATGTTTTGAATAAAACTTTTTGGAATATTTTTGAAATGAATTATCCATCCACAACAACAATTTAGATGGTCGTACCAGCATCTAGTAGGTTTTTAAAGGCTTCTTGAAATATAGGTTGTCAAAAAAGTCTTGCGGTATTTTTATTGATTTTTTTTTTTTATTGAAATTGAAATAAATTTTTGATGACTAATGCCCAGCTCTTGACCGATGCTACGGCTGCTACTATGCCGGTCTCTTTCGACCAATTCAGCGATTTTATAGCAATTTTCGTCGACAGGCCTTCCGGAGCGTGGCGCATCTTCGACCACCTCTACACCAGAACGAAAACGTTGAAACCATCGTTGTCCCGTGGAAATGGAAACTGTATCGGGTCCATAAACTGTACAAATTTGATTGGCGGCTTGAGATGCATTTTTGACTTTATCGTAGTAGTACTGTAAAATATGCCGTATTTTCTCTTTATTTTGCTCCATGTTTGCGACGCTATAACTCACGAACTTAACTTAAAAGAAACGACAATCAATCAAACACGTGTTAGCGCGTAAAATGAGCTTTCCAAAAAGGTATAGCATGACCCGATGCGACGAATATAAGTAGAACTACGGGCTTTCAGCGCCAACTAGCGAAAATACCGCAAGACTTTTTTGACAAGCTATATAAAAACTTATTTTCAATGTAAATTTTTTTATTATATTATTTTTTTCTTAATAGGATGAGAGATTTGCAAAAAACTTTGTCTATTTTTATTAGCCAGGATCGTTAGGAGTTTCCTATTGTCCTAAAAATTCTGGCTTTTTATAGACAATGATGAAAACTCAGAGGTGCGACATAAGACTTAACAAGTTTTGTCATAGTGTTTCTTCGTTTTAAATCGTTGGATTCAACCAATTTGTCTACACCTAAAATACTCACCAGGAACTGTATTGCATTATATTCAAAAATCACCGATTTTTGAAACAAAGTGGGATGTTGAAAATATTTGGTCTAAGTGGGTCGCTCCAAAAACAAAATCAGATCTTCAGAATGTTTGAGATGGTTTAATACGGAGTTTGTCCGAAAAGCAATAGGACTGAATCGAGTAAAAACAAGTAAGGAAGGGCTAAGTTCGAGTGTCACCGAACATTTTATACTCTCGCATGATAAAGTGATAATCGAGATTTCATTATCTGTCATTTACATATCTTTCAATTACCGTATTTGTGTAAAGTTTTATTCCGCTATCATCATTGGTTCCTAATGTACATATATATTATACAGAGAAGGCATCAGATGGAATTCAAAATAGCGTTATATTGGAAGAAGGCGTGGTTGTTAACCGATTTCACCCATATTTCGTACATGTCATCAGGGTGTTAAGAAAATATTATATACCGAATTTCATTGAAATCGGTTTAGTAGTTCCTGAGATATGGTTTTTGGTCCATAAGTGGGCGACGCCACGCCCATTTTCAATTTTTAAAAAGCCTGGGTGCAGCTTCCTTCTGCAATTTCTTCCGCAAAATTTAGTGTTTCTGACGTTTTTTGTTAGTCGATTAACGCACTTTTAGTGATTTTCAACATAACCTTTCTATGGGAGGTGGGCGTGGTTATTATCTGATTTCTTCCATTTTTTAACTGTATATGGAAATGCCTGAAGAAAACAACTCTGTAGAGTTTGGTTGACATAGCTATAGTAGTTTCCGAGATATGTACAAAAAACTTAGTAGGGGGCGGGGCCACGCCCACTTTTCCAAAAAAATTGCGTACAAATATGCCTCTCCCTAATGCGATCCTTTGTGCCAAATTTCACTTTAATATTTTTATTTATGGCTTAGTTATGACACTTTATAGGTTTTCGGTTTCCGCCATTTTGTGGGCGTGGCAGTAGGCCGATTTTGCCCATCTTCGAACTTAACCTTCTTATGGAGCCAAGGAATACGTGTACCAGGTTTCATCATGATATCTCAATTTTTACTCAAGTTACAGCTTGCTCGGACGGACGGACAGACGGACGGACGGACAGACGGACGGACGGACAGACAGACATCCGGATTTGGACTCTACTCGTCACCCTGATCACTTTGGTATATATGTATAACCCTATATCTGACTCTTTTAGTTTTAGGACTTACAAACAACCGTTATGTGAACAAAACTATAATACTCTCCTTAGCAACTTTGTTGCGAGAGTATAAAAATTATTGAACCAACGGAGGATGGGGTCATGTGTAGAAGTTCACGCAAGTGAAGAAAGTTCTCTGATCGTCATTCACTTGGGAGTGACCAGAAACGTTTCTTTTACATATGGCCCAAGTAGCTCACTACTTCCGGTCTTTGACCAAGTATCCAATGGGGAGCCAGAAAACATCCGTTTGAAGGCCAGTTAAAGCGACAAAGTGAAACATCCCCTCTGCAGGGTTATGCGCTGGGTTAGGGACCCGCTACGTAAAAAACACTACCAATGAAAGGAAACAATAAGCCTCGGATGAGTGACCCCCCTTTTGGTGACGGCCATGGCAAACGAAATAAGGACTACGATTTAAGGGCATGTACCTGGAATGTCCGGTCCCTTAATTGGAAAGGTGCCGCTGCCCAGCTGGTTGATGTCCTCGGGAAAATAAAGGCTGACATCACTGCCTTCCAAGAAATGCCATGGACGGGACAAGGACAGAGACGAGTAGGATCTTGTGGCATCTACTACAGTGGCCATATAAAGGAGCGCAAGTTTGGTGAGGGATTCGTGGTGGGAGAGAGACTCCGTCGCCGAGTACTATCATTCACTCCGTTGAATGAACGTCTAGCCACAATCCTCATTAAGGCGAGGTTCTTCAACATATCGCTGATTTGCGCCCACGCCCCGACGGAAGAGAAGGACAATGTGACCAAAGATGCCTTCCACGAGCGCTTGCAGTCAGCCTATGAGAGCTGCCCCCGCCACGATGTCAACACCGTGCTTGGCAACTTTAACGCCAGGGTGGCCAAGAAAATAACTTTGGCGCGACGGTCGGTAAATTCGGCCTCCACGAGGAAACATCCCCAAATGGGTTGAGGCTGATCGACTTCACCGGGGCCAGAAATATGGTTATCTGCAGTACTAGATTCCAGCATAAGAAGATTCATCAAGCCACCTGGCTGTCTTCGGATCGAAAAACCACCAACCAGAGCGATCATGTTGTGATAGACGGAAGACACGTCTCCAGTGTTTTAGATGTGCGTACGCTCCGAGGTCCTAACATCCACTCGGACCACTATCTTGTTGCAACCAAGATTCGCACCCGCCTCTTTGAGCAAAAAACGCACGCCAATAAACATAAGGAAGGTGCGACGTCGAGAAGCTGCAATCCCAACAGATAGCTGAACGATTTTCTACTCGGCTTGCACTCCTGCTCTCTGAGAGCACTCGTCAACAACTCGGTATAAGGAAACTTTGGGACGGCATTTCAAGCTCCTTACGTACAGCTGCAACCGAAACCATTGGTTTTCGGAAAATGCAAAAGAACAGTTGGTACGACGAGAAGTGCCGTGTTGTGGCGGAGAGAAAACGGACTGCTTACCTCGCAACGTTACGATCGATCACAACACGTGTGGGATGGGATTGATACCGAGAGTTGAAGAGGAAAGCGAGACGCATTAGCAGACAGAAAACGAAAGAGGCCGAAATGCGTGAGTATGAAGAGCTTGATAAGCTGGCCGACAGGGGTAATGCTCGAAAGTTCTACGAAAAAATGCGGCGGCTTACAGAAGGTCTCAAGACCGGAGCATACTTTTGTAGAACCCCCAAAGGTGATCTAGTGACCGATGCTCAGAGCATCCTTAAATTATAAAGGGAACACTTCTCCAGCCGGCTGAATGGCAGTAAACGCACAACGCCAGGAGAAGGCGAACCCGATTTCCCAATCGATGACGATGGAGCAGACATTCCATTGCCCGACTAGGAAGAAGTTCGAATAGCAATTACCTGTCTGAAGATCAACAAAGCAGCGGGGGCCGATGGATTACCGGCCGAGCTATTCAAACACGGCGGCGAAGAACTGATAAAAAGCATGCATCAGGTTTTTTGTAAAATATAGTCGGGCAAAGCATGCCAAACGATTGGAATTTAAGTGTGCTCTGTCCAATCCACAAAAAGGGAGACTCCACATTCTGCGCCAACTGCCTTGGGATAAGCCTCCTTAACATCGCGTATAAAGTACTATCGAGCGAATTGTGTGAAAGATTAAAGCCCACTGTCAACAAACTGATTGGACCTTATAAGTGTTGCTTTAGACCTGGAAAATCAACAACCGACCAGATATTTACCGTCTCCAAATATTTGGAAAGAGCCGTGAGAGGAGAACCGACGCAGACCACCTCTTCGTAGATTTTAAAGCTGCTTTCAACAGCACGAAAAGGAGCTGCCTCTATGCCGCGATGTCTGAATTTGGCATCCTCGCGAAACTAACACGGCTGTGTAAACTGACGTTGAGCAACACCAAAAGCTCCGTCAGTATCGGGAAGGACCTCTCCGAGCCGTTTGATACCAAACGAGGTTTCAGGCGACTCCCTATCGTGCGACTTTTTCAATCTGATGCTGGATAAATTAATTCGAGCTGCAGAACTTAATGGAGCAGGTACAATCTTTTATAAGAGTGTACAGCTGCTGGCGTATGCTTTCTCCGGACTGGACAAGGAAGCAGTGCAAATGGGTCTGGCAGTGAACGAGGGCAAGACGAAATATCTCCAAATTTCAATCATCAAACAAACAGTCATCGCACTCGCGACTTGGGTCTCACGTCACTGTTGACAGTCATAACTTTGAAGATACTACTAGATTGTTTCGTGTATTTGGGAACTAGCATAAACACCACCAACAATGTCAGCCTGGAAATCCAACGCAGGATAACTCTTGCCAACAGGTGCTTCTTCGGACTGAGTAGGCAATTGAGAAATAAAGTCCTCTCTCGACGAACAAAAGCCAAACTCTATAAGTCGCTCATAATTCCCGTCCTGCTATATGGTGCAGAGACTTGGACGACGACATCAACTGATGAGTCAACGTTGAGGGTTTTCGAGAGAAAAGTTCTGCGAAAGATTTATGTTCCTTTGCGCGAAGCTCCACGGCGAATATCGCATTCGATGGAACTATGAGCTGCACGAGATATACGACATAGTTCAGCGAATTAAAACACAGCGGCTACGCTGGCTAGGTCATGTTGTCCGGATGGACGAAAACACTCCAGCTCTGAAAGTATTCGGCGCTGTACCCGCCGGGGGAAGCAGAGAAAGAGGAAGACCTCCACTCCGTTGGAAGAACCAGGTGGAGAAGGACCTGGCTACGCATGGAGTATCTAATGGGTGCCACGTAGCGAAAAGAAGAAACGACTGGCGCGCTGTTGTTAACTCGGCTATAATCACGTAAGCGGTGTCTATGTCAATTAAGAAGAAGAGGAATCCTTACAGTTTTTTAAAGACTTTCAAAATTGACAGCATCGATGCAGCGCTGCTAGCGCTATTTCCAAGCATTGAAAGAGTAACGGTGGGCATTATTCGGAATAGCGTTGAGAGCCGAGGTGCATGCTACTTGGATCCCCTCTGTCGTCTCAAAATGTTTGCCTTTCATCGACTTTTTCAGGCAATCGTATATCTCTGCTCTATCGAACGCTGCATTTTCGGCTTGCACAACTCACAGAAACACGTCGGGCGAAAAATTTGTCTCGTTCGTTATCTAGGAATGCCCTCTACCGAATCCAGTCGGTGTGCTCACGCTCCGAAGTACATACAGTCGCGGCAAAAGAATATCAATTATATTACTTTCCGGACAAAGCCTTGAAGATAACACCGTTATTTTTATATTTGATAAGAGAAGGAATACAGGCTTAACTGTGAAAAAATATATCTACCGCTTGTTTGCTTTCAAGTTTTCCCATTAAAACAAGAAAACGAAAATAACCAAAAACTGCCGGAGATATTCTAAGATAAATTATACTTTCTGGACACCTATTTCAATTCAAAGAGCTATGTACATATTTAGCTTAAAACAAAGCTAGAAATATATATCGCATAGAAGCGATCTTTGTAGCAGTAATGACCAATGACACAACCCATATATTTTGAAAATATATAAGAATTTTAGTGACATTGCATACTCGTCAGGAAAATTTTTTTGTCGCCGCGAACACTTCGAGCTGTTATCCAGGAGATGATTTTCGGTGCTGTAAACGACTTTTGGTGGTGGTAAGCACAGCAGGTGGCGGTTAGCGAATGTTGGGTGGATAACGGTTGTTGTTTAATCTAGTAGTGTACGATTGTTACTTTTGTTGTAGTTTTTGCATGTTAGGTATTTGCTTTTCGCCTTCTCTCAGCCCCACTTAACATTATTGAAAATGTTACAATATTTATTATGTCAGCTTTTGTTATTGTTGCAAATGATTTTCAAAATTTATTGTTATTGCAGTATTTAAATGTTTTCTATTTCTGCTTTCTCATTTGCTGATAAATTTTATTTTAATGTCAAAGTAATTTGTCGCAATTGTGCAAAGCAGAACACTAGTGGGGTGTGAGAGGAAGAGAGATTGAGATACTGAGGTAAACAAATCTGACACACGTGGCGCCATAAGAGTAAAGCACACCGTATATTCGTGCTTGATTGCAAATTCTACTATATGTGTATTACGGCCCTGCTGGAAGTATTAACAAGAAAGCGATAGCTCTGCCAGTCTTCAACTTCTTCTCTGATATTATTTTTTTGCAACCAGTTGCTTTTTCACTTAACGGTTCTACATATCACCTAAAACTAAACGCGATAGATATAGGGTTATATATATATAAATGATCAGGAAGACGAGAAAAGTTGAAGTCCAGTTGACTTTTATCTATCCGTCCGTGCAAGCTTAAAGTAAAAATGAAATATCTGATGAAACTTGGTATGCGGGATCCTTAGTACAAAACGGGCGTAATCGAACCACTGCCATCCTCTTAAAACACCATCAACCGAAAACCTATAAAGTGTCATAACAAAGCACTAATTTAAGACATAAAGCTGTAATTCGGTACAGTAATGTACATATCTCCCAAACAACTTAAGCTAAAACAACCAAATTTGCTGGGTACAAATCCTATAAGAACTTCTACCGACAGAGTGAAAATAGCTAAAATTTGAGGATAACTGTATTGTTGAAAACTACTAAGAGCGCCATAAATGAATAACTAAATACGCCAGAGACATTATATTTTACCACTAAGGTATGAGAGAGCTTTATGATAATCGGTGTAAAAATTGTAGAATGGGTGTAGGGATTGTAGTGAAATCCTATATCTCGAGATCCGTCCAACCGATTTCAACAAAATTTAGTACATAGCATTCTTTTGACATTCTTATGTCCCATTGGGAAAATGGACCAAATCAGACAACAGCCACGCTTACTTTTGATATAGCACAATTTTAAATTCCGGTTGATTCGTTCAGTATCTAAAACAACTGTGGCGGAGAGCAAGATTCGTCTTGGCACTACAAGGAGCTGCCCACTGGGTGGAGTACTATTCCCCCTGCTATGGCGCCTGGTTGTAGATGAGCTCCTTGAGTTGCTCACTAGCAATGGAATTCGTTGCCAAGGGTACGCTGACGACATTGTTATAATGTTATAATGGCGCGAAGCAAGTTTGAGAACACTCTCTGCGACATTGGTCAAAGAGGCTCAAATCTAGCAAAGGGATGATGTAACACGGTAGGGCTAAATATCAACTCGGCAACAACTAACGTGATCCCTTTTACTAAGCGGAAATCTCTTGCGGGCTTGAGACCCCTAACAATTGGAGGCAGGGAGGTGAAGATGTCGAAAGGAGTAAAATTCCTTGTCCTTTAACGCTGTCCAAAGCCAAAAAGGCACTCATGATATGCAAACGCCTGGCCGGCAGATCCTGGGGATGCAAGCCAGGTATTCTTAGATGGCTGTATACCATGATTGTTAGGCCTATTTTCACCTATGGAGCGGTTGCTTGGGCTGCCAAGACAACACAGCCTTCGGTAAGCCTTAAACTATCAAAGCTGAAAAGGCTCGCCTGTGTCTGTGCTTCAGGGGCATGCGCACATGCCCCACCGCAGCGCTTAAAGTCATACTGGAGCTCACACCGCCAGCAGGCTCCTGGAATTCTTCAGGCTCTGGAAATTGGTGACCATATGTGATATAGGAGAGGGCACAATAGGTCGCAGTGCAATACCTCAGTATCAAGATCTATCTAATGTCTTTAGTATGTGCCAGCTTATGAAAAAAAAATGTTGAAATCCAACCAAAACTCTTCAAGACCCTAGGTACCGAATATGTGGACCCCAGTAGTTGACGTTTGTTCGAAAATATTGGTCAATATGCAAGATATGCAATATAAATTCAGACAAAATCCTTTTCCTGCAGTAATCATTCTGTGTATCTAAAATGGGTGGAATCGGGTCAATACTTCCCCATACACCGAATATAAAGATTTTCGAACTTCCTATTGACTTTAAGCTGGATATAACGGCCAATATGTGAGTTATCCAAATGAAAATAAGACAAAGTATTTTGCTCATAATAGTGTATCTTTGTACCTAAAATGGATACAATTGGACGAAAGTTGACCTAGCCCCATATAGCCATTACCAGGATTTTCGAACATCCGGCTGATTTTGTATAATAACAACGTATATTATTTTTGGCTTTTCTAATTGTTTAAATGAGTTAAGCATCCATCCACTCTACCCGGAAAAACTAATGGCACACCCTAATACTGTCCACCATATCATCACCAATACACCACACCTGGGGACACCTTGGATTTCAAAATAGTAGAGGTCAACTATCAAAAGGACACTCATCGCACCTCAACTTTGGTCATATACAAATTCGCTTAAACACTGCTCCGGGTCGACACCTTACGCTACTCTCCCTCACAAGTCAACCACGATCGTCAACTTGATCGCCAGCACCGACAAATTGTTCCCGGAATTTGAGTGTCGCCGCCTCACCCGTCGATATTCATATTTAGTTAATTTACGAAATATAAAATTGTTTAAAAAACCAAGTGTATTAAGCAAAAATCGGATATTTTTGTTTTAATTAACACAGTGCTGGGTGCTCCCCAATTTACTGAATACAAGTTTAAACACTAACAAATCTTATGTCGAATAAATATGTATTGTATAAGTTACATATTGTGTATAAGTACTTATATATATCATTGGTTAGATTCCGATCCCGAACTTAGTCCTTTCTTACTTGTTTTATTTTTTTCTTGATGTGCATTTATTTAATATACACAGAAAATGTCAATGCATTCCGGAGAATATTTTCGATGTTATACCCAAATTTGAAAAAGCTTTTCAAAATGCATGGATGTGCAGATGCCAGCGTTTTTCTCAAAATTGCGTTTTCAAGGTCGGTGGCAAACAGAACTCGAAAACGCCTTAAGCGATTAGTCTCAAACTATTTCTAAAACGAAGATTTTTTTCACCGAAAAATATTTTTTTTTATAAACAATTTAAAGCCGAAATTTTGGTCAAAAATCATTTGTTTTTGAGCAACAGCAAATTTTGTCGAAAAATTTTATTTTGCTTTTACCTTTGATTTGCCTTGCTAGATTTAATATAACTTTACCGAAAACTATTCGGTTTTTTATTTTCAGACGATCCAGTTCAGAGATATAGTGCTCTCCAGAATGTAATTAATCTTTAAAATTTAACTGTTAACTTCAAGTTAGTAACTAAGTTTGAACCCGATCTGCTAATAAAGCCTGTTCGCACGTTTTCTTTACGAACTGTATGCTATAAATATAATTCCCTATTTAACTCTCTAAGTTCGTCTATTAAACTCTTAGATAAATGAATACAGCACTTCTGTAAGCTCTACATAAGCCTTAGCTATGAAAAGCTTTAACTTAGCCCCATTTGATTAGAGGTGAAATTTTTATATTTTAACCAAAAACTGGAACATAAAATCAAAAGTAGCTTTGGTCCGACTAATATCATGTTTCTTGAACAGGATAAACCACAGTTATAGGATGGGTCAATTCAGATTTCTGAACAGTTTTTAAAGTCTATAACGGTAAATGAGATATTTTTTTAATCTTTACATAAACAGATATAACGTTACAAATATAAAGGAATGTATGTAGTCTTAAGCATAGATATGTTTTACTAATACCCAATTCTATTAGCACTGTAATTAATGTTCATTTCGGATAAGCAAAACGATCTTTCCGGCTTGAAATAATTTGTTTTCGTTCACATTTTTCTAACAGGGATGCTTCCATCACATGTCTCTTGCAGCTTTCGGCAGTGACTGACGGCTACAAAACCCATATTAACAAATGAGCAGCAATTCATATAACACATGCATACATACGCATATTCTGTAATAAAACGAGAAACAAGTAAACTCATTTTAACACTCGTATCACATTTGACAATTCACGCGAGATTTGCTGTCATTCGAGAACTCAAGTGATGGCTGGCGAGAGATGACAGTGAACGGGGCCTGGAGGGGGTGGAATATTTGACTTGTAGCTTTTGCACTAAATACAAAGCTCCGACTATACACCTATTTCATGCCTCACGTGTCACCCTCTACCAACGTCTTGACACTTCAATCGACCTTTTATGCAATCAAATGTTGGAGTTGTATACATGTGCTACCTATTGGGGTCAATAAATGATTTATGTTTTACTGCAGTGATTTTCTGTCCTCTATTCTAGAGTGAAAACTGTAAATTCAGAGGAGAAATCATTAATACATACCAACAAATATATATTTAAATATGTCATCATTGCCGATAAAATTTCATCAATAATTCCGACGAACTGTCGAAGCATAGGGATTTGTATTTTGACAGGATCCTACTGTCGTACGGATGTCAATTGGGGGGAACATGTAATAACCGTTGGAAGATTTGTAGAATTCATATATGGCCCTGGCCTATTATATACATTCATTCATACATAAATATTTAAACACGCATCCGTATACTGCTTCGAGTCTCATCTGCACGATTTATAATTAATGCTCTTCAAGTGGTAGATACTATTTTCTGATAGATTTTCATAACTTATATACATACATGCTAAAGGGCAAATATGGATAGACAATGGGCTTATTTATATAATTTACTGCAAACACATAATTTATTATGAGTTAGGTTTTGCAGAAACTTAGAACTTAAGACAATTCAACTCTTGCACATTGATCAATCGGAGGAGGTCAACAGACTATTTATATAATACATAACATTACAGAGAATTTATCTTTATTGTGATGTTTGATTTGATATCTTCATCTTATTTTCTGATTCTTTGTCAAAATTAAAAAATGTTCATAAGTTTGAAACGTTTGGTACAAATTGGTACAAATTTATATAATACATATAATACAGATTTATATAATATACACCACCATCACCATCTTTAGACCCAGAATTCATTATTGGATAATATTCGACCCCACAGACCAGACACACCACGTATTGAAGAAGTGACATCGCTTCGCTCTATGGGCTCTCGTAAAGTTCCAGAGATTCAAGAGCTGCCGTTTCTCCCAGGAAAACAGCGCTTTGGTGTGGTGCTTAGGCCGGTGGAACCATAGGTACATATTTCTACAAAAATGATGCGGGCGAGAACATAACTGGTAACCGACTATTTGACGCCTGACGGAGCCACTACCCACACATCGCTTGTTGTTAAGAGAACAATTCGGTAAGCAGATATTTTAACGGTTTGGACTTTTTCTTGTGGGGATGTGCAAATTTTTAAGTCTCAAAACATTATGCGTGTCATTCGCTAGTCGAAATGCTCGAACGAGTCATCGATTAACATCGATTCAACGGATTTGAGAAGTAGCCATTTTCATCATTTAAAGAGATAATCGTAAAAAAATAAATGCCAAAGAATGTTCTTTCGAATGGTAATAAACATTCCTCACTAAATTTAAAGTATCTGTGTTTTTTTTTGAAAAAGTATTGAACCTCGAAATTAATCAACTTTATATATAAATGATCAGCATGATGATCTGAATCTATTTAGCCATGCAAGCCTGTATATACGCCCCTTAGTTTTTAAAACATTGGTCTCCCAGTTCCTTTCACGTCCTTTTTTCTCCATATAGCTTCCATACAAACTGAACGATTGGAATCAAGTGCTTGTATGAAAAAATTTTCTTGTTTGACAAGATATCTTAACGAAATTTGCAACAGACTATAACCAAAGGCAATGATGCAATCTCCGAAGAAATTTCAGATATGATGATATGATATGAGATATATGTTGACAGTTGATACCCTCAATCCCTGCCATTTGTTTCTCTCATTACCGCTTTGCTGACGATACAAGCCTTACACACACAACTAATCAGCGGCTGTCTCATCCTTAAAGGCTGCAGGTGTATCCAACTATTTCGGCTGTGTTGCCATATAAGCTTTTATCGTGAACATCTATATACATATATAAAAGAGAGTGACGTTAGTTACTACGCTTATAACTGGAGAACGCCTGGACCGATTTCGGTGAATACCACCAATTCGGACAGGTCTCCGCCCAAACAAGGAGAATACTTAAGAAAATTCTGGAAAATTTTCCGAAAAAAAAAATTATGAAGAAAATAAATTTTCAAATACGATTTTAAAAAGGAAATAAAAACGAACATGATTTTAAATGCTGTATTGCCAGTAGATGGCGTTGTGTGCATCAACTTTTGACAGCTGCATGCATATGCACAGTTGGCAACCCACGCAAGATGCAATGACATACATATGTGACTTGAGTTTAGTAACATAAATATCGGCATTTTCTTAAGCTTTTATCGGCTTTCGTTAGTTATTGTAATTCAATTTGATTTAATACATTGTTTTGAAACGATATATTAGCCGTGTTTTATTGGTAATTTTATGTTCACGGCTATTGTGAAAATTGCAAGCGAAAAGTGATTTCATAGAGGTGAGTTCAGTTTGATGAATGAGCATTTCAATGGTAAATGGTTATGGTCTTTGTTATTGCGTGCTCATCGATAATCAACCCAGGCCCGTAGCCAGCTTTTCATTTCGGGGGGGGCTGAAGTAAAAACATATATAAACTTTAAATTTTCTGTTTATTAAAAAAAACAATATAAATTCATATACATATTACTTAAATTATTTGGTAGTTGTAACTTAAATAAGTAATATTTTTCTTTTCTTCTTGTTTGCCATATCATTAATTACTTCATCTGGATCTATTTTAATATCCCAGTGCACTGCAATAACAGCAAGTGCACTCAGCCGCTCATTGCTCATCACACTGCGTGGTAAAGTTTTTATTCTTTTTAAGGTTGAAAAAGTTCTTTCAACGGAAGCGGTCGTCACTGGAAGAGTTGCTAAAATTGTAAGCAGGTAGTGAATATTTTTAAAATACGTTGCATCGCAATGTTGCAGTAATTTCAACACTTCTATGGTTGGATCTATTGTTGATAAGCTGGCACACCACAATCGATACTCTGATTTTAATGCTGTCATTGATATTTGCTCCTCAAAGTAAATAGTTAAATTTTTTAATTCTTCGGCATTATCAATTGCATCAAAACCTGGGAGTAGAATTTGAAATGACGAGAGTATATCCTCATTCACTAATAAACGTTCTGTCATGTTTTGAATCAGAGCATCAACGCATGGAATAAATATTGTAACTCTGAAGTGGCTTTCAGGGGTTGTGCAATGTGGATTAGCACGAGTAGTTTGACGCGAAGTCACTCTAGGCACTACAAGATCTGTGTCAAAAAGATCTTTAGACATTTGTGATGCTGTTTGGAAAATATCGTTGAAAAAACCATCCGCTGTTTCTCTTATCTGGTGCAGAGTTCTTATTAATTCTTTGGCTCGGTTCATTGCTGATACAAAATCCATAGATTTTTCTTGGAGTTGCACAGACAGTGGCAGCGTTAAGCTGAACAATTGCTCACAGACGAATAGACTAATCAAAAAATCGCTTTTCTCTACCGCTGCTAAGAAGGCTGACGCTTTAGACGAAATGGACCATGTCTTACTCGAAATTATTTCCAAACTTAGTACAATGAATTTGAAAAGCTCCACAAAGCTTATAATACTTTCATGCCTTTCTATAAACCTTGTTTCACAAAGGCGAATAAGTCGTCTTTTTTTGCTTTCTGGTGCGTGCTTCTGTATAACGTCCTGGAAAGTTGTGTTTGCATTTGAATGGTTTCTAAATAAATTTGCTATTTCATTGACAATACCAAGGCAGTTCCGTATTGAAGGTAATGACATAGTATTAGAAAGCGCAAGGTTCAATCGGTGACTAGCGCAATGAACATATCGTGCTTTTGGATACAGTTGTCTTATCCTGGTTTGCACTCCACTTAAATGCCCTGACATGTTTGCTGCTCCGTCATATCCCTGTCCAACCAACTTCGCCATATCAAGATGGAGATCTGTACAACGCTTAAGTATGACTTTTGATAAGTTTTCAGAAGACTGATCGGTAATTGGAATAAAGCCCACAAAATCTTCACGAAGTGCTGGATATTTGGATGAGAAGTCTACATACCGTAGACATAACGAAAGTTGCTCTTTACCTGCAACATCCATTGTTTCATCACCAAGAATGCTAAAACACTTTGCGCTATTCACTTTATTAATTATTTTGTTTGTCACAATATTAGCGCCAGTCTCGAGAATCTCATTTTGAATATCTGGACTTAAATATTTGGCATTCTTAGCACTATTCGCGATTTGAGCTCTCAAATTTTCATCGCCAGCATCCAATCTGAAGCGTAATAGGGCTCTAAATTTTCCATCCTTCTGTTCAGGCCGAGTTAATGACAGCGCGCCGCTATCATGGTTGCCTCTTAAAGGAAGTTCTTGCTCTGCGCAAAAAAGGATTGTTTCAATAATAGGTTTGAGAGCATTTCTATTTTCTTCTACTTCCTTTGCGCGCTGCATATCCAATCGAGACCTTATCTCTTGTTTGCTAGATAGCACATTTAAGAATGAAGTGGCCTTTTGAACACATTCTAAATGGTATATGTTTTGCTTGTGTTTATTAAAATTCTCTTTTGCATTCTTCCATTTTCGATAGCCAGTTACAAAATGTCCAGGATTTTGATGCCCACCTTTTCCCACACCTTCGTGAAAAAATAACCAACAAGGCTTACAAAAAACGCTGTCTCCACTTTTAGAGTAGGCAAGCCAAGCGAAATCTCCATCTGTAATCCACTTCTTTTGAAAACATCTTTTTTGCGATTTTGTTTCTGTAGCTGGAAATTCAAATGGTTCTTTTGGAAGCAATGTCGATGTGAGAATATTTTTTTTTGTTGTGTCGTCTAAAGACTTGTTATTTGCCTTAGCAATGTCAAACTGATCCGCTTGCCAAATATCAAGACTCTCTTCAGATTGGAATGCATCAACCATGTTTTTTTCAGGAGTTTGATTTAAACTGTCATGCTGATCTAGATATGTATTACCAAAAAAATTTGAAAATCTTTAATTTATTATTTTGTTTGCATTCTTTTTACCTTTCTCAGTGACATCAACTAAAGAACTTGAACTACACACATTTGTAGTGCTTGAATTTTCCAAAACAACATCTAGAAATATTTAAACAAATAGACAAAAAACAACATAGAAGAAAAACATAAAACCATAATCACAACAAACACATGTATGAACTTAAACAGCGTAATTTGATTTACTACAAAAACTAGTTAAATTTGTCAACACTTTTCTTAATAATTTATGCACATACATTTATTATTATTTCTTATTGTTATTTGTTATTTACATACATAAATAACATACTGGTAGTTTGTTTAAATTCAGTGACTTGGATTATGTTAGATTAACATAATCAATAATTTCTCCTGAAATCAACCATAATCACTCTTAATATGCATTGCCAAATTTAACTGGGTTTTTAGGAAGTAGATTTAGAGTTAAATTTTAGCACTGACCACTTTGCTTTGGTTTTTTAAAAAAAGATGAAATAGTTTTTTGATTTTTTGATCGCTTCATCTTTTTTTATTTATTTTTTAATCTTATTTTTCGACACTTCTTTACACTTGCATAAAACTTTCAATAATGAACCAGCCAAACAAGTGAGATACCTACACATAACATGTATATGCTCAAAATAACGGTATTTTGTAGTATGACGCCGAATTGCATAGTATGACACTCCAGATTTTGTTGTTGCTTTTTTTGTATACATATATATGCCAATGATCTAAAACAGTCGTGTGCAAGCCTCAATACTACTACACGTTTTCGCTGCCAAGTACGCTGAACAAATTTGTATGTTTGTTGTAGAACAACAGCAACAAGCGCCGATTCTTTGTCTAGACCTAGCGTACGTGTTCAGTCGCTTTCGTGTTTGTGTAATATTTTTCGCAGTAGCAGAATTATCGCTCAAACACTAGTGTTTGGTATTTTATTGCGTCTTTCGCAATTGAGCATCACTGATCTAAAATACTCACTACATAAATTGAATGTAAATGTTTTATTTGGCGCGTGCCATATGTTTTGTATTTCGCATAGATCTTAACGCTGACGAAACGGCGACAGTCAGTCACCGTCTAGTGTAGTTGCGTACGACTGTTATAGGTTTGAGCTGAGTTGTGTATAAGAGTTTCAAAAGATTCAGTCAGTGATAAATCTTTTTTATTTGCGATTTATTTAAAAAATTTCCTTATTTCGGGGGGGGCTTCAGCCCTCTAGCCCCCCCCCCTGGCTACGTGCCTGAATCAACCCAAACGTTAATTTCGGGTTGTTCAATTAATTTTTAGGTGGAATAATATGAAAATCAATTCGAGTTCGCTGTTCATTTCATTCTGATTGATCATATTGGTGTGGAATTCTATTTTCAAACGGTAAGTTGCCAAGAAAGATGTTTATTTTGTGAGATTATGACATTGGAGTACATGTTTTGTGTGTTCATTTCTCAGTGTAATTCAGAATGCCACGAGCCAAAAGATCTAATCTTTCGCATCGAACGCGAAATGCAAATAGAGTTCGGAATATTGCCTATCAATTGACGACAGATGAACAAGAAATCGCACGAGAACAGCGCCGTGTTAGTATGGCCCGACTTCGTGCATCACAAACACAAGAAGAAAGACAGGCGGAAAATGAAACGGCTAAGTTAACAATGAGAAATCGTCGGGCAAATGAAACAACTCAACAACGTGATAATCTAAATCAACGCATAAGAAGAAGTGCTTCAAGTGTTGATTTGGATCGAGTAGCGTTTCATTACGATTACAGAATTGATTACAGCTCGCATCCTTCCGTTAAAATTCACCCAATGGAGGTTGTGTGCAACCATTGCGGTGCATTGAAGTTCGCTGGAGAAACATCTGGACTGTGCTGTCTCAGTGGCAAGGTTAAATTACCACCATTGCCCTTGCCAACAGAGCCATTGCGTTCTTTGCTTACTGGTGAAACACCAGAATCACGTCTATCGAACGCTCTGAAATACAACGGATGCTTTCAAATGACTTCATTTGGAGCAGATATTATTCATGAACGCGGATTCAATCCGATTTTCAAGGTAATAAATTAACCGATCATTTTCTTTTGATGCACAAAATATATTGAATCTAATTTCGTAATTGACTCTACAGATCCTAGGCCAAATTCACCATAGAATTGGATCATTGCTACCACTTGAAGACGCACAACATAAATTCCTTCAAATTTACTTCATGGGCAACGGGGAACATCAACTTGATCAGCGCCAAACAATCAATACGGAAATGAGAAGAAGAATTCTTCGCGATTTGCAGCAGCTGCTTCATGAACATCATGCATTGGTTCGGTTATTCAAAACTGCGTTAGATCGCATGCTAAATGATGACTATAAAGTCGTGATCAGAGCGGATAAACGACCTGCTGGAACACACGAACGCCAATTTAACGCTCCAACAATAGATGAGGTTGCAGTTGTGATTGTTGGCGAAAGCCGGGAATCACGCGATATTGTGCTCACACATAATTCTCATTTCAATATGACACTAATGTCACTGATATCATTTTAGGTGAGGAAACTACCAGGAAGGTCACCGGAATGAATTTTTACGCGTATCGTTTGATGATTCGCCAAAATGTTGACAACTATTTGCTTCGGTTTCGCCGATTATTTCAGCAATTTTGCGTCGATATGTATGCCAAAATAGAAGCGGAGCGCCTCCTTTTCATCACTTTAAATCAAACCAAACTACGTACGGAGCAGTACATTCATTTACGCGATGCAATTAGCACCGAAGGAAATGCATCTGATTTTGGTCGGTTGACTACTTTACCGGCGACGTTCGTTCGCAATCCACGTCATATGCATGAATATACGCAAGATGCAATGACATATGTACGTCATTACGGCCGTCCAGACCTGTTCATCACCTTCGCGTGCAATCCTAAGTGGATAGAAATTGTTCAACTGCTGCTTCCTAACCAAATATGAAGTGATCGGCACGATATCACCGCACGTGTATTCAGGCAAAAAATCCGGTCGCTCATGCACTATATTGTTAGGCATCGTGTCTTTGGGGATACTCGATGTTGGATGTATTCCATTAAATGGCAAAAAAGAGGCTTACCGCATGCGCACATTCTCATTTGGTTAGTCGAAAGAATACAGCCAGACCAAATTGATGACTTCATATTTGCCGAGATTGCTGATCACGAAACCGATCCAGACCTGCATGATGTCGTAATTACAAACATGATTAATGGACCGTGTGACACCATTAACCCACAATCACCGTGCATGGTCGAGGGCAAGTGTTCCAAGCGTTATCCACAAAATTTGACTGTTGATACCATCACTGGCAAAGATGGTTATCCACTGTATCGACGTCGATCTTCTGATGATGGCGGTAGAACAATCACAGTCAAAGTGAAAGGAAATGATTTCGTGGTCGACAACTCTTGGGTTGTTCCGTATTCGCCACTTCTTTCCAAAACATTTAGGGCGCATTGTAACGTGGAGTATTGCAATTCAGTGAAGTCCATCAAGTACATCTGCAAATATGTCACGAAGGGCAGTGACATGGCGGCTTTTGGTCTTCAAGCTCCTGACCCCAATGATGAAATCACGCGCTATCAAATTGGTCGATACGTATGCTGCAAAGAGGCGATTTGGCGTATATTCTCATTTCCCATTCATGAACGCTATCCGAGTGTTACACATTTGGCAGTGCATCTGGAGAATGGTCAACGAGTTTATTTCACCCCAGCAAATGCCGCTCAACGTGCTCAAAACCCACCAGCGACAACATTGACCAGTTTCTTCTCGATTTGCAGAGTGATCCGTTTGCACGTGCGTTACTTTACTCAGAGATGCCGCGTTATTACACTTGGAATGCTTCATCGAAGAAATTTCAACGTCGAAAGCAAGGTAATGTAGTTCCTGGTCATCCAGATGTGCGTTCTACTGAAGCTCTTGGCTGTATTTATACAGTTTATCCGAAAAATGATGAATGCTTTTACTTACGACTATTGCTGGTGAATGTTCGTGGCCCGACATCATTTGAATCACTTCGAACTGTCAATGGTATAGTGCTGCCAACATTTCGTGTTGCACGTCACGAGCTCAATTTGCATTCAGAGAATCCCCATCTTGATATGAATGAAGAGATGCACAACCAGGCCTTGGTTTTGATAGAAGACATGTGTTACCTCATGTGCGGCAGTTTGTTAGCCAGGTTAGGAATGACGTCGCCTGATCGTGGAGTAAACGACGCTTTCGAACGAGAATTGCAGCGTGAACGTGAATACGACACAAGTGCATTAAGCCAATTGGTTCGAACGAATATACCATTGTTAAATACTCAACAAAAAGAAGTGTACGATACGGTGATGAAGGCAATTGATGATGGAAATGTCGGCATGATTTTCCTTGATGCGCCTGATGGAACTGGAAAGACATTCCTCATATCATTGATTTTGGCTGCAGTTCGTGCAAAATCAGAAATTGCTGTAGAAGTTGCTTCTTCTGGAATAGCGGCAACGATGTTGGAAGGTTGCCGAACCGCTCATTCTGCATTAAAATTGCCATTAAACCTGCAAGCGGTTGAAGAACCGACATGTAACATAGCGAAACATTCAGCAATGGCCAAAGTTTTAATAGCAAGCAAAATCATTATCTGGGACGAATGCACAATGTCGCATAAGCGCGCATTAGAAGCTCTGAATCGCACTATGAAAGATCTGCGTAATGACGCAAGACATTTTGGGGGTGCATTGATTTTACTCTCAGGCGATTTCCGGCAAATACTACCAGTAATACCACGATCGACCGCTTCCGATGAGATCAATGCTTGCCTCAAATCATCACCATTGTGGCGTTATGTGTGGAAACTTCTGCTCACGACAAACATGCGAGTTGCATTTCTAAACGATCCATCTGCCGAACTGTTCTCCAATCAACCGCTAACTATCGGTCATTTCATTCCCGCCAAATTTTTGCGATTCCGTCTCAACGAAAGAGGAGCTCATCAACAAAGTGTTTCCGAACATCATTGCTAACCACAAAAACTACGATTGGTTGAGTGAAAGAGTAATTTCAGCAGCAAAGGACAAGGATGTGGATCACTTAAACTTCAAAATTCAAAATCAAATCGTTGGGACACTGCATTCCTTCAAATCTATCGACTGTGTAACAAACGAAGACGAAGCAACCAACTACCCAACTGAGTTCTTGAATTCATTGGATGTGCCTGGATGTCCACCGCACAATTTACAATTGAAGGTTGGTTCAGTCGTCATCATGCTCCGCAATCTCAACCAACCAAAATTACGCAACGGAACGCATTTAGCGGTCACAAAACTCATGGCTAATGTGATTCACGCGAGACTACTAAAAGGAAAATTCAAAGGTGAGGAAGTTCTCATTCCGAGAATTCCAATGATCCCAACCGAACTGGAGTTTAAGCGAATCCAATTTCCAATTCGCCTCGCATTCACCATGACAATTAATAAATCACAAGGCAAATCATTGAGTGTTTGTGGCCTGAATCTGGAAAATGCATGTTTTTCACACGGACAACTATATGTCGCATGTTCCGTGTCGGAAAACTATCTGCTTTGATCGTTTTCGCACCTGACAACAAAAAGAAAAATATAGTTTATCACAGAGTGTTTCAATGAAATTACCTAAAAATAATTTATATGGCAAAACAACGTTTGCCGGGTCAGCTAGTATGTATTAAAGTATATGTATCACATACTTGAATGTCTGAGTGCCAAGAATTAAACGCATGCCACCACAGAGTGTGTACACTGGGGTGATTCAAAAAAAATTTTTATACTCTCGCAACAAAGTTGCTAAGGAGAGTATTATAGTTTTGTTCACATAACGGTTGTTTGTAAGTCCTTAAACTAAAAGAGTCAGATATAGGGTTATATATACCAAAGTGATCAGGGTGACGAGTAGAGTTGAAATCCGGATGTCTGTCTGTCCGTCCGTCCGTCTGTCCGTGCAAGCTGTAACTTGAGTAAAAATTGAGATATCATGATGAAACTTGGTACACGTATTTCTTGGCTCCATAAGAAGGTTAAGTTCGAAGATGGGCAAAATCGGCTCACTGCCACGCCCACAAAATGGCGGAAACCGAAAACCTATGAAGTGTCATAACTAAGCCATAAATAAAGATATTAAAATGAAATTTGGCAGAAAGGATCGCATTAAGGATGGGCATATTTGGACGTAATTTTTTTTGGAAAAGTGGGCGTGGCCCCGCCCCCTACTAAGTTTTTGGTACATATCTCGGAAACGACTATAGCTATGTCAACCAAATCCTATAGAGTCGTTTCCTTCAGGCATTTCCATATACAGTTCAAAAATGGAAGAAATCGGATAATAACCACGCCCACCTCCCATAAAAAGGTTATGTTTAAAATCACTAAAAGTGCGTTAACCGACTAACAAAAAACGTCAGAAACACCAAATTTTACGGAAGAAATTGCAGAAGGAAGCTGCACACAAGCTTTTTTTTATACTCTCGCAACAATGTTGCTAAGGAGAGTATTATAGTTTTGTTCACATAACGGTTGTTTGTAAGTCCTAAAACTAAAATAGTCAGATATAGGGTTATATATACCAAAGTGATCAGGGTGACGAGTAGAGTCGACATCCGGATGTCTGTCTCTCCGTCCGTCTGTCCGTCCGTCCGTCCGTCCGTCCGGCCGTCTGTCCGTCCGTTCAAGCTGTAACTTGAGTAAAAATTGAGATATCATGATGAAACTTGGTACACGTATTCCTTGGCTCCATAAGAAGGTTAAGTTCGAAGATGGGCAAAATCGGCCCACTGCCACGCCCACAAAATGGCGGAAACCGAAAACCTATAAAGTGTCATAACTAAGCCATAAATAAAGATATTAAAGTGAAATTTGGCACAAAGGATCGCATTAGGAAGGGGCATATTTGGACGTAATTTTTTTGGAAAAGTGGGCGTGGCCCCGCCCCCTACTAAGTTTTTTTTAGATATCTCGGAAACTACTATAGCTATGTCAACCAAACTCTACAGAGTCGTTTTCTTCAGGTATAACGACTAACAAAAAACGTCAGAAACACTAAGTTTTACGGAAAAAATTGCAGAAGGAAGCTGCACCCAGGCTTTTTTTTTTAAATTGAAAATGGGCGTGGCCTCGCCCACTTATGGACCAAAAACCATATCTCAGGAACTACTCGACCGATTTCAATGAAATTCGGTATATAATATTTTCTTAACACCCTGATAACATGTACGAAATATGGGGGAAATCGGTTCACAACCACGCCTTCTTCCAATATAACGCTATTTTGAATTCCATCTGATGCCTTTTCTGTATAATACGAGTATGTATATACATTAGGAACCAATGATGATAGCGGAATAAAACTTTACACAAATACGGTATTTGAAAAATATGTAAATGACGTATAATGAAATCTCGATTATCACTTTATCATGCGAGAGTATAAAATGTTCGGTGACACCCGAACTTAGCCCTTCCTTACTTGTTTAAATTGAAAATGGACCAAAAACCATAACTCAGGAACTACTCTACCGATTTCAATGAAATTCGGTATATAATATTTTCTTAACACCCTGATGACATGTACGAAATATGGGTGAAATCGGTTAACAACCACGCCTTCTTCCAATATAAGGCTGTTTTGAATTCCATCTGATGCCCTTTCTGTATAATATATACATTAGGAACCAATGATGATAGCGGAATAAAACTTTACACAAATACGGTATTTGAAAAATATGTAAATGACGGATAATGAAATCTCGATTATCACTTTATCATGCGAGAGTATAAAATGTTCGGTGACACCTGAACTTAGCCCTTCCTTACTTGTTTTTTTTCAATTGGTACTTCTTTTAATATTTCTATGTCACAGTGTGAAAATGAGCGAAGTCGAACTACAATCACGCCTACTTCCCATATAACACAATTTAAAATTCCATTTGATTTTTTCACTTTCCAGTACACAAATAAAGAATTAAATAATATAAGGGAATACAATTTTGCGGTAATAATTCCCTTTAAGTATGCTACCTTTTGACCAGAAATTGTCCAAATCCAACCAAAACTGTTCAAGCTCCTAGGTACCGAATATGTGGACCCCCGTTGACTTTTATAGTTGACTTTTGACCGAAAATATCGTTCATAGTGTGATATATGAAATTGAAATTCACACAGAATCCTTTTCTGACAATAGTACTTCTTCTAGTTCACTTTAAGCTGGATATATCCGCCAACAGTTGAGTCGTCTAAATGAAAATTGCAGAACATGTTTTATTCATAACAATGTATCTTTACGCCTAATATGTATCTTTACGTCTAAAATATGTAAATGAGTAACTAAACTAAAAATACCTTAATAACTAATAGGGTGTAACGTTAGGTGACCCAACATCCCAGCCCCGTTGAAAGGACTTTCAAACAGGTAAAACTGCAATTTTGTGGATTGGGCGACGAATTATACCCTTTGAAGTTCGTACATCAATCACTATGACTCGTGCATCCTTTCCTGGGATAGCATCTATGACACGACCAATTAGCCATCGTTGCGGAGGTATATTGTCCTCATGGATAAGAACCATTGCGCTCTTACCAACATTTCCATGGTCAGTGTTCCTCTTTGTTCTCGCTTGCAGGTCGCTTACATAGTCGTGTGACCAACATTTCCAAAATACTTGTTTGATGGCAGTTATTTGATTCCATCTGTTGACTTTATTGACGTTATCAGCTACTGTTCGCTCCGGAAGACTCTTTAACGCACTACGAGTTAAGAAGTGACCTGGAGTCAAAGCTTCGTAGTCGCTGGGGTCAGACGAAAGTGGTGATAGAGACCGAGACTTTAGAACTGCTTCTATTTCTACCAAGGCTGTAGTGAGTTCCTCATATGTTAACTTGGTATTCATAACGCTACGATTCAAATGCCCTTTGGCTGATTTAACTGCGGCCTCCCAAATGCCACCAAAATGAGGTGCCCTAGGAGGGATAAAATGAAAATTGATAAATTGATTAGCGCAATAATTTTTGACGACATCTTTGGTTTCCTTCTTGAAAAGAAAGGCTTTCAGCTCTGAAAGTTTGCTGCAAGCTCCGACGAAATTAGTTGCATTATCAGAATAAATATCTGATGGAAGAAATCTTCTTCAAATCATTCGTTTGAGTGATGCCAAAAATTCATCCTTAGACAAATCAGAAACGACTTCGATGTGGACAGCCTTTGTCGCGAAGCAAACAAATATGGCAACATAAGCTTTAGAGGGTACCTTGCCCCTGATGCGAAGATAGATGTTGACAGGTCCACAGAAATCGACGCTGCAACGAGAGAACGGTCGTGTTGGTGTTCACCGCTCAACAGGAAGATTACCCATCATATGTTGAAGCAATTTCGGTTTGTAACGCACACAATGAATACATGATCGAACAATACGTCTAGTGAGATCGCGAGCATTGACGATCGAGAATTGTAAACGGATTAAAGCCACTAGCGCTTTAGGTCCGGCATGGTAGTTTTTAATATGTAGATATCGAACATATCGCGTAACAATTTCACATTTACTTGGCAGTAGAATAGGATGTTTCTGGCTTTCTGGAAGATTGTCCTGATCAAGCTTTTCTCCAACCTTCAGTAGTTCAAACCCTTGAGTTGTGTATGTCGTCGCGCAAGAATTTTTGCGCTCGAACGAATAGCGATGAAAAGCGAAATAGAACAAAAAAGCCGAATGCGTGTTGTTTTGTTCACGTTATAAAAGCGAATGTAATTTATTTAAGCAATTGTTACATCTAATGTATGACAGGATTGCAGAGTGCCAAAATTTACAAAAAGTAGTAGGTGATGCCACTTAATTATCAGGTGGCGCTCTGAGTGCTCTGAACATACTCCCCCCGATGGCGAGTCATACCGCCAGCTAAATGATCATCGATGGAAAGAGCGCACAATTTAGAGATGGCTCGTTTGCAAATACCATTGACCGTTTTAACTTCAGCTACACGAACTTTAGAATCGTTCCCCAGGAAGACCTTAGTGACTCTTCCAAGCAGCCATTTGAGTGGTGGCAATGCTTCATCCTTGATAAGGACAAGAGTTCCAATTGGGAGATTGTTCCTTGGATATCGCCATCGTGAGCGTTGTTGCAAAAGTGATAAATATTCGGAACTCCACCTCTTCCAAAAAGTCTGTTGCATGAATTGTATTCGCTGCCAGTTGCTCAGTCGACTGGTGTTTATTGTTGAAAGGTTTGGTTCCGGTATAGACGTTAGTGGTGCACCTATAAGGAAATGGCCTGGTGTGAGAACATCTAAATCATCGGGATTTTCTGTAATTGGACAAAGTGGTCGAGAGTTAATAACTGCTGAGATCTGACATACGAGTGTTCTAAGTTCATCAAAAGTGGGTACTGCAGAACCAACAATTCGCCAGAAATGAATTTCGCTATTTTAATTGAGGCCTCCCAAAGGCCTCCGAAATGAGGAGACCGAGGTGGAATAAACTTCCAGTCAATTCCTTCAATAAGACACTGCCGATAAAATGCTTCAACATGTTGCTGCTTGAGAAATTGTTGCTGTAATTCTGCCATTTCAATTCTTGCTCCAACAAAGTTTGTTGCGTTATCAGACCAAATGACCTTTGGTTTTCCACGGATACAATAAAAACGACGCAATGCTGCTAGAAAAGATTCAGTTAATAGATCCTTTACGACTTCCATATGAACCGCTTTCGTTGTAAAACATATGAAGAGACTTATGTAACATTTCGTTGATGGCCTGCTTCTTATTTCAGATCAGAGATTTCGGTAGTAGAGCGTTCCGCAATAGTCAACTCCGGTGATTAGAAAGGCCCGACTTTGACGGACGCGGTCTTCTGGTAAGTTTCCCATAATCTGTTCGCAAATCTTGGGTCGTAATCTGAAACATCGCACGCACTTGCTTATTATGTGACTCACCACCTTTTTTCTCCCAGGGGCCAATATTGTTGTCGTATTGCAGCAAGTAATGCTTGAGGTCCGGCATGTAAATTCTGATGATGAAAATGTGTTATAATTCTGTGAGGGGATGTCCCTTGGGTAGAATGATTGGATGTCGTGAATGGTAATCCAATAATGCATTTTCTAAACGACCATCTACTCGAATAAGTCCAAATGAGTCTAAAAATGGTGACAAGGACGCCAATTCACTCGAAGTACTTATTGGCACAGACCTTTTAAGATCTTTGTATTCAGAAGAAAAATTCACTCTTTGCCCCATGCGAAGTAAATACCAGGTTCCTTGTTGAATGTGTGTTGTATCGAGAACAACAGAATGGTCCTTTTTGATGAACATGTGGACGTAACCATATATGCGCTGCATTACTGTAAAGGAGTTTATATATTTACAACCAAGCGAAATATCAGTTACTGAAGTTGACGAAAGTAATGCATTTTTCCGCCGTTCAGGTAAATTTCTAACGCGAATACTACTTTTAGGCCAATTTGTTTCCAAATCAAGCAGAAATGGGGGTCCAAATTTCCAAAGTGAAGAGTTTGATAACTCTATGGGCGATGCACCTCTCGACAAGATGTCTGCAGGATTCAGATGTGTTGGTGCATACCGTCACTCCATGCCATTTGTTAAATGTTGTATGCTTGTAATGCGATTGGCGACAAGGCTCCTCCTTGATCCATGACAAAACCGTTGTGGAATCCGACCAGCAAAAAACCGACAGTTAAATATTCGTAAATTGCATATAGACTGAATTACTTGAGCCAGAAGCGCAGCTGCACATAACTCTAGTTTAGGAACTGTGACCGTTTTTAATGGCGCAACCCTTGATTTCGAACAGAGCAACGTGGAATCTGCGTGTCCACCTAAACGAGATACTACGTAGATACAGATGCCGTAAGCTGAGAGACTGGCATCACAAAATGCATGTAATTCCAAGCTAGACTTTGGTAAGCCAACATATCGTGGAAGGGTCATATTTCCTATACTACTAAACTCATCGTAAATCTGAGGCCATGCTGTTTGATAAGTCATTGGTAGACTTTCATCCCAATCGATCTTCTCCACCCACAGTCGCTGAAGAAATATTTTTGCCTTGCACACTACGGGTCCAATTAATCCCAATGGATCATAAAGTTGAGCAATAATCGACAAAACTGAGCGCTTAGTAATTTTTCTATTGTTTTGGCGAGGAGTAAACGAAAATATGAAAATATCAGCCTCGGGATTCCATTGAAGTCCAAGCGTCTTTGTCAAAACACTTCCATCATCGAATTTGATTAATTTCTCCTTATCTGTATCCGGCACATTGCTAAGCACTTGTGGTTTATTTGAACACCACTTTCGAATTTTAAAATTTCCTTTACCTAACAGCTCAGAGGTTTGTTTCACTATTTCTTTTACTTCTTCAATGGTGTGCGCACCAGTGATTAAGTCGTCGACATAAAAATCGCGTTGAATTATTTTGGAGCCAATGGGGTATAAAACTGCTTCATCAACCGCAAGTTGATGCATGGTGCGAATAGCCAAAAATGGTGCAGACTTTATCCCATAAGTAACCGTATCGAGTTTGAATATTTTTATGTCATCTTTTGGATCGTCCCTCCAAAGTATGCATTGCAAGTAATTATCAGGTGCGGTAACACGAATGCACCGATACAAATGTCTCCTGTTAGGGCGACTGGATTTGCACGAAAACGAAGGAGAGTGTCGGCTACCTTTGGTTGAATGGTTGGACCTGCCATCAACGCATTGTTCATGAAATAACCAGTTGTAGTCTGTGCTGAGCCGTCGAATACGACTCTAAGCTTTGTTGTTGTGCTATCGTTTTTGAACACGAAATGATGTGGGATAAAATATGTGGGTAGCGATGGTATTGGCTTCGATACTGGAGACATGTGTTGTACTGGGCTTTAGAGGTAAGCGAACCGAATATTCGCCTGTCAGCAAACGACTGTAGTTTGCCTTATAGTGATCTTCGCAATCGAGTTCCTCTCTTGTTGCCTTACTAATGGGCTCAAAGCTGTTGTCTATTTCCCAAAATGATCGCACCAGTTCATTGGTAGATGGATGATCTGCGTCACACTCAAGAGATGTTGTTACTGTTGTTGTAAACGATGATAGCTTTGGCGATGTGCTTTGGCCACCGGATACGATCCATCCAAAACGAGTTTTTTGGAGAATATAATTATTTTTTAAACGAATTTGACCAATGCAAAGCAAATCAAAAAATATGCTTGCACCTATGAGAAGATCCCCACGTTGCGGCTTCTGAAACTCAGGATCAGCTAAGTTGATATTCGCTGGAATATCCCAATCACTGATTTCGAGTGGATAATTTGGCTGATAATCGGTGATTGTTGGAGTTACGGCAGATTCTAAATTGGCACTGAAGCTGTTATGTACAGAATGAATTGAAATGTTGACCCTAGAATTAACAGTAAATTCCGAATCTCCGATACCGTAAACTGCTAACGACGATTTAGATTTTTTAATTTGTAATTGATTTGCTAATCTCGTCGTTATAAAGTTGATTTGTGAAGCAGAATCGAGGATCGCGCGACATGGTATTAGCGATCCGACACTGTTGCGAACAAAAACAATAGCAGTTGCAAGAAGCACACATTCAGTTGAACAAGAGCGTGACTGAGGTGAAGGTGAGCGACTTTTTGATGTCCTTGTGACGAGGACAGCTGGCTGTGGTGGACCAGGTGTGGTTTCAGAAATACCAGTATAGTTTACGATACTTTGTATTGCTCACATGTGTGCTAGGTGTTTTTGTTACCATAGCATGAGTCACATTTTCTAATGTTTGACATCTCCTCTGCAAGAACGTAGCCATATCCGTCCACGTGGGCAACTCGTCAACTGGAATCTTTTTTCCCACAATGCGTGTGTTTCGGGATCTAATTTCTGTGCAGCGATATACTGAAGCAAACAATCAGCTATTTGTTCGATCGTACCCAACGAATGCAAGGCTCGAACATGCGATACTAATTTGTCCACCAGCGAACGCAACTCTCCTGATTTCTTGTCAGTGCTCACTCTCTGCAATCCGAATAGCTCTTGAATGTGTGCCTGAAAAATCAAACGTCGATTACTGAATCTTTGACTAAGTAATTTCATAGCAATTGTGTAGTTTTCGTCACGCATTTCAAGTGATTGGATAGTATCCAGTGCTGCTCCCTTTAGGCATGAACGAAGATGCTGGAATTTTTCCAAGTTTGACAATTCTGTGTCATCGTGTACTATTGTTTGAAACATGCCAAAAAAATTCGGCCAATCTGTATACGCTCCTCCAAATGACGGTAGTTGCAACTGCGGCAGACGAGACTTTGGTTGTTTCATCACAATGACCGATGGCTGCTCCTGTAAAGGTTGATTTCTAGTAGATGACATTACTTGAGGATCCAACTTGTTTAACTCCCTCGTGAACGCTGCCTTAACTCTGATGAAAGTCGCAGCAAACTCATCGCGAGTGGTGGTTTCAAGCTCATCAGGGTCCTCTTCCTCCAATTGTGACTGCGTTAATTCGAATTGATGCTGAATTCGATCGAGCTGTTCTGATCGGACTGACAGCTCTGCATGATCCACAGAATTAAGTTCTTCCATACCAAGTGGTGTTGAATTTAATTTGCGTAAAATGGCTTCACTTTTCTTTTTAAGAACGACATTTTTTTTTTAACTTGTATGACCGCTCGAATGTTGCGAGGTAACTGTTTGCACGGCAAACTGTTTATATTAATACGGTTTAAATGAAACTGTTTTACTAAATTAACAGTCGAAGTTCGTGATTTGTACACCGTATATTTTTGCACGGCAAAATAGGAGAAAAACCACGAGCAACAATACTATTAACCGCGATGAGTTAACTGTAGGATCTGGTGATCTGTACACGGTACTGCGAAAGGAGCAACAAAGTATGCAAAGTAACTAACTGCACGCGGTATCACGTCGGGGTCACCAACAAATGTATGTCGTCGCGCAAGAATTTTTGCGCTCGAATGAATAGCGATGAAAAGCGAAATAGAACAAAAAAAGCCGAATGTGTGTGGTTTTGTTCACGTTATAAAAGCGAATGTAATTTACACCCGCGGCCAAACGTAACTTACCACTTGATATTTTTTCACTATTTTCAATTTTTTTCGTTCTTTGGGTAACTTTTTTATGGATTTAATAGAATACGAGGAATATATCGATGGCTCGAATATATTTGGTTAACTGTTGACTTTAATCTGGCCCATTTGTAAAATTAAATTGAGACAACTTTTTTTTATTTGCACACAAGTCTTTGATTTCATTATTACTAATTCTTGTAATAACTTAACAACATTTTTTGTTTCAATTGAAAATGGAATTACAACATATTCAAAAAGAATAACGGGAAATCTAATATGGCGTCGGTCCACCTCTAGCGGATATTACAGCTTCGATACGAGCAGGCATTGACCCAACAAGTTTCTCCAAAACACTGCTTGAAATTTCCTCCTCCCAAACACTTTCTAACATTTTTTTTAGTTCTGGTTTACTTTTACTTATTTGACAGAAATTATTTTTTTTTTAATATTTTATATTTGTGTAAGTCAGAGATCACTTCGTTAAAACTTAACGGAAAAATTCCATTACCGCAACAAGTACAGTTACAATGAGTGATAGAACACGTTTTCGCTAGAAATTTCTTAATGGTAAGTTACGCTTGGCCGCGGGTGTATTTAAGCAATTGTTACATCTAATGTATGACAGGATTGCAGAGTGCCAAAATTTACAAAAAGTAGTAGGTGATGCCACTTAATTATCAGGTGGCGCTCTGAGTGCTCTGAACAAGTTGTTTCCAGGAACGGGTTCAAATTTCGTAGTATACCATTTGTCATTGAATTTCGCTGCAACAATCGAATGTCTGCAGCGTAAGGCTGTTGTTGAACGTTCCAAATAATGCAAAGCAAAGCGCGATGTAGTTCATCAGTAGTAAGTGGTCCATCCACCATTTTCGTGTTATCTTTTTTAAGTCTAGTGTAAAAACGTAGCATTCATGAGACAATCCGCCCTTCACGAGTATGAGTACTGTACCTGTCAAGCGCTTCTAGAAGATAATTATTGTTTGTAATTATGTTAAATTCTGATTTACGTATTTCTGCATTAACAATTTCTATGCCAACTTTTTCCATTAGACCATTTTCTTTCATCTTCGTATAGGAACTCAGGACCATTAAACCAAATTGACGTTGTGAGTTCTAATGATGTGCTTCCTCTGGAAACAATGTCTGCTGGATTGCTTTTCGTTGGCACATGTCTCCAACAAGCATCCACAGTCAAATCCTGAATCTCCGATACTCTATTATCCAAACGTATCGAAATTATAATTCGTAAGTATTGACTTAATTTTTGCAAAAAGTCGAGCAAGTAGTTGTGCACCGCAAAGTTTCAATTTTGGGAGCGACTGTCGTTTAGTTGATGCCACTCCTGATTTTGCCGTAAAAAGACGAACGCTAACATTACCAACATTGTTAACTATGCGTGTATATATTCCGCAGCCGTAAGCACGTATCGAAGAATCACAAAATCCATGTATTTGTAAAGATTTCATGCTAGCAGATAAACAACACCTTGTAATTCTAACAGAAGGTAAATCCGAGAGATTCTTGACAAATGTTTTCCACAGCTCCTGAAGTAGAATTTTAGTGGTAACGATTACTGGTGCTAGTACTCCTAGCGGGTCAAAGAGCGATGAGTATTGTCCTTTTAGTGATGGTTCCGTTTATTGTCTGCCTTGGTAGAAATGAAAACATAAAATGATCTTTAATTTGATCCCATTTAAAGCCAAGAGCACTGGTGACAGAAGTATCTCGATTTAAGTTCTTGTCAGTGTTTTCGACTCTGAAACATTGGTGGTTGGAATGCCATTTTGACAGCTCAAATCCACCTAATTTTAGCAAATCTTTTACCTCATGTTTTATCATTGATAGCTCCGCAAGTGAGTCAGCTCCACACAGCAGATCGTCGACGTAGAATGATGACTTGACGACATCTGACTCAACGACAAATTGCGACACATACTGATCCGCGAGGTAGTGTAGACTACGCACAGCAAGATAGGGTGCGGCTCCCATTCCGTAGGTGACAGTTTAGAGCTGAAATGTCTGCTTATTCTTATGAGGCGAACTCCTCCACAAAATGTACTGAAACCTCCCATGTTCCTCATTGATTAGTATCTGCCTATACATTTTAACGATGTCTGCAGTAAGAGCGAATCGATTTGTACGAAACGAAGCACAATTCGCTTTGAATTGTGGGTCCAACCATTTGAATGTCATTTATAGATTTTTGCTTAGTTCTCCGACAAGATGCATCAAATACAACTCTTAATTTCATTGTAGGGCTATTTGGTTTGAAAACGCAGTGTTGAGGGATATAGTAGTGAGGGTCCTCCAATTTTGGAAGTGGCCTAGACTCTCATATTCATCCATGAAGGCTATGTATTCTTTCTTGAGCATTAAATCACCGCAAAGCTGTATTATAAGATTCACCTAAGCAAGAAGGGTCATCTTTGAACGGTATGTTCACTATGATCCTGCCGTTGGGGCTTCGAGAAATACAGAAACTAAACTAAAGAAGTTCTCTGTCTCCAAGAGTAAACCAATTTTCCATGATTTATTAAATTGATGATCAGCAAGTACAATGTTTGGAGGAATATGCCAAGTAGATGTATCTATCTCCGGTTCTGGATGATAGACTATGTGGGAAGTAATGCAAAAATCGAGAGGTAACTTCAAGCTTGTTGCTTGCGACTTAATATTTGTGGAAGTTTTGTGTTGATATTGGTAGAGGACTTACCAATACTTTCAATCTCTATGTTGTGTTTGCTTCTTCAGATATGAAATTAACTTGTGAGCAAGAATCCAGCAAATCTCGGCCAAGATAATAGTTTCCGGAAACGTCGCGCACTAGAACCTCTGCTGTGGCGAGGATGATGTTGTCAAACGTTGACGAATTGTTCACGTGTGTATGAACAGCGGATGTCGAAGTAGAATTTGACGAATCTGGCGTATTTCTTCGATGTAACAAAGTATGGTGTTGACGACAACAAATCTTACACTTATGCGTTGACACGCAGTTCGATAACTGATGTCCCCTTGATAAGCAGTTAATACAGAGACCCATCTTTTTTGCATGGTCAAGACACACTAAGTGTCTTAAAACGGTATTTTATGATTGTTGCTGGAAAACACCGAACAACATGAGCTGGAACAAGAAAACGAATAGCCTTTACGTAAAGGTTTTGCTTTCTGCGTGTTGGTAGCGCTTTGGTGCACAAATCCAAAGTTGTGAGCGTTATCAATTGAGTCGAGGTACTGGCAATGTCTTTCCAAAATGTGGGTGCAATTTTCCCAGCTCGGCAAAGTTTTAAAGTCCAGAGACTTCTTCCATTTGCTATTGGTTTCTCCATCTGCCTTCTGTAAAACTAAATAAATAAGCATAGCTTGTGAAATTTGGCTTTCAGTTCAGCCAAAGACAATAACGAGCCGTAAATTGCAGATGCCTTATCAATTAAACTGACCGCCGTTAGGCTTAGAAATAGACGAAAGCTCAAATAAAGAGGAAATATTTTCTAAAAATATGAGAGATGGGTTGTCATATCGAGTTTTGAGTCTCTCCAATGCCTTCAAATAGATTTTATTGGAAACTTGAAAGCCGTCAATAGTTTCTAATGCCGATCCATTTAGACAGTTGCATAAATGATTAAATTCCTCTATGTTGGACAAGCTATATTCTCGATCAATATATTGCTGAAAGGAAGTTATGAAATTTTGATATACTGAGTACTTGCCGCTGAATGTAAGAAGTTTAAGTTTGGGCGGCTTCGATCCTGCCTGCATTACGCAAGTGGTGTCTGAGACTGTGGTGTTGAATTCCTCGGTAACTTGAGACTGTGTGGTTATATACAGCTCTTCAAGATCCATGCGATCGCAATCCTCAGCATCTATCCTCTCAATTTCCGTCTGTGTAGGCAACACATTTTTGAAATAAGATTCCAGAACACCAAGTCGGCATTTGTATTCGGCTGCTGAAAGTATTTTAACACCTGGCCGTAGACTGGCCTCGACAATGGCTAAAAGCACATAAACCAGGCAATGCGCGACTTAGTTAGCACATGCCAAGGCTGATAAAGGCGGAAACCTACCCAAAAGGATTATGGTAGGGAAATCGTCCCAGGTTTCTCCAAAGGGTAAAGGGTAGGGATGTAGCTACCCCGAAGAGGCCACGGGAGACAATAGGCTTTTTACCTCCCACTAAAAAGCCGAAAGACGTAAATAAAGCAGAGCAGCCCACCTACATCCAGACATTGAAGTTGATTCAAACCAATACAACGGTTATACCCACTACATCCGAAATATGGGTGGACGTTGTCAAGAAGCGAAGACCACTGGAAAGCAAAATTAGATCGAGGCCAGACGCCATCATACTCACGAAAAAGGATAGTGCATCATACGCGGATATTCTCCGGAAAATAAAAGGTGATACCGGGTTAGAAGAATTGGGCTCAAGTGTCACGTATATAAGGAAAACGTTGAAAGGAGACCAGCTATTAGAGCTGAAAAACCAAGCGGATAAGAGAGCCGAAGCGTTCCAAAGTGCCTTAGAGGAAGTGATCGTTGAAATGGCTGTGATACAGCCCAAAACCCACAATGTCACGATCATATGCAAGGATTTGGATAAATTAACAACTCCGGAAGAGATTTGCGAGGCACTGAAAAAAGAGTGCGGGATAGAAAACCTAGGGAAAATAAATATTAAGATCATGCGAAAAACCCGAAGTGGTACCTAAATAGCTACTATATGCCTGCGCGCCCAGGATGCCAAGGCTGCGCTTAAATTAGGCAAGATAAAAATCGCGTGGTCCATCTGTTGCCTCCGGGAACATTACCCTAATCCCCGTTGCTTTAGATGTTTCCATCTGGGGCACATGGCGCACAAATGCTACAACACTGTGGACAGGTCGTCCCTGTGTACACGTTGTGGAGCCGGTGGACATGTGGCGAAGTCATGCACTAACGATCCTAGCTGCATGCTTTGTAAAGGAGCACACTCAGCCTTGAGTACTACTTGCCCCAAGTATTTGGAGATGGCGAAATCTTTAGGCAAATGAAGATTTTGCAATTAAATCTAAATCACTGCGCTGCAGCACAAGATCTGCTTGAACAGAGAGCATTTGCAAAAAACATTGATGTCGCTTTATTAAGCGAACAATACTCCCAGCGTTCGGAAAGTACTTCCGGCTGCAATATGGTCATGTCAAGGACAACCATTTATATCTCACTCCAGATATCACAACTGTTTTACATGCGCAAATATGTGTACGTGGCATATACTTTGTTAGCTGCTATGCTCCTCCCAGCGCCTCATTTAAAGATTTTGAAGAATTCCTCCTGGAACTTGCTCTAGAAACCAGGGGCAAAGCACCAATTATAAACGCAGGCGACTTCAAGGCGTGGTCGACCGCTTGAGGTAGTAGGCACCATCGTCGGCGTCTGATACTTGAATTCCTCGGCCAAACGGATCTTATGATCCTGAATAGCGGAACGCAAAATACTTTTCAAAAAGGAAACAAACGCTCCATGATCGATCTCATGTTTGCCAACGACGCACTTAGTAGGCACATTAAGTGGGCGGTGTCGGACATATTTATATATATGGCCATATAGTGACCACATGGCTATTATTGCTATTATTATTCACATGCCAAAAACGAACTTGGAACCAAAAAGATTTTGATGATGGCCTTTTTGAGATGGTTTGGAGTTCAGCAAATATGCAAGGCGAAGATGCCATGCGCTTGGTATCCACAGTGCGAAAAGGATTGTTCACAGCTTGCGACGCAACCATGCGTAGTACAGTACACCACAATAACCGAAGGCCAGCGAATAGATGGAATGAAGAAATAGCTGGGCGCAGAAAACTCTGTACTCAGAAAAGTATTTAAGAGTCAAAAGAAGCTTCTGAATTTAGCCATTGGCCGCAGTAAAAAGAAATGTTTTGAAAAACTCTGTGAGGGAGCAAACGAAGACTCCTGGGGAACAGCATACAAAATTGTACGCCAAAATTCAAAAATAAGGCACAACAACCCAAAAGCGCATCATTTATGAGAAATGTCGTCGAAACTTTGTTTCCAAAACACCACAGTATTTTCTATGCCTAGCCTCTAACCGAACTCATAGAGCCACCACTGCTAGTTAGTGAAGAAGAAATATTGGCTATAGTCGAAAAAATTAAAAGCAGCAAAGCGCCCGGATTAGATGGCATTCTAAGCAGAGCCCTAAAGGAAGCCATGACTCTGAAACCTAAATTTTCGTAAAAATGTACAATGCGTGCTTAAAAGAAGGGTTATTTCTCGACCCATCGAATTTCCAGTGATTGGTTCTACTTCCTAAACCAAAGAAGCCTCCGTAGGACCCATCTTCATATCGACCTCTGTGCATGTTTTACATTATTGGCAAAGTATATAAAAGCATAGTTACAAACCGCTTGGAGATAGCAATCCAGAAAGCCGGAGGATTATCAGAAAGACAATACGGCTTTATGAAAAAGAGGTCCACCATTGACGCCCTATATGATGTTGACACCGTGAAATGCGCAGTAAGTGGCAAGCGATGGAAAGCGGGACAAACAAATATTGTGCGCTGGTCACCCTGGATGTGAAGAATGCCTTTAACTCAGCAAAGTGGGCAAACATAATCAAGGCTCTGTATGGCATAAGCGCTCCTCCATATCTGATGGAAATTTTTATAACATATTTTGAGAACAGACGACTATGTATTATTCGATAAAGATGAAGGCACCAAGAGCTACTCTATCTCGAGTGGAGTCCCGCAAGGTTCGGTACTAGGCCCCCTTCTATGGAACATAATGTATGATGGGGTGCTAAGGAGGCACCAACCGAAAGCTACTAAATTAGTTGCATACGCAGACGACCTTATTGTGGTAGCAGTGGCTAAACACCCTGAAGGCCTCCGGAGCAAATGCAATGAGTGCATAAACGGTCTGCGCCAATGGTTCTCATCAATGAGTTTAGAACTGGCTGAGCAAAAGAAGTCTTGCTCATAAGTACAAGAAAAGTGGAAGAAAGAATATGTCTCACAATTGAAGAGTGCGAGATTCATTCACAGCCTCACCTAAAATACATATCTGGAAGTAATAGTAGACTCAAAGCTAAAATTTAACAACATGTAAGTTTTTCACAATATTCATTCCTTTTTGAAATTCGGACTCATTGTGCCACTTGGATGGGTCAAGTTTTAGAAAGTTAGTTTGAATATTAAATCTTTCGAAAAAGCTCACTGTTTTTTTGTTAACAAAATCTGAAATATTGTTTTGGTTTAATTCATTCATGTTTGTTACTATTCTTTTATCCTCATTATTTTGTTCTTTTTTGAGTTTTTCAACCATTTTTCTCTTTTGTCCAAGGTCTACAGCATTATCAAAAAATGAAAGACCTGCTGCTTCTGGTGTCAGGTACCACAAGTGATTAGAAAACTTGAGCGTTACTTCATTGCTTATTATTTCATTCAATTCATTGAATTTAATAATATTTTTAATAAAATTTAAATCATTTAAGGGTGCTTTCGCGGCAATTGGCGCTTCAATCCAATAAAATCTTTATTGTATATATCGCTTTGGCCATCCATCGGGCATGATGCATCGCTCCAGGTGATTAAACCTTACAGGCTCTGTGTTTCGACCAAGAAATATAAGGCTCAATTCCAATAACTCCTTGTAGTATGCCTGGGATGTTGTTTAGTGATATAGTTATGAGCAAATTGAGCTAATTGGTCTTGTTTTGTGCAAGATTTATTTTTTTATTCACCATTCCACTTGCAAATTTTTGCTGATTGATTTTGGGCCAATTTTTTTTAAAACGCTGGAAAATATCTAATGATGGACCACTTAATTTTAAATCATATTTCGCGAAAGCACTTTTCAGCAAGAGCTCATATATGAGATGACGGCAAGGGAGATATAACAATTCTCTATTGAGGTGTTGTTCTAATAAAATGCAAGTATGTACCTTGTAATCTACCTGTATTTGTCGCGGTAGTATCAAAACATAAAGCTTCTACCTTGTTTGGAAAGAATGTTGTTAATATTTACTATTATAAGAAATTACTTTTAAATACCTTTTCTGTTAGATTCCATTCGTTTAATAGTTCGAGTATGGCGTCTGTCTGTTCTTTGCCAGTACCAGCTGACAGGGCAGGTACTCCAAGTAGATGTTCAATGCCATCTGTTGTTATCACAACTGGTAATCTATACACCTTTGCGTTTCTTGTGATTGACGGTAAAATTTTTCCATCCCAATGTACCGCTGTTTTTAAAATCCGTCATCAGTTTTGCAGCAGTTTCCGAACGAATTTGTTTACGGCAAAGCCGAATCGATGTCTTGCTGATTACCAATGTACTGATATCATGTTCCATTGCTTCAGTCGCAGCTATCAGAATACGTACTGCGTCCCTATCACTGACTTTGCAGTTGTCTAAGGTCGCAACAAGCTTTGAAGTAATAAAATGTTTCATTCCTCGTTTTCTGTTTTTTTTACTGCAAGCTACAATTGCAGTTTGATCAGTATTATCATCACTGTCGTATACATCAATTAGTTCTTCAGTATTGTCACTCAAATCATTCGCTGTTAGGAATACTTGAAATTGTTCTTCACCCTGCTTTCCTTTTCGGATTACCTCTTTCTTAATACGAGTATTTCTTCGCTTTTCTTTTTAAAATAATGAACGATCGCATCCCACCATTGCACCAGGTCTATCTTCTTTACGTTGATTCTTCAAAAACTCTTTATCTTCTTCTATTTTAATTAAATCTAACGCATTTCCGTGCGCAATGTCAAATAAGTTATTCGTATTTTTAATAAACTGATCTTCTCGCATTTTTTGAAGTGGTGTGCTGCGTTTGCAAGTTTTTTGCAGATTTTTTCATTCTTTATATAAAGCTTCAACTTTTTGAACACTTCTATCAATTTGGCGCACTGGAATACGGGCTTTAATCCAAAGAATTTCGGCCTCTTTGATAACCAGATACGCACTTGAACGAAGCTCCAATTTCACTTTACGCATGTTATAAAACAACACTTTCAAAACTTGCCCATTGGAAGGCAGCTTAGATCCAACAATTTGGCTTTCGTCATATTCTAATAAATAAATTTTTTCACTAGCTCTTGTGTCCATTTTGCAAATACAATCAATATCAATTCTCTTTAAACCAATAATGTTTCTATGATTCAAAGCTCAAAATAAATACACTTCACTTTTTACACACTTTTAATTGCCACGTGGCTCAAAACTAACGGCATTGACCAGATGTTGACTTTCCTCTGTTGTTGCCAACATTTTATTTTACGATTTAAATATATGTTTACAGAGTTGCCTTTTTGCGATTTTTTTAAAGGCTTATGTTTTAAAACTTTTAAGCAAACAGTAACTGAATATAGGAAAAAATACGGTAGCATTAATAAATCAGACCTTTGCGCTTAAGTTTAAATGATTATAAAGAATATTAATCAATAAACGTAAGTTAATTTCAATATAATAATATACTAAGGACGTATATGAAACATTTTACTTATATTTTCGTGCCTTGTCTCTTGAAAAGTCCAAATAAACCGGTTTTAGCCACTTTAGTGGGCATGTGCCACGCCTTAACCTAGGCAATCAGTCTAAGATTTTGGAATTTCGTTATTGGCATAAAAAGGAAAAATTTGCGGGGGCGGTGCACTCTTTTTGCAAAAAAAAATTTTCCCATACAAAAAAAGACCAGTCTAATGTACATATATACATTGTATGCGAGTCAAGCAATAAGTTAAAAATTCAAATAAGAATTTATTTTGATTGGTCAGTTTGTATGCCAGCTATATGCTATAGTGGTCTGTATCTGAGGTTTCGAGACATAATCACTTTCAGATCGATATCTCAACATTTGATGGACTAGTTCACGTACATGCAGAGGCCGGACAGACAGACAAGGCTAACTTGACTCAGCTCGTCACGCTGATCACTTATGTACAGAGGGAGAGAAAAAACTACCATAAGAATATGATATCAAAGAGTCTAGGATAATTTGGATCAAAGAACTTAGAGAAAGAGAGAGGGAAGGAATATAAAACTTAGTTTGTTTTATGTAATGTGAATTCAGAAAAGCTTAGAGCAAATTCATCGACAGGTGATTTCGCAATACTTAAAAGAGGTCATAAAATACGTTTTATTTTAATTTTACTAACGCACATATATGCAAAACACAAACATATGAGTATTTGCATGCACGCATGCGGTCACATTAGCGACTGAGGCAGTCGACGGGCTGAAATTACGAATTCATGTTAATTTCAAAAATGCATTGCGTGGTTTAATGAACCGCATTTTGTGATTTCCCTTTCTTTTCTGCATGTGAGGTAATAAAAAATTATGTTAAATACATAGAAGCGTTTTGCAAATGTATTCCATTTGTGTGTACGCACTTCCCCTTCATTCGCTTGCATTTGATTATTCCGGCACTCAGCTCACTACGGAGCAGTGTTTGTGGTGACGAAAGAAATACGGTTGTTGTAGAAAGCAGAGTTTTTATAATTCTAGATATTGTCTAAGTTCGCCTTTAAGCTCACTGCGCTCATTATGTAATTAATTTAAGCCAAATTAAAGCAATTATTCTATTCCAACAGTCTCAATTCGAGTTCGGCTGCATAACCAAACCTAAAAGGTGTTCACTGACTTCTATATTCCAAACGAATGATTTTTACATGTTTTTTTATCTTAAAAAATGCAACACACCGTTCACTGTTTAAGGATTTAAGCAAGATCAGCAACGACTCAACTTCTGATGAGAGGTCTTATTTCCCTAAATTGGCCCCTTTTATTCACAAAAGTGTTCATTGAATCCATTGCTAGAGTCTGAGTTTCCCGTAGTTAAGTTCCGTTGAGATATAAATACATTCTAATAGTTGCTATACAATCGCTCGTCACTATGCTCCCACTCTCTTTCTCACTTTGTCTCTCCCTCTTTTCATATAACTATCTGGGTTCACTCGGTACTTCAACTGCTGCAATTGAATGTTTTGCAAGTCAGTCGCAAAATATTTACTGCGCCCCCGCTTAGAAACTACATTTATTTCTATGTGGAATCTGCTGTGTTGCAGACAGTGTAAGTAACAACTCTACCAACATAGCGTTGAGTATCTCTCCGCTCAAATAAAGCCAGTTAATTTTTCATGAATTTTCGAATTCCCAAATTTTCAATTTAACTTGTTGCTTTTGTTTTTATATGTGCGTCTGACCCTATAAGAAAGCGCTCTAGTTATGAAATAGTGTGTTCTGCATATGTGAAAAAGATTAGCAAAGTTGAGTGCTATTGTAATCTTTAACACTTTCACTAAGATTCGAAATTGTACAAAATTAGAAAATAGAAAGAAGAATTCAAACTCCGCCGTAGACGTAGTGTTGGAACGATGGCTTCATAATTCCGAAAACTTAAAACGAAATTTTTCGAAGTCCAAAATAAACATATATTATTTTATCTAGTTCTCTGTGCAAAAAATTGAATAAAACGTGTTTTTTGAATATACGTATTTCAACCGTTTTAAGTCAAAATTGAGCCCTTCAGTTTGTAGTTTCACATCCCTTTTTCCTACAGAGTTGCCTACTTTATTTATTTTGCCTCATGGCTTTTGAGTATGTTTTTGCTATGTGGCAAGCCTCAAGACACAACTACCACAACACAAATACAATTGGTATTTATAAAGCTTAATTAAGTAAAATTGTACGCTTTTGGGCAAAATATACACACAAATACATAAACATACACAGTTTAACAATATTATCAGTTTATATTGCTGCCATTCTTTGTTCGAGTTATTCACGACTTTAAATGAGTTATTTTATTAGTGCAAGATTAATAAAAATTGTTGCTTTAAAGACAAGTCGTTACCTGCGGGGATGATTAGTACTTAATAAATATTATATATAGTACTATGTAAGCAGATGCTTACAGCTAATTGTGAATGAATGTTTTTAGTTGGTCAAATAGGGTATTGTTGTATTGAATGTACAATAACTGCTTGAAGAGTTGTACCATTGTTTTCTTTGAATTATTGGAAATTCGTTGATCTTGTGGATACTATACAATTTTATATGGGCTGCAGAATTTTCTGTTTTAATTCACATATTTTAGAAGACTCAATGATGTTTCCGTTTCTGCAATGCCGCACCAACAGGATAATTTTATATACCCATTTGTTCAAATGCCTCTTATATGACTATGTGTACATTAAACTAGTGTTGAAGATCCACAATGATTAAATATATAATAATATATTTTACTGAGGTATGCCAAACCAAGTTTAATGTTGCACAACTCCGACTGTGGACAGTTTCTCCGACTAATAATTAGTGAAATTGAGTCTGCCTCTGTAAAATGATGTAAATATGGTACTTTTTTCTTACCAAAAGTCATTTAAAGATAACTGTTGAAGCTTTTTGTGGTTCTATAATAAAGGAGACTGTATATAATTTGATATCATGCTACTTTTAACAACTATCCCCAAAAAAAATAAATTTTGAATTCAACCTAAAAGCCGAGACACTTACAACAGTCACAAAGGGATTACTTTCACTCCTGCCATTTAACAAGATTTTCGGCAAATATTATACGCAGATACATAGTCGTATTTGTCAAAGTCAACTTGAACTAACTGGATAATTGTTTGCACACGGCCACAATGTAGAGCCAAAGTATGAGCAATACGTTACTCCACAGCTCAAGGTACAAATTCAATCCACTTTGATAGACGCGAAGCGAGAGGAGTAACTCTTTGAATGGAAGAAATAACGAATTGAACAATGCCGCTGCTTTACTGATCTGTGTGTAGTGTTCAGGTCTAATCTCTTTTACTTTTACCTTGAACTCTTATAACCTTCAAACTGGATTTCAACTGAAAGTTTGGGTCGTGAACTAATGCCTCCAGCCACACAGAAATGGAAGCAAGACCATTCACTAGCCACCAAGATAAGTGGGAAAAGGGGCACACAAAAGATTAATGTACCGCAGACAAAGTTTTAAGGGGCTATACCAGTGTAGCCCATGAAAAAATTTTCGTGAATCGTGTAATCGATCGAAAGTTCTTTGCACATACTTAAGAAAGAATTTTTTCAACTATATTTTAACCCTAGAATGGTAAACAAATTTTTTTGCTCTTTAATGGTAATCTTCGCCTGTGAGGCGATTTTTATAAAAAACCCACATTTTACCCTTAACAAAACAAAAATTTATTAAAACAAAAACAAAAACGTATATATTACATGCTTGGTAATAAAAATAAACAAAAAACAATTCATTTTTTAAATATCTTAAATATATTATTGGCAACATTTATAGATCACATGTTTTATCAGTAGTGTGAATAGTTCTTTCACAAAAAAAAAATATAAAAAATTAAAAAACAGTTTGAGATCAAAAAATAAGCTTCAGTGTCTTTTAGACCTTATATTTAATTAACATATTAAAAAATAATATAAATCTTAAAACTTAAAATAAATTCTGCAAGGCAAAATAAAGTTTGTGGATTTTCCACCTACTTTTTCACATCACATTGCCAACAATTTGGTGATCTGTGCTCTAAGCAATAAGTTTTCTTGCATTTTGCGCAGAAATATACGCTCACACGCTTCAATTTTGGAGGACAAAAATCGCACATTGATCTTTTGCCCTTTTTTATACTTGGTTCGTCTGTATCGTCGTCAGTATTATCACCAATCGCGTCATTTATTGCTGCAAAAACCCTTTTCTGCATACGTGGCCTTTCTCTTAAACGAATGGCGCACCAGTCACTACAAAGGTCCTTGCTTAGTTTCTTGAGGAACTCTCTTCTTGAAATTGGCTTTATTTTTAAAACTTCACAATTGGATATATAAATTACATAGCTGTTGAGTAAAGAGATATTCAACATACCATAGAACATACAAATTGGCCAACGCTTGGTTTTACGGCTACAGCTTGAGTGGCCACACATTTGATCAAAAGTATCCACAGCACCTTTTGTTTCATTATAAGATTGAATTATTACTGGCTTACCCGAAGCGGAGTCAACGGAAGGCTTGTCGTGCATCGTAGAGAACAAAAGAACAGTTTGTTGAGGCTTTGGCTTGTAGCTGACAAGAGTGAGCTTTTCGTGGAATCCAAAAAGAGATGTCCCAACTTTACGTGATGAACTATGTTTGAACTCCGCAGGAATTTCTTGCTTATTATTCCGAACTGTTCCAATAAAAGTAAGGTTGTATGGTGGTTGAAGCAACTGCTCAGCTAGCGGAATGGAAGTAAACTAGTTATCGGCAGTTAAATTACGATTCGTTCCATGTATAGTCTTTGTCAACAGCTTACAATAGTAAGATCCCAATAGTTCATTTATAATCGTGCCTACGTTTTTTCCCAAATACGGTGACGCATCAATCATATATTTCGATCTTACATCACATACTAAAACAATTAATTTTGCCGATTTATTAGGAATATACATACATACGGAATGGACAACGTCCCCTGAACGCCAAAAGTTGTTCATCTATTGTCACGTACGATCCTGGCTTATATAGATCTCTACACTGCTTGATAAAAATTTCCCAAATACATCGGATAGGCGCAAACTTATCTGTTTTTTTTTCATCGATCATCGAAATGTAGACACTTGACAAGGAACTCAAATCGTTTACAGCTCATTGCAGCTAAATTTTGGGATCCACAAATAGAAGGGTCAAACAGTTCAACAGGTGACAAGTGATTATTTTTTAACGCACCACTCATGATAAATATACCGATAAGAGCACAAAGCTCTTCTATCGTTACCTGTGATGTAGTGGTATTCTGAAGTGTATACTTAGTAGCTGCTTGGTCAATATATTCATTAGTGCGTAAGAGTACTTCATCCCTCAATTCTGTAGTAAAAAACAGTTCAAAACACTTCAAGGGATCTACTATACCCTTGGCTCCTTCTTTTGGCCCTGGCATAAAATGAACTATGTTTCTCGAAGGAGTTCTGTTCGATACTTTTGTTGTCGAAGACGGTTCGGAAGACCATATATATTTGTTCTTACCCCTTATAACCGATGCCGATGGCGTAATTATACAGTTCTCACAAGCCAATTGATCGCCATTTTGCGACGTGTCTACAGCTTCATGAACATGAGTCGGTGTGGATTGTATATTGACATCATTTTCATTAGATACATCAATATACTGCATGTCATCGTCGAAATAATCGACGTAAGTGGGATCAGCCACACTATCATCTGAATTGATATCTACACCCAAATCGTCATCAAGTTCACTTCCATCAAGCGATATCTCCTCCAGCCATTTGAGTAACTGCACATCAGGAGGAGCCATCTCTAAAAACTATAAAAATTATGCAAAAACTCAAAATTTTAGCAAAAAAAACAAAACAAATGCGCAAACGAATATGTACAAAAAAAGTACCCATATTGGTAAACTTCGCCTCAGAGGCGACACACGTATCTATATATAACCAACGCAACGCAGCAAAACAAAATACGTCTGTGCCCAAGCTCGTACAACACTCAACTGAGTTGGCACGAGCGCACGCCTTAATATGAGTGAACGATCAGGAAATATTGCAAAAAAAAAAAAAAAATTCTTCGCCTCACAGGCGGTGTTTACCATTCTAGGGTTAAGATTTTTTTTTTACAAAAATAACGAAGTCTTCGGAGGCGTCAAAAAAAGTGCCCCAACTGGTGACATGACTCCGGTCGAAAAAGCAGCGGAAACAAAAAAAAATTAAAAAGTTTATTAAACTTAAAGATATTTCCTATACAATGACCTACGACCCTTGAAAAATATCAAAAATTAACAAAATGGAGTAGTTTTGAAAAAAAAATGGTTTTTTTAGGTAAAAAATGTTCTTTTCTTTAATGCCAAATTGATAATTTTCAGCCAATCAAAAAAGTTGTAGGTCATTGCATAGTAAATGTATTCAACAATACTAAGTTTTTACTCGTATACAATTTGTCAAGAATCGGTGGTATAGCACAGATGTGTGTGAAAAGAAACAAGTTATAAAAAAACGCAAAAGTGATAAAATATCAAACAATCGGAAAAGCCATTGTGAAAGTTGAGAAGTTTATGCAATATAATACCACAATGTGTAGCACCACTAAAGGAGTCAACAACAAAAAGTAACACAAATGCAATGCAAAGAAAACGGTGAGATAAAAGTTGAGGAAAAATTAAATATTAAAATATAGAAAATGTTAGAACATACTAAAAACGTAACCAATGCAATGGATATATGGAAGTGGCGAAAATCTACAACAAAAGTAAAAAATAGTAATAAAAGTTATTCGAAACGCGCCGTGATAAGTACGCACGATAAAGCAAACTTTTAAATTAATTTTAAAAATTATATATCGGACAAAGCGACAGCGTGACACTGGCACAAGCAAATCTACGAAGCGTTTTGCCTTCTTGGTGCCCAAACGTGTGCAGAGGAAGGTGGAAGGTGCACACAAATTGAAAAAAAGCCATCAACCAAAAGGCAACAAGCATACCAAATGCTGTTGTTGTGCGTAATCGCGTGAGACAGTATAAGAATTGAGATTTAGTTAGGAAAGATTTGCTATAGACAGCTGAATCGGAAACTTTTGCTTGTATTCGCTACATATTTTACCGCTTGACAGTTTTTTTATTTAAATGAATTCTTGAATTTCCCCACGATAAGCACACAGTTTTTTGAAGATTTTGCCTGACTCCCTCATATTGTCACTGATCTCCTCGCTTTATGGGCTCCTAATAAATCATCCTATACCAATATGCGAAAGAAATGATAAAATATACGAGTCAGATTGTCGAACACTTATTCTTCTTAACTGGCGTAGACACCGCTTAGCCGGGTAAAGCCGACTTAAAAACAGCGCCCCAGTCGTTTATTCTTTTCTCTATTTGGCGCCAATTTGATACCAAGGGCAGCCAGGTAATTCTCCAAAGCATTCAAAGCTGAAATCTCCTCCATCCGGTCAACTTGACTAAGTCAGCGCAGCAGCTGTCTCTTGATTCGCTGAGCTACATATGTCAATGTTGTTACTCGCCGTTGTAAATGCGTAAAGAACCATGAATCTTCGGAAAACCCCTTCTTTCGAATGCTCATAAGGCCGATACATCTGATGACGTCATATTCCATCCAAACAGGCATATAGTTGGACAGTAATGATGAGGGACTTGCAGAGTTTGGTCTTTGTTCGTACAGAGCAGCTACACTCTTATAGAAGATTTCACCTTCTCTATTTAGCTCTGCAGCTCGTGTTATTTTCTCCAGCAATATATTAAAGAAATCACACGATAAAAAGTCTCCGTATTTGAAACCTCGCTTTGTGTCGAAATGTTCGGAGAGATCCTTCACAATTCTGAAGTAGCTTTTTGTATTGCTCAACATCAGCTTATAAAGTCGTATTAGCAAGTTCAGGCATAGGCGCATAGAGGTAGTGTGTGCCGATATTCCCTTTACGCGGTCTTTTCTAAAGTCAGGCGCATGGTGGAAGTCTGGTCGAAAGTAGATTTTCCAGGTCTAAGGTCACACTGACAAACTCCAATCAGTTTGTTGATGGTGACCTCAATCCTTTCATACACTACTCTGGATAGAAACTTATGTGCTGATAATCCATCGGCCCCTGCCGCTTCGTTGGCGGGTAATTGCTGCTCGAAACCTCATCATATCGGGCAATGAAACATCTATTCCATCGTCATTGATTTGCGAATCGAGTTCGCCATCTCCATATGTTACACTTCCAATAGCTTTCAGTAGGCTGTAGAAGTATTCCCTTAATAATTTCAGTATGCTCTGGGTATCAGTCCCTAGATCGCTTCTAGGGGTTCTACAAGAGTAAGCTCCAGTCTTGAAACCTTCGGTTAATCGCAGCATCTTTTTTTACAGTTTCCAAGCATTACCCCAGTCGGCCAGCTTGTAATGCTCTTCCCACTCACGCATTTCGACGAGGTAGGCAGTCTGCTTTCACTCCGGTGCGACACGGCACTCCTCATCGTATCAGCTGTTCTTTTGCATTTTCCGAATACCAACGATTTCGATATCAGCTGTACGTAATAAGCTTGAAATGACGTCCCACATTTCCCTTATACCGAGTTGTTGAAAATCTTTGGGCTGTCTGTTGTGATTGCAGCTTCTCGACGTCGAACTTTCCTTGTGTTTGCCGAGGTGGATTTTTTGCAGCACATAGGCGGGTGCGTACCTTGGCTGCAACAAGGTAGTGGTACGAGTCGATGTTAGGACCTCGGAGCGCACGCACATCTAAAACACTGGAGACGTGTCTTCCGTCTATCACAACATGATCGATCTGGTTGGTGGCTTTTCGATCCGGAGACACCCAGGTAGCTTGGTGAATCTTTCTATGCTGGAGTCTAGTACTACAGATAACCATATTTCGGTCCCCGACAAAGGCGATCAGCCTCAACCCATTTGGGAATGCCAAATATACCTTCTTTGCCCACCCTGGCGTTTGAGTCGCCAAGCACGATTTTGACATCTTTCAGCGCTCATAGAAGGCATCTTAGTCGCATCGTCTTTCTCTTCCGTCGATGCGTGCGCGCAAATCAGCGATATGTTGAAGAACTTCGCTTTTGAGCCGATTGTGGCTAGACATTCATCTACCGGAGTGAATGATAGGACACCGGTAGAGTCTCTCTCCCTACGTGAACCCCACACCGAATTTGCGCTCCTTCATATGGCTGTAGTAAATTCTACAAGGACCTATGCGCGTCAGTCCTTGTCGCGTCCATCGCATTTTTTTACGGCGGTGATGTCAGCCTTTACTCTAACGAGGAGATCAACCAGCTGGGCAGCTGCACCTTCCCAATTAAGGAACCGGACATTCCAGGGGCATGCCCTCAATTCGTACTCCTTATTTCGTTTGTCATGGTTGTCAGCAAGAGGGGGATCACTCATCCGAAGCTGATTGTGCTTTTTCATTGGTAATGTTTTTTAGGTAGCGGGTCCTAAGTCCAGCGCACAACCCTGCAGAGGGTATGTTTCACCTTGTCTCTTTAATTGGCCTTCAAACTTGGTCAAAGACCGGAAGTCGTAAGCTGCTTGAGGCATAATAAATGTTCAACCATCAATTTCAACCTTTAATATTAATAACAACAAACCTCTAAATGTAGTCAGTACGCTTCCAACAATGTAACTGATGCATTTTCAATTTGAACAGCTTCATTCAATGCTTAGTAGATGTTGCTAATTTCGAGAGAGACAAACCATGCCCCTGAGTTTATACAACTTAGTATTGAAATCGATGAATTTAGAAATATTATACAAATATGATTTTGATAGATTGTTTCGCATGTATGTGTAAAATATTCTTTTTATGTCGAAAAGGTTGGATCTACATATGTATGTATAAAGAACTGGAAAGAGAAAATAATGTAGAATAAATATTCAAAATTCTGAGAAAAATAAAGACATATCAGTAGGCGCATTTTAAATTGGTAATATTAAATTCCATATTCTGCGATTAGCACACCTAATTCACTGATAACAAAAAAATTATATTTTATTTGAACAAGAAAAATAGGTAGTTCCCTTGAAATACTGTTCCTCAAACACATGAATTCTCAGAAAAAGAATACAAAAATTTAGAACTTTGTTGGAGACCTAGCAACAGCCAGAGCCGCACGACATACAAAAGAACGATTTAGGAATTTGAAATTATTTAAGTAAATGGTACATCACCGTCGAGGAAAATCTATCATTGGAAATGCGAAGCGACGTATAGAAAAGTTGTGTTGGGAAGGAGGGTTAGCCAAAGGGGAAGCATTTGAAGATATCAAATGGCGACAAAGAGCCGAAAGCGTGTACTGTAGAGAGAGAAGTGTAGACAGGGTGCGAATGTTGTTGAAGAATGAGTGTGGAAAATTATGAATGAAAGTGTAAACACAATGGCTACGACAGACTGCAAACTACATCTGTCAAATATTAAAATACACACGTTCTTATGGGCAGTGTTATTTTGACAGCTGCACGACTACACGACTGCAGGTCGACAGTTGTCGTTCTCGCTAACTTCAATTTGCTCCTATTTTTGCCAACGACAGTAGGACGACAGTAGAGTTGACAGTAGAATGGAAGATAGAAAGAGGAGGTAGAGTGGTGATGCCACTAATATGTAAAATGTAAAATTGTTCACAGCTCTAACAAACTTGATGTTATTTTACAAATAAAAGCATAAAATAGCTATATTATAGCTCTATTATATCATTTGTAATAACAAGTGATAATTTAAAGCAAAAATATTGACCTATTTACTTATTTTTTGCATAAAAAATTTCACTTTGAACAAAATATTAAAATTTCATTGAAGTGAAAGGTATTAGTATGGCCACAACGAAATTGTGTACATGCAAAATGGACAACTGCGTTGTTTTGTGTACATGCCGGCCATTGTGTTGTTGTTGCTTCTCAAAATGTACATGTAGTAAGATGAACAACGACGTTTTCAGTTCACTGTCGTGCCGCTGCAGTCTGTCGTAGCCATTGTGTTTACACTTTGATTGAACAAATAAAGGCATAAATGAGCGAAACCGTAAGAACGAGAATGATAAGATGGTGTAGAGAGAACGCAATAGATAAGAAGAGGAAGTAAAAAGAATAGACATCGAAAATTCGCCATAAGCCCTTCAGTAATAGCAGTAGTGCCTAAAGCTTCTTCCTCCAATTGGGATAATTTTCTGGTGGTTCATTTGTTTTGATTTGAAGCCTTCGGTGACTCGTGAATGCTGACTAAAGCGTAACCATAAACAGGGAAAGGAAACACACGCTTGAGTAAAAGGCCGTGTGGGTGTTGAAATTGTTGTTGTCACCTAAAATAGCATACCATTGGTATTCTAGCAGCATTCTTCTTGTTTTGTCTCAGACAATTTATTTGATGTTTTGAGTGCAGAATTTGTTGGCAAACTAAACCTCTTGCCGCTTTCTATCCATTTGCGCCCATTTTCATTTGTTATCGCATTTCTGCAGTTTTTTGCGTCATTCTTTGTGCCACCTATATGTGGTTGTGGATTTGAAAAATTATTACTGACGGTTATGTTAATTCTGGCGAAGCGGAACGGAAGGAACACAAAACAAAAATTTCGTTGATTTACTAATGCAAATATTAAGTCGCCAAAGAGAAACTACAAGCGATGTTTATTTATCTGCACTTTGGATGGACAGTTATTTTCGCTTTAAAGATTGCAGGGAACAAAGACAAAAATTCAAAACACAAAAGTATGTTAACATCAGCTATCAGTGCAGCTTAATACGAAGCAAGCTTCCCATACGCTCGGCTACCTGACCGCTTCCTTGTTGACTTTGTCGTGTATTCTTCTTACATTTATGTATCTATAAATGTGGAAAAGCATGAGAATATTCAAATCGTGATCACTCGAGTCCGGCGCTTGTTGGCACTGTCGGTTTGTGAAAGCTGAGTGGGATGGAAATATAATGAAACTTTGAAAAATTTAATATTTTTAAATAATACAAATAAATGTGTCTCGTATTCTAACTTCTGTCTTTCTGGCGGATGTAGTTTAAAGCAGTTAGTTAAATAGCGAGTTACTGTCCGAAAAAAGTTTGCGCATATATGCTGCAAAAACACCATTCGGCAATGTCTTCCATGAAAGTTCTAAATTAATATATGGACAATTATACAGAATAAAATTAAAGGAATCGAAGTTGTCGACATTAGAAGGACTGTTTATTTTGGGACTTTGAAGTAAGATATATTTCCAAATGTCGCCCCAGGTCCTTTGCAGATTATATACTAAAGCTGTATAAGTCCTGGCCGAATTCTTACAACGTAAAAATTTCCAATTTGGCATCAAAAAACGATTGTTTTTCAGAACCACGCCATTTTGTTAATTTTTAATAGTTTTCAAAAATCTTAAGTCATTTTATAGAAAATATCTCTAACTTTAATCATCTTTTTGAGCGTTATTGTTTTAGCTACTCACTGGGACGGAATCATGTCAGCAGATGGGACACTTTTTTTTTGGCACCTCCGAAGACAGCACATAACAATTTTGTAAAAAAAACATCTTAGAATACATTTAGCTGAAAGTATGTCTTATTATGTCCAAAGAATTTCATGAAAATCGCCAAGTTTTCAATGGGTTACACTGGTATAGTCCCTTAAGCCAAAACCAAAAGTATTAAGAAGAAGTAAAAGAACATAAATAAAAAGTCTAGAGAACTACAAAAACTTAAGAAACTATTAAACGACCTGCAAGAAACAAAAAACGTACCAAAAATCAATGTGAAGTTGAGCTTAAAATCAAAACCGAGCTGAAAACTAAACAACAATACTGCAAGCAACCGATTGTTCATAAACTGTCATTATGTGGTCAAGGATAAAAAGGATATTGCAAGTGATTTAAAGTTGTCGACGAAGAGCAGACACCAACATGCACTCGCTCAAAGTGTAGTTTTAAATTTGTCAGCAAGCATGTGTGTGCCATTTAAGATAAAAACACACACATACATATAGCCTTGACTTAAACCGGCGCACTGCAAACGATGTACGGGGTATAAATTGGAAAAGTTGAGTCTGCAAGCTAACACTTTGCACAACTCGTTGACAACTCATTTGAAGGAGTTTATAAAACAGAAAAAACGCGAGTTGACAGCAGCACATGGCTGGCTGGCTGAAGCGATTTATAGCGGCTATAGTTGTTTGCACATCACACAAACATGTACAGAATGATTGCACAGTTACGAAAATAAAAAACAAACGCCAAATTCACGCATTTTTCACGCAACGTCTGCCACTGTGTACATTTGTGCGCGCCTGTGCGTGGTTACTCATACGCAGCGACTTCCGCCCTGCGGGTATGCGCTATGTATGAGCGATTATAGTTCACTCGCCAGCACACGGCGTCTCTTGAACGACAGTCGTGCTATGCTTGCAATCACGTCTGTGGCAAGAAACATCGTTTCCATCAAGTGTGTAATTTTTCCATTTAGGTGTGATAGATCGAACATTTTTCTTTTCTTGTTTTTGTTTCCTCTATTTTGCAGCAATATCTCATATAACACGATTTTTAATGCTATTTTAGGTTCCTCTTTACTCTTCGGCAAACACTTTCGTGTGCCTTGCTTAATTGTTTGGGCATATACTGCTTTATTGTTGTTGTTTTTGCATTGCGTTCCACACATGCTAACTCGTTGTCAACACGTTATTTACTGTCGGCTTGTCATGCCCACTAAAATGTTGCCAGTCAACCAAAAAGCTGGTTAAACGTAAAAGTTATCGTCAGCTATAGCCTGGTTTTAGGAGTTTGTTTAGCTTTTCTGGGCCTACTACTTACCTTTCTTATGATATGGGTTGACAGCTCATCTTTGTGTACGATCCTGCGAAAGTGCGTATGTATGTACATATGTATGTATATAGAAGGGTATGTGTTTGTTCTCATAAGTGCAAAAGTGATGCAAATCAGTAATGAAAATCGTTAGAAAAATTGCAGAAAAAATATTTGTAAACACACTTGCTGTATTCGTATTAATGCTGCTTATAGTCCTTTTAAAATTTTTATATACATAGTACAAGATGCTTTCCAAAGTAAACCGTACTTAAAAACATAACTGAACGAACGGTTTTTTCGGTAAAATCAATTTATTTTATAAAAAATAGTCTCCTTCTGCTTCAATACAGCTACAAACGCAGGTCCAAACGCATGTCGAACCAGTGTTTTAGCTCGTTGGTCGGTAAGGCCGAAATGGCTTTTACGTCTGCGTAACGCTTTCCTTTCACGGGAAAAAACATTTCTCCGAAAACGAAGAAATCGCACGGTGCCATATCAAGTGAATACGGGGAGTGGTTAATGGTTAAAATGGGATTTTTGGTCAAATAATCGTTCTTCGAATGTTGGATGCTGAGCAATTTTTGGTCGTCACTCAATTTGTGCGGAACAAACCGTGGACACACCTTTCGTAAGCCCAAATGTTCGATCAAAATGTTTTGCGATAAATCGATGTTTTGAAGATGTTCAATTCCATTTCCATGAATTTCAATGATGATTTTGGCTGATTTTTGATGAATTCACGCACAGTTTTGATGGATTTTCTGGATTTTGATTGGCCCATATGTTCATCGTCATTTATGTCCTCACGACCACTTTGAAAACGTTGAAACCACTCGTGCACTCTGCTACGGGATAGGCAATCATCGCCATAAATTTTTTCATCAATTGAAACGTTTTGGTAAAAGTTTTACCAATTTTAAAACAAAGTTTTAAGGTTAGCTCTTTGCTCGAAGCTCATTTTCGCACCGACACTTAAAACGTAATAACTTCACTCCAATCAATGAAATAAAATGAAATTCTCACAATCGATAAAGATAGCAGATTCTAACGCACTAGTCGACATATTGATGGTGCCACCAGGGGGCGCTGGATTCCATGAGTCCTATTTACTTTGAGAGCACCTTGTATATATGTATATGGTTTCGTTGCTCGGTTCTTACCTTTCCATCTTCTTAAGGTAGGAATCAAGTCGTTTTTTTTTTTGTTTTTCCTTTTCGCTTGCCACTTCTTTATTATGTAAATGCCTTTTTGTGATAGTGAGTCCGCTTTAATCTAGCTTTGGCATGTACGCGGGCGTTTGATATGTGGAAGCAATTAGTTTCAGGTAAATTTCCAATTATATTTTTATGACATTTAAGCATAAATCTAATAGCAGCCATCTATTCGGAATTAAAGAAGATTCAAAATAACAACAACAACAACAATAAAAAGTAAACAATGGGAGGCTTATAGATTAAAAGCTTAATGGTAGTGTCAGATTAGACGAAAGTATCTTAGTTTGGAAAACTTAATGAAAACGAAAAGAAAATTTAACATTGGTTGCATTGAAGCTATAATATCCGTCACAAATGCTACATATCCCTAACACCAATTTTACATTGATCGTTCAGTTTGTATGACTTTATATTCTTCTTTACTAGCGCAAACGCCATTTTCGCGGTTATAGCCAAGTTAAGAACAGGGCGTCAGTCGTTTCCTTTTTTCACTATTTGCCACCAATTCGTGCTAGCAAGTGCAGCCAGCTTCTTCTCCATCTGATCTCTCCAATGGAGTGGAGGTCTTCCTCTTCCTCTTCTTTACTCGGCAGGTACTGCGTCGAATACTCGCAGAGATAGAGTGTTATCCTCCATTCGAACGACTTAACCTAGCCAACGTAGCCGCTGTTTCTTAATTATGTCAATGTCGCCGCATATATCGTACAGCTAATCGTTCAATCGATTGGACCATAAATCTTCCGCAAAACCTTTCCCTTGAACACTCGTAGGCCGGCTAATCAAATGATATCATTGTCCTTGCCTCCGCACCGTAAAGAAGGATGGTAAGGATGAGGGACTTGGGGAAAAAAGTGTGTAAAAAGTTTCAGATCGATATCTCAAAAACAGAGGGACTAATGTGTGATATGTCTAAATCGACTCAGTTCGTCTTTCATATATTTACTTTATAAAGTATCTGTCATTTTCTTGTGGGTATTGCAAACTTTGTGACAACTTTAATATACCTCGTTGATAGTATAACAAGTACGGAAGGGCTAAGTTCGGGTGTCACCGAACATCTTATACTCTCGCACGATAAAGTGATAATCGAGATTTCATTATCCGTCATTTACATATTTTTCATATACCGTATTTGTGTGAAGTTTTATTCCGCTATCATCATTGGTTCCTAATGTATATATTATACAGAGAAGGCATCAGATGGAATTCAAAATAGCGTTATATTGGAAGAAGGCGTGGTTGTTAACCGATTTCACTCATATTTCGTACACGTCATCAGGGTGTTAAGAAAATATTATAGATATGGTTTTTTGTCCATAAGTGGGCGACGCCACGCCCATTTTCAATTTAAAAAAAAAGCCTGGGTGCAGCTTCCTTCTGCCATTTCTTTCGTAAAATTTAGTGTTTCTGACGTTTTTTGTTAGTCGGTTAACGCACTTTTAGTGATTTTCAACATAACCTTTGTATGGGAGGTGAGCGTGGTTATTATTCGATTTCTTCCATTTTTGAACTGTATGTGGAAATGCCTAAAAGAAACGACTCTATAGAGTTTGGTTGACATAGCTATAGTAGTTTCCGAGATATGTACAAAAAATTTAGTAGGTGGCGGGGCCACTCCCACTTTTCCAAAAAGATTACGCCCAAATATGCCCCTCCCTAATGCGATCCTCTGTGCCAAATTTCACTTTAATATCTTTATTTATGGCTTAGTTATGACACTTTATAGGTTTTCGGTTTTCGCCATTTTGTGGGCGTGGCAGTTCGCCGATTTTGCCCATCTTCGAACTTAACCTTCTTATGGAGCCACGAAAGTGTACCAAGTTTCATCATGATATCTCAATTTTTACTCAAGTTACAGCTTGCCCGGACGGACGGACAGACAGACAGACATCCGGATTTCAACTCTACTCGTCACCCTGATCACTTTGGTATATATAAACCTATA
>NC_065921.1:52806299-52860690 GCF_024586455.1 Bactrocera neohumeralis
TGCGGGATACAATGGTGACTGACAATAACGCATATTTTGCTTTTTTACGAAGCCATTCAGCCAGAAATGAGCCTCTTCGATTGAAGATGAGTTTTAGATGGAAATCCGGATCATTTTTCAAGTTGTTGTTCAGCCCAATTCACGAACATACGGCGCTTCTAGTGTCAAGCGGCTTCACTTCTTCCGTCGATTTGGTGATGTAAGGCCAAGATCGTTTTGCCAAATTCGCCACAATGACGTCATAGAGATGACAAACGCTTGAGAACGACGTGTGAGAGACTAATTAGGGTCTTCCTAAACTGATGTGCCAGCGACAGAAATATTCTCGAAACTACGTGCACTTCTTTGTCTCACTTGCATGGGAACATTTTGTACTGTGCCTGTGGATTAAAATTTTTCCACTAGACGCTTAATAGTTGACGATTATGACGACCATTTGTTGGACGTAGCACTCTTAAAGTTGAAGCCACTGACTCTGAGTTTCGGCAGTGAGAAAATGGCAAAACTTAGTCAAGAGAAGCAAGAAAAAATTTGGCGTCGTTTGCTGTCCCTATTGGTCTACTTGTGTAGCACATTTGCTTGCCTTGGGGCGTACTATGGTATTTAAAAGACAAATCTTTCTTCAGCTGTCAATTGGGTTTTTCAAATACGAATGGTAGCATGCAGTTCTTTACATCAATATACATCAATAAAAAATTTGGTAATGTCTTTCTCGTTTACAATATATCAAACATATCACTTCTCCTTGTCTGTGCAACTAGTCGCTTCTTTTTGTGCTCCGATTGCATTTGCTCAACCAAAAAGGTGCCAAAATGGCAAGTTACCGAGTGTTAACTTTGCGTTATTTTGGCGTATATAAATGCAGATGGCTTTTTGCACTGAAATGTCACATTCGCGAATCCTTCATTAGCATGTCAGAAAATATTTAAATTAAATTTACACAGTTTGTCTCTAAAATGTCCAATCTTCCAATTTGCAAACCGGTTTTCGCTGGAATCCTAACGGTACATTCTAAAAATAGAATCAAAAGCATGAACACGTGTTCATTTCAACAGCGCATCGCAGTTAATTAGCTGTTTATATTTTTGTTGTTGAAATATTTCTTAGAAGCAAAAGCGCACTTCAAATCGGGCTGGTAACTGTTCAGAAAATAGTTTATAGATTTATATTATTTGAAATGGATTTTGAAGCTCTAAAAAAGGTATTTATTTTACTTTATGAAATTAATTTATACTAACTTAATATGAAATATTTGAAAAAACTAACTTGATATGTGAAACCTATTTGTTTTTACTTGTTTTGTGTGTCTTAAATTTGTTTACCTAAAGTTTTAGTTGTGTTCCCCCACGATTCCCTATTAGGATTATTATTTTTTATCTTAATTAGAGTTTTAAGATGTTAAAATCGTTAAAGTTAGGTGCGGAAAGTTGCGGATGTAGTTGTAATCGTTAATATGCTAACACGACTTCTTATTTTTTCAAAGTCAAATTTTGCCAGCGCGCTGCAGCGGAGCCCCTGTGTCGTCTTTTGTGTCTCTGTCTTTGTTGTGTCTTTGTGTTTGCCTTTTGTGATTATTTACAGCTTTTATTTGTCAGTTAATTACTATTACTTAAAATTATTCTAATTATTTTTCCATTTTTTTTTATAATTTTTGTTTGCATTCCCAAAGGAGATTCGTATCGTTGTGTATTTTCACGACAGTATATTTTAAATTTATGGTGCACCAAAGACGGTAGCAACGCTGCGAAATTACGGGAAGTTATCGACGATGTCAAATTTAATATTGAGAATAACGGCTACAATTTCGAACTCAACGAACTTTGTAAATCGATGGGCTACATATGTAAAAAAATTGTTGTTTTTTGGACTCGGTATGATCGGAAAATATCGTCAATTGTACAATATCAATATGATTGGCTAAATGTAATGGAGTCAATTGTCCTTAAGTCGACCAAAAATTCATCTCAGCATATAGCGGAAAGTCCTCATCGTGGTCGTCGAAAGGTTGATTTTGCGGAGTCTTCATCTAGAACAAAGCGACGTCGTATAGCTCGGCTGATTGAAATGGATGAGTCCGCTGTTTCTGCTTTGCGCAATGAAAATCAGCAACAGCCGACAATGCAAGCAGATCCCACTGAAGTAATTTCCCTAATAATGGAGACCGCAATGTCCAAAAGTCAATATCTGCTTATAAGGAATTTCGTTAATAGCAAAATATCCTTCGACTTATTTCCAAGCTACCACACCATAGTAAATGCAAAAAAAAAGAGATACCCTAAAAATATATCAGTTGATGAATCTCATGCTGAAATTGAGTTGCAAGGTTTACTGGATAATACAGCATCGAGCATATTGGAGCTTCAAGAAGATGTAGTTAAATCAATCACGGATGAATCGATTGAAAACCTAACGTTAATTGGAAAGTGGGGTTTTGATGGAAGTACGGGTCATAGTGAGTACAAACAAAGTTTTTCAAGTTACGATTCAGAGGACAAGAGCCTATTTGTCACCTCATACGTACCTCTCCAACTAATTTCAAAAAGTACCCATTCAATAATTTGGAAGAATCCGCGGCCTTCATCGACACGTTACTGCAGGCCAGTTCGTTTTCAGTTCAAAAAGGAGACAACTGAACTGTCAATCGAAGAGGAAAAATACTTCAGGGAAAAAATACATCAACTTAAACCGACAGAATTTTTGATTCATAATAAAAACATAATTGTTGAGCATAGTTTACAACTGACTATGGTAGACGGAAAAGTGTGCAACGCTTTAAGTGAGTCATCCTCTACAAAATGTTTTATATGTGGAGCAATTCCAAAAGAGATGAATAACTTGGATAAATGTTTGAAGAAAGACGTGAACAGAGAATATTTCGAATTCGGTTTATCCCCACTTCATGCGAAAATACGTTTCTTTGAATACTTTCTACATCTTTCCTATAAGTCTGTTATCAAAATGTGGCAAGCTAGAGGTCCGGAGCAAAAATTAAAAGTTTTAGACCAAAAGCATAAAATTCAAGCGGCGTTTCGGGAAAAAATGGGAATAATAGTAGACAAGCCCAGAGACGGAGGTAGAGGATCTTCTAACGATGGAAATGTGGCTAGAAAATTTTTCTCAAATCCCAAATTAGCTTCTGAAATTACAGGGCTTAATGAGAATCTTATCCATCGTTGTGCCACTATACTCCAAGCTATCGCCTCGGGGTACAAAATAAATTTGGACAAGTTTAATGAATATGCCATCGATACTGCTAAGGAATTGATAAAGGAGTATCCATGGTACTATTTGCCAGCTACAGTCCATAAGGTGTTACTTCATGGATCTTCTGTGATTGAGCATGCACTCGTATCAATTGGAGAGCTTTCGGAGGAAGCTGCCGAGTCGAATAATAAGGAATTAAAAAAATGTAGACTATATCACAGCCGCAAAATGTCACGCATTGCAACAAACACAGACATATTGAACACACTAATTTTACGGTCGGACCCATTTATAACTGGGCAAAGAAAACATGGAAAGAAGGATAAATCAACGTTACTTGAATCTGTGTTCAACTTATTAGAAGAAACATTATAAATTTTTGTTATAATTATATTAATTCGTTGATGGCTGTTGATTTTTTGATATGATATTATTTTAGTAGGTGTATAGCTTGAGGATTAGATGGGGGAAGAGTTTTAAAAGTATAAGATTTAACTATTATAAAATATAATAAAAAACAAAATAGTAAAAACTTGTGTTTTTGTATGGTGAAATCGGCCAATCACTTTTAATAGCATACTTTTAGGCACCTTTTAAAGTTAAAATAAACAAAACTCTAATTTATTTAGCACCTGGTCGACCCCTGGTATTGAAATTTTTACCACATTTTCTAAATATCTTTGTTAAGCCTTGCTGAAAATTTCAGCTCTCTACTACCATTAGACCCATTTATGGCCGCGACCCCATACAAGACCACTGTGCAATGGTGACACGACAGTGAACTTTTTTTCGGAAATGGAAACTGTATCGGGTCCATAAACTGTACAAATTTGATTGGCGGCTTGAGATGCATTTTTGCCTTTATCGTAGTAGTACTGTAAAATATGCCGTATTTTCTCTTTATTTTGCTCCATGTTTGCGACGCTATAACTCACGAACGACTTAAAAGAAACGACAATCAATCAAACACGTGTTAGCGCGTAAAATGAGCTTTCCAAAAAGGTATAGCATGACCCGATGCGACGAATAAAACTAGAATTACGCGCTTTCAGCGCCAACTAGTGAAAATACCGCAAGACTTTTTTGACAACCTATTAAAATAACTTATGTCTTGAAGTATGGTCAGACCTTGAACTTCGGAAATAGTTTAAAAACATGTTTTTATTAATTTTTGTTTAAATATGTTCTTATTTAGTAAAGTAAAGAGTTTAAGTTTTCAAATATTAAGACATCGTTCTTATTAATCAAAAATATATTCGAGGTTATTTCGGGCTATGTATCGGTAAACTTTTGGTGAACACTCCCACGTGTTCATTAGATGCTAAAGAATCTTGTGAAGAAATCTGCATTTTTAAATATTTATGTATATTCAGAAAATGTAAAGTACTACAAAGATGTTCTTTTAGATATTTAAATTCAAAGAAAAAATAGAGGTGGATTTCACCAAGTGCCCGCCAATCTGCTCGAATAAATTCTAGCCGAGAGGGTCAGTTTTCGACTACTTTTTGTAGCTTATATATGTGGATAAAAAATTTTCCATAGTCTACTTCAGTGAAATGATTGATTCGTTGGCTACATTGAATGCGGCTCATTGCGGGTATTGCTCTGTAGCGTTCCTAACCGACTATTTTAAAGCCAGTTTTGTTTTAGAATAAATATGGGCCAATGATTTCCCCTGTCCTAAGAGCATACCAAACACTGAATTTTTGAGAACATTTCAACAATTGGAATCGGGATTTACTGAACATGCCTCATACCTGATGGTCGTTCGATTTTAATTAGTAAAAGAGTTGGATTTTGTAAGCTCGCAAACCAAGATTCTTCCTAAAAACCTTCCATAAAGTGAATAAGCACAGCTGTTATTATTGCACGCAATATCGGATGAGCTTGTTTGGACCTTCTTTGATACAATGTTTCACAACAGAGCGGTACGTATTGTACGGCGTTTTTGAGGATGCGCATTAACTACTCGATAAAACTTAAAGCGAAACCGATCCATGACTCCTCGAATTACTGACTCTGCTTGGCGATTATGCCGCCTAAATATTGGAAGCAGCGCACGATGTATCGCCCGAACCTATATTTTGGTAATAAATGTGTACAATTTTCAAGCGCAAATTATAAAATACTAAATTAAACTAAATAGAAATCAAGTAACAACTGCCAAAAGCACCAACTCCGAAATATCAATTGCCTCAATGATAACCAAAAATCTAAGAAAACACCTGCTACTGCATGTAGAAGCTTATGATTTTGGGAGGAATCATATTAGCAACACAAATGAATCAAAAACTTGGACTTTTCAAACTGGCAGCATAGGGGCATATATACTCCTTTGCGATTTCTAATATCGCCTCAACTACGCTCGATTTATTTGTCAATGATATCAGCTATTACTTCAACTGTCCATTCATGTACTTACCTCTGTCCATCCACAGCGAATTGCTCATTCTGCAAATACAGTTTTATATATGGCTGACGCGTAAGCAATTTATAAAGACAGTTCAGTGCACGCGGATATAGGCCAGGATATGCGGCAGATTGCACATAACACGTTAGCAGGCGGCTATCGCGATATTCGCGCTCACAGTTGGGCCTGGAAGAGAAAGAAAGAAAGTGATGAATTAAATATAAAAGATATATATATGCCAAAATATGTCAAAATGCATGAGGCGTTAGAAGAAAGGATTTAAAGTTTAACAAAATTCGCTCAACTTGAATTAATGAAAAAAAAAACTATTGAAAGCGCCTAAAAGGAAAACGCGCAACAAAAGACAGGTGAAAAGTGTGAAAACATCCTGCGTTGGCGCCCCGAAATGATTTAAGGCGTTCGAGATAATGCGAAAATTGTATGCGAGTCAGCGCTCGGCAAACGGAAAAACAACTGCGGATTTAAAAAGCAATTTCCCTTGAAAGTGTATAATTTAAGGAAATTTTTCAGCGAACACTTTCAACAAAATATGTTGTTGCGAAAATGTGAAATTAATTGTTGCTTTTCTGACAATAAACTTAAACAAATATATTTCCATTTCTTCAAAAATATGTAATGTAATGTAAAATGTATTTGCAGAAGTAAATAAGTTGCATTAAAACTGTCACTGTTCTGTAAGTGCGTTTAATTAAATCAATAGAAAAAAAGAACAAGAATATGCATAATTTGTTAATACAATAGATTAAATTTACTTTCTCAGTTTTGTGAGGTTTTTGCTGAAATTCTACTATACATATTTTAAGTTTTTTTAAATATTCGAAATTTTTAACTCATAAATAATTTAATCCTATTATAAATGTAACAATTCAAATATAATTTTTCCACGATGTGCTTAATACCCAAAAGGAAACGTTGGAGTCTCTATAAAGTAAATATATACTCGTATATGATTAGCCTGGCAAGCTGCGTTGATTTAACGTGCTGTACATAAGTACATATATACGATTTTCTCAGTTTTTGAGATATCGATATAAAAACCTCGTTTATTGGAACCGCCAATATGGGAAAACTTTTACGTATAGCTTCCATACATAGTTTGTTAGTATTTCGTTTTAATATACTAGGTACAATTGCAAAATAAAAAAAATAAAAAAAATAAAAAATATTGATTGGTTAACTATTTTTTTTTTCAAATGTACCTAGTATATAAAAATAAAATACTAGCAAACAATCCTATTCTAATTAATTAGAATAAATACTTAAAAGCTAAACGTTAAGAAATATATTTGCTGGTACTGTTGTCTTACTAGGTCGGAAGGCTTTTTGCGTTTCAACCGAATTTCTCGCCCAGCAATTTCGACGAGTCTGGAGGCTTCCGCGTGCTGTCTAAGCCTCAGTTCGAGATACTTCACAATTTTGGAGATTTCATTTATCCCTGAACTGCACGTGCAGGCCAGCGGATCTAACGTACCAACGTTTAAGTCCTTAGTACCTTACTTTGAAAACCCTGAACGCTGGCAATACAGCTTTGACTTCAGCAACTCCATAGTTGGGCTCTAGACAAAACAAGGGGGTAAAGTTTAGGAAATTTCATATCAAGCTCACTCCTTTTTTTGACATGCTCTTTCCAGCGTAGCTCAGTGTCTAAGGTGATACCTAGGTACTTAGCTCTGTTATGATGTGGTATAAGAGTGTTATTTATATAAATCGGATATGTCGACTTTTTCAAGGTAAAGTCGATGGGAATTGGTTTGATGTCATTTAATTTGATGCGCCACTTAGATGCTCACTTAGTAATCGCATTGACTGCTGAATGCACTCGTCGAGTAGATATTGACGTTAACTCTCTGCTAACAAAGCCAAACTTTGTCAGAAGCTTAAGACACGTCCAAGAAGGTCACCGTACAAACGTTCTTTTTATCTATTGTATTTTCAACTAAAGTCCTTTTATGGAAACATTTTGGTTTGACAAATTGTCTTAACGGTATTTTCACATAATATTATTAAAGACATCTACAAGCTCCGACCATATTGTTCAGATCGGATGAGTTCAGCATATAGCTACCTATTACAAAACCCAAGAAAACTGTCTTTTTTTTACCTTTTATATATAAACCCTTTTATAAAAACTTTTTCAGACTTTTTTTTTTTAAATACGTGAGTCGTGTCGATCTGTCATGTTATATTTGTTCAGTAGTGTTTGGCATTTTAACATGAAAAGACTTACGCCTGAACTACTTTTATAAATCGTTCAACTTTATTACGAAAACTCACGTTCTGTAAAAAATGTATTTCGAGCGCTTCGCAACTACATTACTCATCTTGAGACCCAGCATTCAGTATTGGTTATCATTCGACCGAATAGACCACCCTCAGCATACATACAGTGATGATGCAGCAACTCCGAACGACGTATGTGTACCAAATGTATACGTCGTGAAAGTGTACCAAATACAGCTTTTGCAAGATCCCTTCGCTCTATCGGTTCATGAAAAGGCCCATTTTTGGCTCAATGAGTATGTAAATAAGCAAAATTGACGCATTTGGAGGAAGAGGAAGAGAGGAGGAAGAGAAAAAAAAAAAAGATTCAAGAGCTACCATTGATCCACCGTAGTTTTTCGGCTTGGCGTGGTTTCTGGGTTGATGGAATCATCGGTTCATATTTCTTCAAAAATGATGGTCGTGATCTCGGCAACATTTGGTTTTAGCAAGACAGCGCCACCTCCCATTGATCGCATCAATCAAATGATTTATCGAAGGAACACTTTAGCTCATAATTTAACGGGGAGACATTTTTCTATGGGGATATCTAAAGACAAGTCCGCTTCGATGCACGCCTTGGAGCAAATCATCGCGCGTGTCATTCGCCAGTTACCAGCCGAAATGCTTAAACAAGTGGATTTTAAGTTTAATTAAAAGCATATTTCTCCAACAAAGAAATTTTATGAATTTATGGTAAAATACAAATTAGCACTTTGCAAAACCAAAAATATAGTAATAAATCAATTATTGTCAACCGCTCGAATAAAACATGAATAAAGTCCTTTACATAAACGCACATAAGCGTGTACCATCTCCTTTATACCCCTATTTTTTACCACTCCTATTAGTTTTCTTTTATTGTCAGAAATCGTCGGAAAAGTAGTGATTAGTTTGCGAATATAAAATTTATGTACGCCTGCAGCAAAGAGATGAGTTCCCATTGTACTGATGTAGAAAATATATATTAATATTAAGACAAGTATAGTCTTATGGAAGGTAAATTCATTGATGCTTATCAACTCGAATGGTAATTGAATTTTATTTGAATTACTGGAGAGAAATAGATATATATAAATGTACATGAAGGTAAAGTTTGATTAGCTTGAATATGGTGATGTGCACTCAGGACAAGTTGAGATATGTGCGTTACATACGTAGTATGTAAGTATATGCGTCTCCCTATTTGTACAAAGAAGTAGGTAAGTTGGGCAGAATTGTAAAATGAACACGGATGACAATAATTTAGTTAGGCACTGGAAACAAGCAGAACTGAAACTTGAAGCAAAACGGAGCAAAAGGAATCTGAGTAGAATTCTTGAAAATATGGTATTCTAAAAATAGAATGTTGTTGGTATACATTTAATACTAAATACTAATAATATTTTCGGTTCGTATTAATTGTAGTTATCATAAATAGGCTTCAATTTGAATGGATTTGAATTGTTAGAAAAAGCTCCAACAGGCTCTTGAAGAACAACCCAAAAGTACCAAAAACTAACATACTATATGTGTACAAAACTACTGTAATTTATAGCTTCCTTGCGAATAGGAATAAACCTAAATCCATGTTTTACCTATCCTCCATTGACCTGCAAGACAAATTCGATACTAAACCTAGACTAAATGATTATGCTTGCCGAACTAGCTATCAATCAGAAAGAAAATAAATTTGCAAATCCTATCGTACAAAATACTGCAGCTCCAAAGAACACTGTCTAGCAAGCTGATGAGTAATGCTGTCCAACGATAACATTATTTCTGGTAATCGTAATCACAAAGGATGTTAAAACAAGAAAAACCTTCGTCATCAACCTCCACGTCATACCTCCCCGGAACTTATTGACATCTGCTAAATAAGGCTGTAGCAGATTTTTCGGGGTAGAAGATATGTAGATATGGGAACCTAATACTAATCACTCGATACTACAATCCTGTTTGAGATTAGGAAAGGACATGGAAGCCAAAGCTTTCTCAAGACAAATAACAACTAACTCTCCCTAAGCTCTCTGCTTAAATAGTATGAGCAATTTATGTACATATATATTTATTATGAAACTCCTATAAATACATTTCAAGTTATTCCAGTGAAGAAAATTAAGAGTTTTAAGTTGTATCAAAGCAAGTGTTGCATTCTATTTATGGCTCGAAGTTTGACACTTCCTGCTTACAAGCAACCATTCTCATTATAAGTATTGCTATAACTTATTCAAGAGATAGTGAGATATGGCGTTAATATCTTACTATGATTTTCAAAACGATACTATCGAAAAGCCAGTCTAAAACCGAAAATCGTAAAATGTACTTAAAATACTCTAAGTTAGTCGTTGAACCGTAAATCATATTTTTTTCCAAACTGTCGGGTTAAATATTCAAAGGAATAGGGGCTTTTAGGTGCTTTTTTAGCCTATGTCACTCACCTTTAAATTGTAGATCTTTAATCAAGCATAAATTTATCAGTTATCCTATTAGATTTTTTAACTCCGTATAAAACTCTCTCCTCTATTTGATTCGTACTGGAAATATGTCACAGCCTACATATGAAGGTGAATTCCCTTCCATTATTTTTATTTCACTCATTTCATCGCGCCGTTATTCATCTGCTTCATCGACCACGCCAGCTTCACCACCGAGCTTGGCTGCGCATCATCGCGCTTAGGAAAATATGATTACGGTAGCGGAAAGCACTTAAATTACGCATAATAATAATAACATAATTCAATTATTGCCTCACAGCAGCAGCGGCACAGCCGGGCGCCAGAAGCCATTGAGGGATGCTGCAAAAAGGTCACAGCACACAAACAGATCGACGAACGGTAAGCGGGCAAGCAGCTGAAACTCTTTCTAATGCGAAGACGTCAGCAGTGAGCACACACAGTTATTTGTTGTGTCAGCGCTGCGGCACACAGTGAAACATTGCCAGTCACTAATGGCTTATTGTGCGGTAAAAGGCAGCTCACCCGTGGGTATACGTACCATTTGATGGTGAAGCGTAATACTTAACTAAACGCGACTCAGGTATAGCGAATATGTGTATGGTTTCTGGAACTTATCCTTGCTCCACTTCTCTGCGACGGTTGGGATGGATATGTCTGCAAAAAGAGAATGGAAGAAGAGCAGATATTAAGTGAAATGTGCAAGGCGAACATAGATAGATATTTTATTATATACATTTGTTTGTGTGGATGTGAAGTTATTTGCAATTGAGTAGTAAAAGTTCATAGCACACAGCTGCTTTGTATAGGGCTCATGCTAATAGAATATGTTTTTTATATTTGCAAGTGCGTATATACACTTGTGTGTGCTATATTATATATTTTAATCTTCTTCTTCTTAATTGGCGTAGACACCGCTTACGCGATTATAGCCGAGTTAAAAACAGCGCGCCAGTCGTTTCTTCTTTTCGCTACGTGGCGCCAATTGTGTATTCTCCACTTGTTCCTTCCAACGGAGTAGAGGTCTTCCTCTTCCTCTGCTTCCACCGGCGGGTACTGCGTCGAATACTTTCAGAGCTGGAGTGTTTTCGTCCATCCGGACAATATGAGCTAGACAGCGTAGCCGCTGTCGCATAACTCTTAGAGCTTATCGTTCTATCGAATACGAAATTCGCCGTGGCCAGCGCGCAAGACCGTAGAATTTTTCTCTCGAAAACTGGCAACGTCGACTCATTAGTTGTTGTCGTCGTCTAAGCCTCTGCACCATATAGAACGGGAATTATGAGTGACTTATAGAGTTTGATTTCTTTTCGTCGAGAGAGGACCTTGCTTCTCAATTGCCTACTCAGTCCGAAGTAGAACCTGTTTGCAAGAGTTATCCTGCGTTGGATTTCCAGGCTAACATTGTTGGTGGTGTTTACACTGGTTCCCAACTATACGAAACTATCTACAACTTCAAAGCTATGACTGTCAACAGTGACGTGAGCGCCAAGTTGCGAGTGCGACGACTGTTTGCTTGATGACAGGAGATATTTTGTCTTGCCTTCGTTCACTGCCAGACCCATTTGCTTTGCTTCCTTCTCCAGTCTGGAGAAAGCAGAAATAACCGCGCGGGTGTTGAGGCCGATTATATCAATCACTCCTCGTCGTACCAGCTGTTCTTTTGCATTTTCCGAAAACCAATAGTTTCGGTTGCAGCTGTACGTAAGGAATTTGAAATGCCGTCCCACAGCTTCCTTATACCGAGTTGTTGACGAGTACTCTCAGAGAGCAGGAGTGCAAGTCGAGTAGAAAATCGTTCAGCTATCTGTTGGGATTGCAGCTTCTCGACGTCGAACCTTCCTTGTGTTTGTTGGCGTGCGTTTTTTGCTGCGCAGAGGCGGGTGCAAATCTTGGCTGCAACAAGATAGTGGTCCGAGTCGATGTTAGGACCTCGGAGCGTACGCACAACTAAAACACTGGAGACGTGTCTTCCGTCTATCACAACATGATCGCTCTGGTGGGTGGTTTTTCGATCCGGAGACAGCCAGGTGGCTTGATGAATCTTTTTATGCTGAAATCTAGTACTGCAGATAACCATATTTCGGGCCCCGGCGAAGTCGATCAGCCCCAACCCATTTGGAGACAATAATAGCAACAATATGTAGGCCCACAAGTAAGGAAGGGCTAAGTTCGGGTGTCACCGAACATTTTATACTCTCGCATGATAAAGTGATAATCGAGATTTCATTATAAGTCATTTACATATTTTTCAAATACCGTATTTTTGTAAAGTTTTATTCCGCTATCATCATTGGTTCCTAATGTATATACTCGTATTATACAGAAAAGGCATCAGATGGAATTCAAAATAGCGTTATATTGGAAGAAGGCGTTGTGAACCGATTTCACCCATATTTCGTACATGTCATCAGGGTGTTAAGAAAATATTATATACCGAATTTCATTGAAATCGGTAAAGTAGTTCCTGAGATATGGTTTTTGGTCTATAAGTGGGCGAGGCCACGCCCATTTTAAATTTAAAAAAAAAGCCTGAGTGCAGCTTTCTTCTGTCATTTCTTCCGTCAAATTTAGTGTTTCTGACATTTTTTGTTAGTCGGTTAACGCACTTTTAGTGATTTTCAACATAACCTTTGTATGGGAGGTGGGCGTGGTTATTTTCCGTTTTCTTCCATTTTTTAACTGTATATGGAAATGCCTGAAGAAAACGACTCTATAGAGTTTGGTTGACATATCTATAGTAGTTTCCAAGATACGTACAAAAAACTTAGTAGGGGGCGGGGCCACGCCCACTTTTCCAAAAAAATTGCGTCCAAATATTCTTCTCCGTAATGCGATCCTTTGTGCCAAATTTCACTTTAATATCTTTATTTATGGCTTAGTTATGACACTTTATAGGTTTTCGGTTTCCGCCATTTTGTGGGCGTGGCAGTGTGCCGATTTTGCCCATCTGCGAACTTAACCTTTTTATGGAGCCACGAAATACGTGTACCAAGTTTCATCATGATATCTCAATTTTTACTCAAGATACAGCTTGCACGGATGGACGGACGGACGGACAGACAGACATCCGGATTTCAACTCTACTCGTCACCCTGATCACTTTGGTATACATAACTCTATATCTGACTCTTTTAGTTTTAGGGCTTACAAACAACCGTTATGTGAACAAAATTATAATAATCTCCTTAGCAACATTGTGCGAGAATAAAAACTGCTATATTGTAATACTACATATATAAAAACATTGTTGCGTAAAATTTTTTGATATGAATAGGCGCATTTTAAGCTTTAGCTAAAACTATTGAGAGTATTATAGTTTTGTTCACATAACGGTTGTTTGTAAGTCCTAAAACTAAAAGAGTCAGATATAGGGTTATATATACCAAAGTGATCAGGGTGACGAGTAGAGTCGAAATCCGGATGTCTGTCTGTCCGTCCGTCTGTCCGTCCGTCCGTGCAAGCTGTAACTTGAGTAAAAATTGAGATATCATGATGAAACTTGGTACACGTATTTCTTGGCTCCATAAGAAGGTTAAGTTCGAAGATGGGCAAAATCGGCCTACTGCCACGCCCACAAAATGGCAGAAACCGAAAACTTATAAAGTGTCATAACTAAGCCATAAATAAAGATATTAAAGTGAAATTTGGTGCAAAGGATCGCATTAGGGAGGGGCATATTTGGACGCAATTTTTTTGGAAAAGTGGGCGTGGCTCCGCCCCCTACTAAGTTTTTTGCACCTATCTCGGAAACTATTATAGCTATATCAACCAAACTCTACACAGTCGTTTTCTTCAGGCATTTCCATATACAGTTCAAAAATGGAAGAAATCAGATAATAACCACGCCCACCTCCCATACAAAGGTTACGTTGAAAATCACTAAAAGTGCGTTAACCGACTAACAAAAAACGTCAGAAACACTAAATTTGACGGAAGAAATTGCAGAAGGAAGCCGCATTCAGGCTTTTTTTAAAAATTGAAAATGGGCGTGGGTCGCCCACTTATGAACCAAAAACCATATCTCAGGAACTACTCTACCGATTTCAATGAAATTCGGTATATAATATTTTCTTAACATCCTGATGACATGTACGAAATATGGGTGAAATCGCTTCACAAGCACGCCTTCTTCCAATATAACGCTATTTTGAATTCCATCTGATGCCCTTTCTGTATAATACGAGTATATACATTAGAAACCAATGATGATAGCGGAATAAAACTTTACAAAAATACGGTATTTGAAAAATATGTAAATGACGTATAATGAAATCTCGATTATCACTTTATCATGCGAGAGTATAAAATGTTCGGTGGCACCCAAACTTAGCTTTTCCTTACTTGTTTTTATTTGTGTAAAAAAAAAACTTTTCTTAATATGCTATATTTAATGCTAAATATTCGTATCTTGAAATGTATAAAAAAAAAACACAAAATTTATTAATTTTAAAACAAATAGACGCGTCGTAATGTAATAGAACTAAGTGTATGGAAAATTTATTGGTCCACTGTATTTTCGTTAAGAAAATAAAGTAAAAATCTTTATTTGTTGAAAATCTTAACTGCATGTAACCCTTCAATCTATTCAGCTTCATTGCTTTTAATCTATTTGTTTGTTTACATTTTTACTCTTTGTGTAAATCAGCTGTAATAATGTAATAGATTTGCTTACTGACAAACAGTTGGCACTAAGTCAAAGCTGAACAAAGAGATTTCGAGTAGATTTGATGCAAATCTCCTCTGTGGCGAGATTAAAAACTGCCATTTTGATACGGTGAAATCTTATTCAATCGAGTCGATTAGAGATAATTTGCCCAATAGCCTCAATCCCGTGATCGGAAGATGGCATTTGTATATACATAGTATAATGGCAAATTAACTTTTATTAATTGAGCTTATATTATTTACGCTGTTAAAACCAAATTATAATTTGATGAGCGACTAAAAATATAACTACTTCTTCTTTACTGGTTAACAATAGCGCTCCAGTCATTGCTTCTTTTCGGATTTTTGCGTCAATTTGAGATGCCAAGAGCAGGCAGGTCTTTTTCACCTGATCCGACCTAGCTAGCGTAGCCGCTGTCTCTAAATTCGCTTTCAGAAGTTTGTCTTTAGAAGTAATGGAAAGCTATAAGCTTAGTACAATGGAGAAAGAAAAGGAAAACGGTAAATTTTGTCAAAGGCTGGTAGTAGCTACTACAAGCAACACAATATAACAACAGCAGTCATCTGGATCATCAAATGATGTCTGCTACAGATTGGTCTTTACAATCAACTTTGTACTTGTGTATGTGAGTGATATATATCTCCAATGGTCCGTGTGGGAGGAGTACAGTTAAAACGAAGGTAGCGGTAAGGTGTACGAAGATACAGCTGGCAGTGGTTATCCACTTTTGACGGCTTCAAAACACGCTTTACCTGCGTGAACAAGCATGAAGAATAAATATGGAATATATATATCCTGTTATATACTGGTTACGTGTGCTTATACATCTCTTTCTTCTTTCACTTCCTTTACCATATCTTTATTTTAGATGCCTTGTCCGAGTGTATATGCAACTGCTCGTCGGGGATCTCATCGCTTGGCGGCATAAATTAATAATCGTTGCCGCTTTCTGTAGGCGCGCGAATCACACTGATAAACTTACATGCATATTTACATCCGGAATGATAATTAATTGAACTGTAGGACTTTATGTGCAACTGAGTTACAATATTTCCATACAGGAGTAAAAGATTGCTGAAGAAAGATACAAATGATCTTTATTTCAAAAAGAATGCATAATGCAGATGTCATTAATACCAGAAAAGCTTGGACTGAAGGTTTTGAGAATTAAAATTGCAATTGTTTTGAAATTTTATGTTAAAGGCAAGTATAATGAACATAATTCATTAAGTAATAACATTAGTACGAGTAATAACTATTTAGCTACATATTAATCGTTAGAGTTTTGTCTTTCGCAGATTTTGAATGTTTTCAGCTTTTTAAAGTAGGAAAATATATTTAAGCTCAACAGGCTTTAGTTATCTTTAAGAAAAAGAAGAACTGATTATATTTGGTACTTCTCTAAAGCCTCTAAAATTCTACTGAAACTACAAATCTCTTGATTTAATTCATCTTCTGGCCATGACTGAAAGCTCTAACGCAGTAAGCTAAATAATTCAACAGAATCAAATTGAAATATCTTACTATATACGAGTATAACATTGGAATGTGAGCAAAGAATTATTCCGCAAGTGACGTGATAATATGGACAGGGTTGTAGTGAGAAGGCCGGTTAAAGATTGAAATTCGCTGAAAAAGCAACAAGTAAAGAAAATAAAAAATGCAGCAAAAATTTACACAGAAGTTCATATATGTATCTGTGTAATGGCATGACAACGGATATGTACATTCAATAAATATGTGTGTATTTCTTCAGGTCTCCGGGCCTTGATGATTTTCATTCTATCACCTCGCAGAATCAAGGTCTCACAACACCAACGCAGACCGCCTCATATCACGTCATTACCACATTAGTATCTTCAAAGCGAAGAAATGTAGGGATATTCAGCAACACTGTGCTCGTTACGACAGCTCACCTGATTTTCAGCGAAGTGTGCGCAAAGCCAACAATAAAGCCATCAGCCATGCTGCATACACCTACAAGTGCAGCTTGCAACTTACACCTGTATCACACGTACACATTTATATTTAAGTATACGTATGCAGGTGTGTGTTGAATTGTTTTATGTTATTATCATCGCTACTTACCGTTTTGCCGTATGGCATTACGTTATTAATTTCCCGTCGAATGTGATCGAATAAATTAAGAATCAGCCACCAGCAGCCGACAAGTCACTCCAATCAGTAGACGGAACAGCAGGCAATAACAACAGCAAAAACAACCTTAGTTGCGCTTATGCAACCAAGCAGCCATTCATCCGCGTTGAGTTATCAGCAACTCGCTGCGACAGTGTCAGGTCCTCGCTGTAGTCGACGTGTATTTTGCATTTTTTTGCAGACTTCATTTCGAATTATTGATTTTCGAATATTCAGTTGCCACGTCCACACACACGCGCATACATACACCCGCCCTCTTGCATAATTATATCGGGTGATTTTTTAAGAGCTTGATAACTTTTTTTAAAAAAAAAAAAACGCATAAAATTTGCAAAATCTCATCGGTTCTTTATTTGAAACGTTAGATTGGTTCATGACATTTACTTTTGAAGATAATTTCATTTAAATGTTGACCGCGGCTGCGTCTTAGGTGGTCCATTCGAAAGTCCAATTTTCGAATCTTCGGAAATGTTGTCTTCTGGAATAAATTAAGAATCAGCACACCAGTCAGGCGTTAAATCGACAAGCCAACACGGGTCCAATCAGTTCTAGACGGATGGCCATAGAATCGCAGCTGTGTGGCATGTAACAACAGCAAAAACAACCTTCTTCCATTTTTTGGCAACAAAAGCTTGTTAGCATCGAACGAAGCAGCCATTCATCCGCGTTGATGATTCCATACAAACCACACCAAACAGCAACTCGCTGCAGTTCTTGACGGTGTCAGGTGCTCTTCACCCCAAATGCAATTTTGCTTATTTCGACATTCAACCAGAAATGAGCCTCATCGCTATTTTCGATAAAAAAGCGGATTTTCTGCCAACTTTTCGAATTACTGAAAATTTGCCCAAAATATTCATGGTTGCAGCCGCGGTCCACACATCACTTCAAAAAGTAAATTCAAATAAAGAACCGATGAGATTTTGCAAATAAGTTATATATACTCTGTCATACAGATATGAAGGAAGAGCGACGGTGCCCGCGTTCATGCAATTGCGATTGGTGGCACACGTGGGTTGCTGTCGGAGAGCGCTTGCTCCACTTTTCGCTGATTTTTGGCAATGGTGCAACTTTGTTTTAATATATAATTATGTGTCTAAATACACACTCAAACATACATTATACTCACTTACTTTCATGCATATATGTGTGTGTGAGTGTGTGCAGCCGCTCATTATTTTCACTTCTTTCAACCACGAACCACCAAATGCCCGCCGCTCTATGACAAGCAACCAACCACCCAGACAGCGCAGCAGCGAAACAGCGCTCCAACTGTCGGATAGGCGTGCATTTGGTCGTAACCACAGGCAGCCGTGCAGCAAACATTAAATGATATTGCCGTTGCCTCACAGTCAAATTAACAACTGTTAATATCTGATCTGATCCAAGCGATTCGCTATACTCAACTGTACGCTTTTTCGTACAGGGTTTGTTATACTATTTACATATGTGACAAAATTTTTGAAACGGGCCACATTATTTTTGTTGGTCAAAAACTTTTAAAACAAACGTATAGTTTATTAGATTTAGAGTATATAAAAACACGTTTCAGCTGGTTTTGTGAAATTATAATTTTTTACGCAGATATTAACAATTTATTTTTTCAGCATTTACGAGAGAAAAATTTGTTGATTACTAATTTTGTTGATACTTATTCGAGCTCGGTGTTCGGTTTGTTGTAACAATGATACAAAATAAGTTTAATTGACATATATTGCAGTTATATAATCCAACCGAATTATTTCGTTGAAATTATAAACAATTTTTTTAAACAAATAATTTTTTTTACAACTTCTCAATCGTTTTTAATTACGTTTCTTGCAAATAACTGTTACGTGTTCAATTGCGCGTCTTACAAATAAACAAAATTTTAGGGGACTCAATTTCGTGGAAAGTTATCAGCATTTTTCTGTGAACGCGCCGCGCGATGATGTATATAGTATGGAAAACAACGAGCGCGCGGCAACAAGTTCCAACGCGTCGAAAAAACGAAAACAATAGTGAAAATCGGGTGTTGAAGAATTTTTGCAGCAACTGATCAAAGATTTGCCTGCCGTTGCCAAGCATGATTTCTTAGCTAGATCGCAAGCAGCCTATTTCGAGGAAATGAAACGTAATGTAAATGAAGGAGAATTTATTGTGACTCTTGATTTTTCCGAAAATTATACTTGCCAAGTACAAGATGCCGTGCAGTCTCAACATTGGGCTAATGTTCAGGCAACTTTACATTCCTATGTAGTGTACTATAAAAAAAATAACGCGGTCAAAAATGAAAACTACGTCTTGATTTCTGAAAATTTGCACCATGATGCAAACGCGGTGCATTTATTTAACACGAAAGTCATCGCCTACTTGAAAAGCAAATTCGGTCAAACGAGTATCAAAAAAGTGATATATTTCTCCGATGGAGCCGGATCTCAATACAAAAATAAATTCAATTTGAGCAACTTGCTGCAACACAAAACAGATTTCAATGTTGAGGCTGAATGGAATTTTTTTGCTACCTCACACGGTAAAGGAGTATGTGACGGAATCGGTGGCACTGTAAAAAGACATGCTTTCCGGTCTAGTCTACAAAAAACACTTATAACTACACCAAAACTTTTGTACGAATGGGCAAAAAGTTTTTTCAAACGAATTGATTTTGATTTTTTTTCGTTAGAAGAGCATAATGTACATAATAAATCTATTGAAAGTCGGTACGATATGGCAAAAACTGTGAAAAATACCAGACAATATCATTACTATGCCGCAACCAACGATAACAAACTTGAGTGTAAAATATTTTCTACTTCGGAAAAATCTGTATTTGAGGGTGTGACCAAGAAAAGATTGAATAAAAAAGAAATTTTGTACCGACATGTAAAAAGGAATCAATATTTACATTTTTAGGTACTTTACAACACTACCTGGATTTAGAACCAAACTGAATCTCATGCCATGATCACAAAAAAGTATTAATAACTTTCCACGAAATTGAGTCCCCTAAAATTTTGTTTATTTGTAAGACGCGCAATTGAACACGTAACAGTTATTTGCAAGAAACGTAATTAAAAACGATTGAGAAGTTGTAAAAAAATTATTTGTTTAAAAAAATTGTTTATAATTTCAACGAAATAATTCGGTTGGATTATATAACTGCAATATATGTCAATTAAACTTATTTTGTATCATTGTTACAACAAACCGAACACCGAGCTCGAATAAGTATCAACAAAATTAGTAATCAACAAATTTTTCTCTCGTAAATGCTGAAAAAATAAATTGTTAATATCTGCGTAAAAAATTATAATTTCACAAAACCAGCTGAAACGTGTTTTTATATACTCTAAATCTAATAAACTATACGTTTGTTTTAAAAGTTTTTGACCAACAAAAATAATGTGGCCCGTTTCAAAAATTTTGTCACATATAAGAGTCGAATTGCTATTTTTTCTGATTTTTCGCAAATTTATTTTATTTCTTTGCTTGATAACAATTCAACATACGTCTATTTTTAAACCTTTTAAAATAGACCAATATTTTGTACTGTTTATTACTTTTTCTTCCCATTCCATTAACTAATAATCTTATATCATAAGATATTGTACTAAAGGCATTTGAGGCTAGCGAGGTTGTGCTGAAATGAGGTTCGAGAACCTTCAGATGCCTAAAGGACTATCTGATCAAGGCTCAGCATAAAAACATCAAGCCCACACAAGAACGAAGGGTTCGAAACAGAAGTAATAGAGTAAGTAATTTAAAGAAGCATTCACTGGTATTTCATTAGTTAACCTCAACCAACCATGGCTTCCGATTGACTAAGGAATCAGCTTAAGTACTTTATTGCAACCTGAAATAATAATAATCTTTAAATCAAAAAATTAGCTAAATCTCATATTTTCACTCCCTACCGAATTGCATAAGTTATATATGCATTGAGGTGATATTCGCTCTTAAACGTACCATATACAAGTACATACATATATAACAGTATTAATCTATGTGCTCGTATGCGTACTTGCCTAATCATTGTGCAGGTGCTAATTTAACTAAATATTTAAATGTAATTTATTATTGATTTTTAATGAAATTCATTAATTAATTTCTGAATGATTAACCATTTGACTAACTAAATGTGAGAATGATGCCGTTGGATTTGAACTTTTTCATTATTTTGTATTTGCTGAACAGACTATTTTCTACGGGAAAATACCAGTGAAAAAATTTTTGAAGACTATTTTAATATAATATTTAGGCTTAACTGAAGACCATTAATGTAATCATGAAATATAATTTTCTTCCCAATAGCTTTAAATTAATTCTACAGCTACAATATTTGTTGTAAAACAAGATTTATTAAGGAAGAAAATTGCAGAAGAAAGAAAAGACTAAGTTCAGGATTCATTACCACAATTTGTCTCGTGCCCAATATATTGGAATGAAAATCAATATAATTAACTCAAAAAAACTTAATCATTGAATTTCAAAATTCTTTATGTTATGTTTATCTTTGTAAGGGTTCATGGGGAATTATTGATTGAATTTTAGCCATTCGTAAACCAGAGTCAAATTTTCAACGGAAAAAGAAATTTTAATTATATATACTATATGTATCTATAACGTTTATAACATATATGTATCTAAAAAATTAAGATTCCTTCCAAAACTTCTTGTAGTTGTAGTTTTTTAAATACCTTGAGATACATGTTTTTGCAAAATTTGGACTTCTAAGATAAGTTAGAATTTAACATGTGATAAATTGGAACTAGCACAAGATCACAAAATCATATTTGCAAGGAGTAATGGATGCCAAGAATTTTCGGGACACTTTTAGTTGGTTTTTCAAAAGATTCGTTTTAAATTTAATTTAATGACAATAGATTGATCGAGTTTAGTTTCTAACAACATCACATCATGGGAAGAGAAATACACAAATATTCAAGTAAACGCATGGAAGTAAATAAGGAATAAAAAGTGAAGTCAACCCTGCCCAGCTAATTTCTGAGTTTCTCAAAGTACAGAACCAAAAAACGTACGTTTTAAAGACGTGCATTAATTTGGAAAATGTTTGTCGTCGTTACTTTGGCATATGCGATTTTCAGCAATTTCATTTAATTCCACTTTTTATTGCACTGCCTTTGCTAGTGAGTACATGTTGTGGAAAACCTATGTGCATACTTTATGGCGCTCTAGATTGAGCTAATGTTATAAAGCAAAATAGTAGACTTGCCTACGCACGTATATTTAACTATTTTTTCGTTATTGCGCCAGCAGTCTCATATGTCATAATTTAAGTAGCCGGTCGCAAAAAAAATTATATTCCACTACTCACTGCCAAATACTAAACCCAAAGTACCACATAGTGACAAAGTAAAGCCAGAAAAAAGAAAAACACTTTAGCCTACCAACAGGCGTCTACAGAGTAAGAATGGAAATGCTTCACCCATATGCACTTCAAGTGCGTTTCACTGCTGGTCGCTCCCACAGAGCTGAGTATCTTTTCCAACCGGACGCAGCGTCCAATGCACTTTCCCGCGTTCATAAATCAGACTTTCCCGGGTGGTGGTAGTTCAAAAATTGGGGCATGCATATGAACCATTTGAACTACGCCATGCTTTCAGACGGCGCAAAGACAAAAAAAAAATTGGAGCAAAAAATACAGGTTTTTGCTGTTGCAAAAATATATATCAAAAAACCCCAAAAACAGTCTGTTTACTTGAGCGAAAATATTTGCTAACGGTACTTTTAATATTGGCTCGCCGCGCAGAAGTAAGTCATAAATTGCGTTGAGTACTCGCGAGTGTGTCTAACTACCGCCCTTACGCTCGGCACTACTCTTTGTACTACACATGTATTGTTCAATTTTCCAGTCTTCTCACGCCACACTCACCTGTAAATAGCCATCATCGCAATGTGTTGCATTCAGCACTTTAAATTTTTTAACACGCAACCGCAACACAAAGACCCGTGGGGCACCTTTCAGCGTACGGAAGCGGTACCAGCAGATTAACGGTCGACCTAAATTCAGGCTATTCACCTCCGGCGAATTGACAACTTCGAAGATATCCACCGTTTTATTGCATTGAACCTTGGTAAAGTCCGCTGCCTGCAATGAGGTGTAAGCAAAGTGTAAATAAAGTTGAGTGCCAGGAAGTGTGTGAACAAAATTATATATGCATCCACAAAAATGTTGATAACACTTAAGTAAACGTTATTCAGGCGTAAGTAAGTCTTTCCATGATGAAATGCCAAACAGATACTGACCAAATTTTATAAGACGACTTACGCGTTATCTGTCAAAAAAGTACTTATACTTAGATCACCCGTTATATACACTACCATTGTTACTAAATTTGGTAAGCCTTTCGCTGCTGAACCGGTTTATACTAATCTATACTAATATTATAAAGCTGAAGAGTTTGTTTGTTTGAACGCGCTAGTCTCCGAAACTACTGGTTCGAATTGAATAATTCTTTTTGTGTGGGATAGTCCATTTATCGAGGAAGGCTATAGGCTATATAGCATCACGCTGCGACCAATAGGAGCGAGGTAACAGTGGTAAATGTGTAAAAAACGGGGGAAATTATTTATATTTGAGGGCTTCCGTTCCTTGCGCTGCGAAAGCGGTTTATGAAAATTTCGAAGAGACAACATATCCCATTTACACATACATATGCCGACGGCAATTTCATTTCGGTAATATGAAATTTAGAAGAGCGAGTATTAAGACGGTTGTGTTGTGTTACATTATGAAAATAAAGTACATTTTCAAAATAACATTTTTCCAAAAAATTAATATTTAGTTTAATATTGTTAATTTACAGAATAATTATGCAAATCGGGCATATACAAGCATAAATCAAAATATCATTTCTCATTTTAAATTTCTTATTTTAATTGGTATATAAAATTTATGTCACAATTATTATATAGTAGTCCAAAAATATGAATTCTTATTTTTCCCAGAAATACATTTGTAAACAAAAGGATCTTTATCTTTTTTTTGGTTTCCACATAAAAGATTTAAGGAGTTCAAGAGCTCAAAACGTGTGCTACATCAGCTACCTACCCGACGGCATTTCGTAATGTCATAAAATAAATTTTTTAAGAGCTCAAAGCATGCGCTACATCAGCTCGAACCTACCTACCCTGCGCCTCTGCGCAAATGATTATGTTATGATAACAAATGCCCACATACAGATTTGGCAATGGCAATAGCAATAGATTTCACAGTTAGTAAGACATAGATTTTATCCTGTCGAGATGTCCCGTAAGATAGGTCGTATCAGCTGAGTCGGACCTACGTTCTACGTTCTCCACTGTTTCTGCTATCACTCGCGCGGTCGGCTCCGTTCTGAACGGTCGAACGCAGCGCTAATTTGTTTTTGCGATATATTATCATCGTAATAATACTTTTTAAACACATTTTCATTTTGTGGTTGTTTTCTATATAGTAGATATTTTTTGTTTTAGTATATTACTTTGTTTCTAATAGTTTCATAGTAGTTAATCTTTTTTTTTGTTTTCATGTAGATTATTAATTAAATAAATAGGTTAGTTTACCTTATTTTCGTTTTATGGTAATTCTTTTGACATAATATTCAGTTTACGTAAATACCAAGTGCAGGTAAAAATAATTATTAATTTTACATTTCTTTTTTCTACATTCTTTTTATTAATTTTCTACGTTCTTTCTTTGTCACTATAATGCCTAGAAAAAGAACTCAGCTTTCTCGGCAGACTGCTACTGCAAAGCGACTGCGAGTTTTGCGCAGCAATGAAACTGAGGATGAGAATATGCGTAGATTGGGTACTCAACGAGGAATCAGTGAACAAAACCGTGATAAAGAATCGAGCGTTGAACGCTCGCAGCGTCTCGCCTCACAAAATGTCCGAACTTTGGCGAACCGACAACGGGAATCAAGCGCTGAACGATCTCAAAGTTTGGCCTCACAGAATTCCCGAACTTTGGCTAGCCGTGATCGGGAATCAAGCGCTGAACGATCCCATCGATTAGCACAGCAAAATGCCCTATCAGCAAGAAATAGAACTCGCAGGCAACGAGTTCAGTGCAGTAATTTATTGAATGCTGCGTTTATTTATGATTGCACCCTTGACTATACTGAGTTAAATGATATTGATATTGGTAGAATGGATAAAATTTGCAACTTATGCCAAGCAAAAAAATGGGCGGCGGAAGCTCCAGGACTGTGTTGTAGTGGTGGCAAAGTAAATATACCTATAATTCCGCAACCTACATCAGTTTTAAAAGAACTGATATCAGGCTCACATCCATCATCAAAGCATTTCTTAAATCACTCAAGACAATATAATACACTATTTCAGATGACTTCATTTGGTGCCAAAGAAATTCGTGAGAGAAACTTTATGCCCGCTTTTAAAGTCCAAGGGCAAGTTTATCATTTGATCGGTGACTTACTTCCAGCTGAAATGGCGCAACCCAAATTTTTGCAAATATATTTTGTTTCCCATTCAGATCAAATATCTTTGCGCTCAAATTTAAACCCTAGCTTGCAAATCGATCTTATCGACGTTCTCCAAACATATCTTCACGATCATAATACGTATATTAAAAGTTTTAAGTACAATCTAGAAAATAGAACGTCCAATGATTTAAAACTTATTATTCATGCTGATGTGAAATCGCCCAACGAGCATCGAGGTCGGTATAATGCGCCGGTAGTAGATGAGGTAGCTGTTCTTTTAATCGACGAAGACAAAGGTCCCCGAGATATTGTGTTGACTGAGAGAGATGGTCGACTTCAACGAGTTTCTGAAACTCATAGATCTTATGACCCGCTTCAATTATTTCCCTTTGGAAACGATGGATACTGTATTAATATTCCACAGCAGGATACTACTGCTGGATCTAAAACTGTATCATGTATGCAGTTTTATGCATTTAGACTCATGGTGAGAATAAATGACTTTAACAGCATACATTATTTCAAAGGATTATTAACCAATATGGTGTTGATATGGCGCAAAAATGATTTCAGAGAGGCTTGACTTCATCAAAAGAAATCAAAAAAAATTGAGAGCAGAAGAATACATTCATTTAAGAGATGCCGTCGTAAATGATGGGAATACAAACGCTTCTAATATTGGCCAGCACGTTATATTGCCGTCGTCATTTACAGGATCCCCAGATTCATGAATGAAAAAAGTCAAGATGCCATGACATATGTCAGGAAATTTGGAAGACCTGATCTCTTCATTACATTTACATGTAACTCAGAATGGCCGGAAATAAAAATTGAGTTATTACTTAATCAACATTCTTACGGCAGACATGATTTGGTTTCTAGAGTATTTAATTTAAAACTCAAGAAAATGATAGACCTACTAACGAAGAAGAATATTTTTGGACCATCGAAAGCTTTTGTTTACAACGTAGAATGGCAAAAAAGAGGTTTACCTCACGCCCACATTTTATTGTGGCTGGCTAACAAAGTATTACCAGATTCTATAGATGCAATAATATCGGCTGAAATACCTGACAAACAACAAGATCCAATTCTTCATAATATTGTCATAAAAAATATGTTACATGGTCCTTGCGGATTTCATAATCCTGTGTCACCATGTATGAAAGAAAACGTTTTTTCTAAAAAGTACACTAAACATTTTATTTCGGAAATACAAACCGGGGATGACGGTTACCCAACCTACAGACGCAGGTCTCCAGATAATGGTGGAAACACAGCAGTAATTCGTGGCAAAGGTACAGAAATGAGCATGGATAATCGTTGGGTGGTTCTCTATAATCCAGTGCTATTACGAATTTTCAATGCACACATTAACGTAGAGTTTTGTCAATCGGTCAAAGCTATTAAGTACATCTGTAAGTATATTCATAAAGGTTCTGATCAAGCCACATTTTCGTTACAAATGAATAACGATAAAGTAGAAAGACACCTAAATGGTCGCTATATAAGTTCCTCGGAAGCGTTCTGGAGAATTTTCCAATTTTCTATTTATGAACGTTTTCCGGCAGTAGTTCATTTATCAGTTCATTTGGAAAATGGACAAGGAGTTTATTTTTATAACAATGAAAATCTCCAAGATCGTGTTAACAATTCTTCATCAACGACACTTACAGCGTTCTTTGATCTTTGCAGAAGCGACGATTTTGCAAAAACCCTTTTATATCACGAAGTTCCTCAGTATTACGTGTGGCAAAGAAATTCATTTTCTAGAAGAAAACGTGGGCAAGATGTTGAAGGATATCCCGGTGTAAAAAACACACAACTTAAGGCCGTGTTTACAACATTCATCCAACTCAAACTGAATGTTTTTATTTAAAACAGTGTCATTTGAACATCTAAGGACCGTGAATGGTATTATTTTCCAAACTTATCAAGACGCTTGCAAGGAATTAGGTGTACTGGAGGGAGATGAACATTGGCAAAATAACATGTCCGATGCTGTCATATCCGAGTCAGCTACAAAATTAAGGGAATTATTTACCATCATCCGTATATTTTGCCAACCATCTGACCCCCTAGAGTTATGGAATAAATTTCGTAATGCTTTATGTGAAGATATATTAAACAGACTGCGTAATGAGAATCAGGATATGACATTAGCATATAATGATGATGTATACAATGATGGACTAATCATAATTGAAGATAAAATTCATGAGATTTGCGACAAATCCCTAACTGATTTTGGGCTTCCTGCAGCAAAAAGAAATTATTCGCTTTTGGACCCGTTAAATGAATTAAATGAGTATATTATTCAAAATGAACCAAGATTAGTTAATGACCAGGTTACAGCGTATAATGGTGTTCTGCAAAGTGTTCGTTTCAATGAAGGAAGAATTTAAGATTTTTTTTTTTTGGATGCTCCCGGTGGGACCGGCAAGACCTTCATTACTAATCTTATATTAGCAAAAGTAAGGTCTCAGGGGCAGCTAGCCTTAGCAGTAGCGTCGTCAGGTATCGCTGCAACTTTATTAGCAGGTGGACGCACAGCTCATTCTAGGAGTTTCTAAATTCTTTGAACCCAAGTGGCCTTCCTCCACATTCCCTTAAGCTAAAAATAGGCGCCCCAATAATTTTACTTAGAAATCTGAAACCACCTAATTTATGCAACGGGACCCGACTTCAAGTCAAATTTCTTCGCAATAACGTGATCGTTGCAATCGTTTTGACTGGTCCAGCAGTTTGTCAAACAGTACTTTTACCTCGCATCCCCATGATCCCAATTGATATATCTTTTAATTTCAAAAGAATTCAATTTCCCCTTAAGCTATCCTTCGCCGTTACAATTAATAAATCGCAGGGGCAAACATTTAAACACGTGGGGATCAATTTACGCTAAGACTGCTTTTAACATGGCCAATTATATGTCGCGTTGTCAAGATCAGGTTGCGGAGAAAATCAATATGTTCTTCTGCTACCAGAAAATAAAACAAACAATATAATTTACGCAGAAGTTCTTTGATAACAGAAATTGACGCGGACGAAGATAAAGATGAAGCCCAAAATCACTATTCCACGCGGACGAAGTCGCGGGCACAGCTAGTAATACATATACATATAAGCAGCTTCATATAAAGAAAATAGTTTGTACTCTACAACAAATTGTGAACACCATCCTTTTAAATGAGGCTTTGAAATTCAATTTCAGTGGATGCGTTATACAAAATTGTTAGCTTAAAAAATTCAAAGCAGTAATAAAAAAATTACCACAAGACTCCATAAAAACGTTTCGTTATTAAATCCTAACCACTTTTCACCCAACACCTTAGAAAATACTTTCAAAAATCGTTGCATACTTTTAACTGCTTTGTCCGTTTTTATACTCTCGCAACAATGTTGCTAAGGAGAGTATTACAGTTTTGTTCACATAACGGTTGTTTGTAAGTCCTAAAACTAAAAGAGTCAGATATAGGGTTATGTATACCAAAGTGATCAGGGTGACGAGTAGAGTCGAAATCCGGATGTCTGTCTGTCCGTCCGTCCGTCTGTCCGTCCGTCCGTCCGTGCAAGCTGTAACTTGAGTAAAAATTGAGATATCATGATGAAACTTGGTACACGTATTCCTTGGCTCCATAAGAAGGTTAAGTTCGAAGATGGGCAAAATCGGCGAACTGCCACGCCCACAAAATGGCGGAAACCGAAAACTTATAAAGTGTCATAACTAAGCAATAAATAAAGATATTAAAGTGAAATTTGGCACAAGGGATCGCATTAGGGAGGGGCATATTTGGACGTAATTTTTTTGGAAAAGTGGGCGTGGCCCCGCCCCTACTAAGTTTTTTGCACGTATCTCGGAAACTACTATAGCTATGTCAACCAAACTCTACAGAGTCGTTTTCTTCAGGCATTTCCATATACAGTTCAAAAATGGAAGAAATCGGATAATAACCACGCCCAACTCCCATACAAAGGTTATGTTGAAAATCACTAAAAGTGCGTTAACGGACTAACAAAAAACGTCAGAAACACTAAATTTGACGGAAGAAATTGCAGAAGGAAGCTGCACCCAGGCTTTTTTTAAAAATTGAAAATGGGCATGGCGTCGCCCACTTATGAACCAAAAACCATATCTCAGGAACTACTCAACCGATTTCAATGAAATTCAATATATAATGTTTTCTTAACACCCTGATGACATGTACGAAATATGAGTGAAATCGGTTAACAACCACGCCTTCTTCCAATATAACGCTATTTTGAATTCCATCTGATGCCTTCTCTGTATAATATATGTATGTATATGTGTACATTAGGAACCATTGATAATAGCGGAATAAAGCTTTACACAAATACGGTATTTGAAATATATGTAAATGACTGATAATAAAATCTCGATTATCACTTTATCGTGCGAGAGTATAAAATATTCGGTGACACCCGAACTTAGCCCTTCCTTACTTGTTATTATTAACTGAGCGGTTTAGCATGTTGTGTGGCGCGCAAATTGGTGTTAGCTCCAACTGTCCAATTCAGCCTGTCAGAATATTACTCAAGTTCTATGCAGCGGCGGGCGTTTTCCAATTTTTTCTTCTTTTTTTGATTGTTTTTTTCATTTCTATTTCCACTAAAGTTGATTGTGTGCTATTTATAGTGGTATTTTCAACCAACTCATCATAATTTTTTTTTTTTTGAAAAGTGAGTTGCTCTATGATAATATTGAAAAGTATGAGATAGTTTAAAAATTAAAACCACTACATTCGCAAACGCAGCTATTTTTTATTTAAACTCAAAAATTCATTTAAATGTTTTTCAGGCGTCCAACACTCCGTTTTCAGTGCTTTTGCAATTCAGCGCCATTACTGGCACTCAGCGGGACGCGTGTAGCTTACCAAATTATTGGTTGTTTGCTGTTGTTGTAGGCTCCGTTTTTTCACCGCTGATGGACTTCATCATTGTCCTTAATTTATTTTTCGATTTTACAAATGAACAAAGAAGATTGTGCTGAATTTGTAATTCATGTTGCCGTCCTTTGTGTGAGTTTTTGCGAAAACCGCGCGACGCGTACAAAAAACCGTTTGCTGTATTCTACAGCTCCTCCGCAGTCCTTGTATTGAAACTCCAGTATATAGCACCCAACCGCTTGAATTGGTTGGTTTGTCGTTGTGTCGCAGTGCGGTTTTGAATGGCACAAAGAAATACCGCAAATGTTGACAACAGAAAAGCAGTCGGCTTACATAGAACGTCCACTAGCATTCCCTATTTCCTTTCCTCCCTCCTCTATTGCCGATCTCACTTTCGTATATTTCCAATGCATTAAGTCGCGTGCCCTTTAAAATATACAAGCGCTGAGTGATTTTTTCTGTCTTCGCTTTACCTTTCCTAGAAAAAAAAAATCGAAATTGAAAAGTTGAGCAACGACGGGCGCAAGAAAAAGCATGCTTTGAAAGAAATGTTAGGAATCAGCTTTCGGTGAGTTGGAAAGAATACGGCGAACAGTGGAAATATTTTGTGACTTAAATTACTTGGCGACTTCTTTTAGTTTGATGAAAAAAATGTATTTAAACATTTATAAAACATGATTTTAAAGTTGGTACTCTATGCTTTAAGCTCCTGATTTCGAAATATTTATTACTAACCATAATTAAGCAAAAACACTCCTTCCATATCTTTGTTCTTCTTTTGTCATTTATCGAAATGATCTCAAAAATAACCTCAATTTTCTCCCGAATATTTTCTTATTTCCCATGGTGGCGGGGGATTACACTTAGACTGTTACGTACAGTCCTGTAGTTGGATTACAGCTATCGGCAAAACACCTGAACATTTCACAAATCTGTTTATATGTTTACTTTTCCGTTATTTCGCCTGCTTGTCTAAAATATGAGATCCAAGATTTTTTTCGCCTTACTATGGCAAAATTGGGTCACTCGATGTGGAAATGTTGAGTTGATTCTACACCATCTTCTTCGAAACATCTGATGCAGCTGGCACCGGGTAAGATGTTAAATCTGCACAGTTTTCGCGATGATCATTTCGACATATCAGCCTGCAAATCCGCGTCAGTTATGGCATACGAATAAAAATGACATTGCCGAAGACTAAGAATTTAAAATGGGTCAATTCCGGTTGATACATCCGGTGGTTTGATATCAATTCCATCTGCCGTTTACCAATTCACGAAAGATGAACTCATCTCAAATGTTCGGACATTGGACAAATTATCGTAGCTACGATTCCTTAAGTGCACGCGCAATGTTAGCTGCCAAAAATACCGATGTTGTTGATTTAAACTGGAAGATTCAAAGTCAAATTCCGGGAGACTTGCGCTCATACAAATCGATCGATCATCTTGACAATGAAGACAACGCCGTTAATTATCCAGTGGAATTTCTAAATTCTTTGAAGAGGCTTGGTATGCCACCGCAACATTTGCGCACATTTGATTCTACGAATTCCTTTGAGTTCTAATGATTTGCCATTTCAGTTCAAACGTATTCCGTTTCCAGTGAAAATTGCATTTGAGATGACAATCAATAGGACACAAGGATAGTGTGTGTCATAAATTTTGAAATGCTTTGGTTTTCAAAAAGCCAGATATACGTGGCGTTCTCACGAGTTTGAAAACCATTTTTTTCTGTACACTGTAAACCTAAAGATGTTGTTTATTAAGCTGCGTTATATTGAGAAAAATACAATTCAAAACTACAATTTCAAAACACATAATTTCACGCAGGACAACGGCAGCGAGGTCAGCTAGTAAATAATAAAATTTTTAAGATACATCTAATCGCATGACATTTAATCATATCACATAAATTCTCACCATTTCATATCAAATGGAATTCAATTAAGTCAATTTAGGACAATTATACTCGTAACACTTAAAGACACTTCACCCTCATTCCACATTTTAATAATACACCATTTCACTTAACATGAAAGCATTAAACGTCAAATTACATTTAATCGTAACACTTTATAATACATCACACCACATCTCAGCCTATGCTATGCCACATCAACCCACATTTGATGCACATCTTAAATGCATAAGAGGTCATTTGTAGAGCAAAAATGTATATGTATATGAATGCTTAACTTTCTATATTAATTCCATCTGATTCTTTCACTTTATATTATACAAATGAAAACCCAACGAAGTAACCAAAATAAATCTGTGTAGAAATAGTGCACCCCGGGGTTTGATATTCCTCGTCTATATATAGTCGACATTTGATCCAAACTTAAGACTCCCGCAGATATCAAATATGTGTACCTAAGTTCTAACGACTCCCCTGCAAACCACGGCTACCCGCTTGAGACAAATATTCCAATACAACTACACATTTTTTCTCTATACACTAACACCAACGCACATTTTCGGGTTATTTTTTGTTTACCTAAATTCGATGAAAAAAAAGTTTGTTTCATTTCTTGATTTATTTGAATGAGTGCGAAGGAGAAAACATAATTTTCAATAGTGCCAAAAGAAAATCCCGAAAAGGGTAATAAAAAACGAGGGAAAATTGCGAGCCATTTGCAATTCTAGTGGGAAGAAGAAAGGTAAGTGAACAAATTTGCATATAAAAAATAAATTTTGAATTAATAACTTTATGCCATTGCAGCATTTAAACAAAGTACTTAGGAATATCTAAAAAGGTAAGAAACATTTTGAAATAATTATAAATAATTATACATTTAATTAATTCCTATTTCTCTCTTTAGAAATCATCAGTTCATCATTTAGCATCAGAAGCAGAACAATTTTAATTTGTGAGTTTTTTGTTAAATTTTAATATACATACATATATAAACACATACATATAGTAGCTATTTAATTGAATGACCAGTGCGGTTGGTCCTAAATATTTTTTTGAATGAGTGCGAAGGAGAAAACATAATTGTCAATAGTGCCAAAAGAAAATCCCGAAAAGGGTAATAAAAAACGAGGGAAAATTGCGAGCCATTTTCAATTCTAGTGGGAAGAAGAAAGGTAAGTGAACAAATTTGCATATAATAAATAAATTTTGAATTAATAACTTTATGCCATTGCAGCATTTAAACAAAGTACTTAGGAATATCTAAAAAGGTAAGAAACATTTTGAAATAATTATAAATAATTATACATTTAATTAATTCCTATTTCTCTCTTTAGAAATCATCAGTTCATCATTTAGCATCAGAAGCAGAACAATTTTAATTTGTGAGTTTTTTGTTAAATTTTAATATACATATATAAACACATACATATAGTAGCTATTTAATTGAATGACCAGTGCGGTTGGTCCTAATAACTTAATTTATAAAATAACTACAATGTTTAACAAGTGCGGGCGGTTGCAAATATTCTTATTATTCTATTCTTTTGGCCTGTGCAGTGATAAAATTGTATATAAAAGAACGTGTGTTTAAGCGGCCTGTGCATTGTTAAAATTTTATATAAAAGAACGTGTCCTTAAAGCGGCCTGTGCAGTCTTTAAATTATTTGCAAAAGAACGTGTGTTTAAGCGGCCTGTGCATTGTTAAAATTTTATATAAAAGAACGTGTCCTTAAAGCGGCATGTGCAGTCTTTAAATTATTTACAAAAGAACGTGGGTTTTACTGAACTTTTTGATTAATTATTTTCTTTTCAAATTTTGCGTTTATTTCTCACCGACGAGAGTTTTGTATATTTATATTTCTTTACACATATATATTTTATTATATATAATATTATCATATTTTATATTATATCTTATTATATTACATTATTTTTAGACTATATTATATTATATATATAGATATATTTTTAAAATTTAAAATTAATGAAAGGACATTTTTGAATCTTTTGAGTAAGGAGAAGGCAAAGTTTAGATCTACAGTTGCGAAGTTTAGGAAAATGAATGAAGATAGTAATTTAGAAAGCGATGATATACCATCCACAAGCAGGGCAGCAGTCTCTGACAGATTCTGTGAAGTAGCAGATAGTTGTAGAGAAACAATAGGTAATTTAGATATTGATGAGGAACTGGAATATAGTAGTAATAGGGAAAATGACAGATTTTTGTTTGATGATGACGAGGTTGATTTTTGTTTAGAAACAAAGGACAAAGATGTTAGTGAGGAACTTCGTAAGGGATTGAAGACATGGGCTGTTAAAAATAACATATCCCAAAATAGTTTAACGGACCTTTTACAAACCTTAGATAGAGCAGGTATTAAAGGACTGCCGTTATGTGCAAGGACTCTTTTAGGTACCAGTAGGCAAGTAGTAGAAATTAAATCTGTAGCTGAGGGGGAGTTATTGTATTTGGGAATACAATATAATTTTAATTTTCCAGACTTTGATTCCCTAGACGATGTAGAAAAAGTTTCTATAGATGTAGGAATAGATGGACTTAAATTGTATAAAAGTTCCAATAGGACATTATGGCCAATTTTAGGTCATGTAGTAGGCTTCCCTAATACAAGACCTTTTACAATCGCTTGCTTCTCAGGAATGAGTAAGCCAGCGAATGTAAATGACTTTATTAGGGAATTTTGTGAAGAAATAAAGTTCTTGCAAGAAAACGGAGTTAAAGTAGGATCTAGGCAGAATTTGAAAGAGTTTAGTGTTAGGATTTTTGTTTGTGACGCACCGGCTCGCGCCTTTGTCACTGGTGTAGAGTCACACATCGGGAAGAATAGCTGCCCTAAATGCATTCAGGAAGGGATTTATAAAGGGAGGAGAGTGTGTTTCTCACAAACCGTAGGAGAACTTAGGACTGATAGTTCATTTAGGAATAGAGTAGATATAAGTCATCATTTAGACGATTTTAAGCAGGGGGAAAATTTGCTAGAATCTGTAAATATAAACATGGTTTCTCAATTTCCGTTAGATCCAATGCATTTAGTTGATTTAGGGGTTACTAAGAAACTTCTTCAGTTGCTTGTTAAAAGAGGGAACGTAACAAAAATGAATGAAAAAATATTATATATTAACGACTACGTTCCCTCTGAATTTTCCAGGCGCAGTAGAGATCTGGACGAAATAAGCAACTGGAAGTCCACAGAATATCGTCAATTTTTGTTGTATTCGGGTATAATTGTGTTAAAAGATTGCATACCGGACGATTTGTATTATCATTTTCTTTTGCTACATTCCGGTATTCGTCTTCTAAGTTGCGAAAAATCTTGTAGAGTAGAATCCACTGTTGTCAATGAATTGTTAAAGGAATTTGTTAAGTTATTTTGTAATTTTTATGGACAACATTTGGTTAGTTTCAATATTCATGGTCTTTTGCATTTAACTGATTGCGTTAAAAAATTCGGGCATCTAGATAATTTTTCGGCATATAAATTTGAAAATCATATGCAATATTTGAAACGTACAATTAATAATCCTAATAAGATTTTGCAGCAATTATATTTAAGAATAGAAGAAAGAAGAAATGTTACAGATTCTAGCAAAATTCCTCGAATAGATAGGTTTATTATTAATTGCAAAAAAGATAAAGATAGTTTCTTTTTTAGCAGTAAAATAGGGTCTTTGAAAATTATCAACCAACAAAACCAACCAGATACTTTTGGTTGTCTTATTTTGACAAAAGTTGGTGATGTTTTCAAAGAGCCTTTGGTGTCCTCATCTGGTTTAGGTATTCTAGTAGGCGAAATTAAAGATGAGGACATTAAAATTATTAAAAAAGTAGATTTAGAATTTAAATATTTTTCTATTCCAATAGGGAATAAATTTATTTTAATTCCTCTATTGCACAATTTGTTTTATAATTTTACATAGATAAATGGATTTTTCTTTCCCAATTGACACCTCTTCCCCGGAGAACATTACTCCACGGCAGCGAGATGGTAAAATGACTTTATTGTACTTATGTGTTTTTCATTGTAATCATTTTAACTTTCTTTATAGGAGAAGAAATGAGCCAATTTCATATCGCCGAGCCCCATTCGCAGCGTATGGCCACCCAACTCCAACTTAATATAAGTGGGGATACTGCGTCGGTACTGCAGAAAATCCTTGAAAGCCTTGGTAGGATAGAATCTCGGCAAGAAGACATGATAAAACGTCAAGAAGACATGATAAATCGGTTATCAGCTGTAGAAAGCGCTCTTGCTAAGAAGGTATTTGTTGAAATAAAATCATTATATTTTAAAATTATTTTAATTATTTATTATTTTAAATTTCAGATGCCAGAACGTGCGGAGATCCAAGCACAAGGTCAATTGTTGCGGGAGTGTAAGGTGCTCTCGGCAAAAACCCACCGCAGTGTAAGCCGCATCACTGGCGAAGGAGTGAGCGAGGAGCAGACTCTGTTGCAAAGCTTGTTCCCAATGTCGTCAGAGGAAACATTGCTGAAGGTGGAGGAGCACCTTACACTCCAAACTTACTCTGACGCTATTGTATGTTTGCCTTTCTTTCCATATATATGTATATATATATATAAATATTTATAGATAAATATACATTTATAGACGGCCATTATTCTAAATATAAAATTTACCAAGGACTCGATAGAGAAGGTGATGCAGTCCTTATTTAGTGACGAGTTGGTGTGGCTGTATAACTACGAAGGAAAAGCTGGAAAAAAGGCCCTAAACAAATTAAGAATAGTGGATATCATTCTCGGTAATATTAATCTATTTTTATTCTTTTAATTTTTATTTTTACTTTTCCTTTTTTTTTAATTTTTCGTTTTTTAATTTTTCCTTTTTAATTATAAATATTTTACATATAGCTGCATTTGTAAATGTGCAAGATAAAAAAATTTTAGCTGTAAGACGTTTTGTCAGTTTAAGCCATAATAGATATAAGCATATAAAACGTAATATGAGGAACTAGATCCTTTTAAATTTAATTTTAAGTTTTTTTTTATTATTATATTTATAGATTAGTACGTAATATTTATGAATAAAATAAGAAATAATTAATGTTTTTCTTTTTTTTCAGTTTTTATTTTTATTTTCAGTAATATGTCTTTTATAATATTTTTCCACTCTTTTATTTTCAGGTTTTAATAACCTTTATTTTATTTTCAGTAATTTGTCTTTTATAATCTTTTTTCACTTTATTTTCAGCTAATAATAATTCTTTTCTGTAATTAATCTTTTTTCAGATGAAATTCTTTTTTTAAATTAAATATATTTTTATTTATGAAATGTTAGCGTTGAAATAATTAATTACAATTTTATATAAATACTTATGTAAATATTGATGAAAAATAATAAATTTAATAATATAAAAATTAAAAAAATAAAAAGTTTTCTTTGAAATTTTAATAAATTTTGAAAGTAGGAATCAAAAAATGCAACCCTGTATCAGCTGATAATACAACCCTGCATCAGCTGTTTAAAATGCAACCCTGCATCAGCCGTCGATTGGGGATATTAGAGCAGGACAGATATACTTTTTTATATGACACTGCTGAATGAGCGCAACAAAGATGTATGATCACATGTATACGTACGTGAGTAGGTAAAATATCTGCCAGGCTTAAGAAACATTCTATATGTTTACCACCACGTTTACCACCATGTTACCCGCTAATTATCTGGTGTTTTACCCGCTCATGGTTGGCAGGGTTAGTTCCTTCGCCAGTTCGCTCGCTTAGTTTGGGATTAAAAATAGTCGTCAATGTGCGTTTTTGTAGCGATTTAGAAATATTCACAAAGAGCGGTACACACGCACAAACATATGCAGAAAAAAAAGAAACTTAAAATTCAAATTGAATTGAATAGGCACATACCCAGAATGCATTGCCATAATCAATGCGACGCTCTGCAGCATCAACAGTGCTCGTCGGACACAAAATCCTGCCACAATAGCGATCTGTAAGTGGCGGATAATGCCGCGGTAGTAGTGGTAAATATTTTGCTACTTGTTGTTTTTGTTACTACTACTGGCTTTTCTGTTGTTGCTGCTGTAGTTACAGTTGTCCGTTTTGTTGCTGGCATTAAGCCGACATAGAAATGCGTTACTGAGCGCCGCTGCTGGAGCTTTGCATACCTAAAGGCACTTTAAAGGTAATGGATGCAATTTATTTAGCGCGAAAAATGCATATATAGGTATGTTTTAAAGAAATTGAAACAGTTTACTTTGTACCTGTGGATTTATTTAATTTGAGTTTTACTATTTTCTTTGTTTTGGCATTTGGCACGCGGAATAGTTGCACACAAATTCAATTACTTTTAAGTGTCGTTATTTAACGGTGTGGAAGGCAGAATTTTGATGCAGAGGAGTGCAGTGGTTTAGAGGTAGTGATTAATATGATTTAAAAAAAGTAGCCGAAAATTCAAAAGACAATAAAAGTACGAAATATCAGAATATTCTAAAAATGTTTGTAAATTGTAAAAATGCAAAAGTGTCAACGATTGTTTTTAACAAAAACGTCCGGAAACACGATGTGTACTTCGCCTGTAGACAATATTATGATATGAATTTTCGGTATTTTTTTAATGAAAAGGGGAGATTCCAGCTTTGACTATCTGCTACCATAAAGGCTCCTTAAGGCGGACGGCATTTAACTAAAGCGTTCACAATTAAAGCAATTTTTTTTTTATTTCATTTGACCCTATTCTTCTTTCATCAGTAAGTTCATATTCTTCTTCTTCTTAATTGGCGTAGAAACCGCTTAAGCGATTATAGCCGAGTTAACAACAGCGCGCCAGTCGTTTCTTCTTTTCGCTACGTGGCGCCAATTGGATATTCCAAGCGAAGCCAGGTCCTTCTCCACTTGGTCCTTCCAACGGAGTGGAGGTCTTCCTCTTCCTCTGCTTCCCCCGGCGGGTACTGCGTCGAATACTTTCAGAGCTGGAGTGTTTTCGTCCATCCGGACAACATGACCTAGCCAGCGTAGCCGCTGTCTTTTAATTCGCTGAACTATGTCGATGTCGTCGTATATCTCGTACAGCTCATCGTTCCATCGAATGCGGTATTCGCCGTGGCTAACGCGCAAGGGACCATAAATCTTTCGCAGAACTTTTCTCTCGAAAACTCGCAACGTCGACTCATCCGTTGTTGACATCGTCCAAGACTCTGCGCCATACAGCAGGACGGGAATTATGAGTGACTTATAGAGTTTGGTTTTTGTTTGTCGAGAGAGGACTTTGCTTCTCAATTGCCTACTCAGTCCAAAGTAGCACCTGTTGGCAAGAGTTATCCTGCGTTGGATTTCTAGGCTGACATTGTTGGTGGTGTTTACGCTGGTTCCAAGATAAACGAAATTATCTACGACTTCAAAGTTATGACTGTCAACAGTGACGTGAGTGCCAAGTCGCGAGTGCGACGACTGTTTGTTTGATGACAGGAGATATTTCGTCTTGCCCTCGTTCACTGCCAGACCTATTTTCTGTGCTTCCTTGTCCAGCCTGGAGAAAGCAGAACTAACGGCGCGGGTGTTGAGGCCGATGATATCAATATCATCGGCATACGCCAGTAGCTGTACACTCTTATAGAAGATGGTACCTTCTCTATTTAGTTCTGCGGCTCGAACTATTTTCTCCAAAAGCAGGTTGAAAAAGTCGCACGATAGGGAATCGCCTTGTCTGAAACCTCGTTTGGTATCGAACGGCTCGGAGAGATCCTTCCCGATCCTGACGGAGCTTTTGGTGTTACTCAACGTCAGTTTACACAGCCGTATTAGTTTTGCGGGGATACCAAATTCAGACATCGCGGCATAAAGGCAGCTCCTTTTCGTGCTGTCGAAAACAGCTTCGAAATCGACGAAGAGGTGGTGTGTGTCGATTCTACTTTCACGGGTCTTTTCCAAGATTTGGCGCATGGTGAATATCTGGTCGGTTGTTGATTTGCCAGGTCTAAAGCCACACTGATAAGGTCCAATCAGTTTGTTGACGGTGGGCTTTAATCTTTCACACAATACGCTCGATAGAACCTTATATGCGATGTTGAGGAGGCTAATCCCACGGTAGTTGGCGCAGATTGTGGGGTCTCCTTTTTTATGGATTGGGCATAGCACACTTAAATTCCAATCGTTGGGCATGCTTTCGTCCGACCATATTTTACAAAGAAGCTGATGCATGCACCTTATCAGTTCTCAGCCGGCAATCCGTCGGCCCCTGCCGCTTTGTTGTTCTTCAGGCGGGCAATTGCTATTCGAACTTCTTCATGGTCGGGTAATGGAACGTCTGCTCCATCGTCATCGATTGGGGAATCGGGTTCTCCCTCTCCTGGTGTTGTGCGTTCACTGCCATTCAGCAGGCTGGAGAAGTGTTCCCTCCATAATTTAAGTATGCTCTGGGCATCAGTGACTAGATCACCTTTGGGGGTTCTACAAGAGTACGCTCCGGTCTTGAAACCTTCCGTAAGTCGCCGCATTTTTTCGTAGAATTTTCGAGCATTAACCCTGTCGGCCAGCTTATCAAGCTCTTCGTACTCACGCATTTCAGCCTCTTTCTTCTTCTGTCTACAAATGCGTCTCGCTTCCCTCTTCAACTCTCGGTATCTATCCCATCCCGCACGTGTAGTGGTCGATCGTAACGTTGGGAGGTAGGCAGCCTGTTTTATATATTATATTCATGAAATGTAAAATAATATAAGTCTTTTAGGCTTTTAAGGTAAATTCATCTTCTATAACATAAGAAACAGAACAGAGGCAAGGTAAATCGTAAGAAGAGAATAAAACTATCACTCGCTTCCAATTCGGTCCAATTTGAAAGTCACGCAGTAAATTTATTAATTTGTATACAAAATTGTAGGCTTGAAAAATAGCAGCTCACTTTTAATGCGGCTGGTTTTAGTGTGCCACTACATTAATGAAAGGAATTCATTGAACGCATTTAGTTGAAGCTTTTTGAGCCATCTTAAAAATATATATATAATTATATTTAAGTTAAAGATAAAAATAGTAATCAGCTCGACCTTATTCAGATTGTTGGAAGGCGTTTTCAGCCCAGTCGGTCACCAAGTTGAGAGCTTAACGAGCGTATTCAGGAAATTTTCATCTACCTTAACAACTTCTTCGTCGGCAACCACCGTCCTACAAATTTCACCCACAGTCAATACAATACCACAATCCTTTCAAAGCCAATGATCGTTGTCTAGCAATCTTTTCAACACACTTAATCGATGACAATTTTCAATAACAAAACAAATACGTTTTTGTTTTGTTTTTAAATTTAAAGAGAATAACAATAAAAGGAGGTCTCTTTCGGAGCTGCACATTTATGCAATTTGTGCAACAATCAGCGAAGCAAGAAGAACAATTATAGAACATAAATTTTAAATTTATTGTAATTTCTTTTGCGCTCTTCACTTTTAGGCGCACTCACACGCATGCACCGAATCATAGTTAGGACTTTAGATGGTAAAAGTGACGTTACAATAGGACACAACGAGCTCAATGGCTCGCCATGTCTGTTTCTGCGCGGTGCGAGTTAGATGGAAATGACTGAAGTATTAAAAGTACTTTACTACTTTTGTGCAAGAAATCTGAATCTTGACAAATTTTACCACGCGGTTTCCATCCTCGACACGCGACATGCGACAGAAGTGGAAGGCATTATCGTTGATCCTCCAACATCAGCACCTTTCACTGCACTCAAATACCACAAAATCTAATTTTGGTAGAACCGAGGTAAAATTCTTGGGCCACACCGTCAACAAAAATGGCATAACGCCATTAAAAGATAAGGTTAACGCTATCCTAAGTATTGAATTCCCTACTACTATCAAAAGTTTAACAAAATTTCTTGGTACATATGGTACATCCAAATACAAACAATAAATGAGCAATTTTTACAGACGCTTCCGAACAAGGCAATGGCGCTGTTCTACAGCAATAAGGCAACAATTAGCATTCTCCAGTAAAAAGCTTTCGCCATCAATACAGAAATTATCTACATATGATCGTGAACTACATGCAATATTCGAAGTCGTAAAATATTTTCGACACATCTTCGAAGGCCGTCACGTGATCGTCCTCACAGACCATAAGCCGCTACAGCACGGTTTTCACCAACGCACAAAACGATCTAGGACGATGGCAGTTCCGTCGTTTGGATTTCATTGGTCAATTTACTTCGGATATCAGACACATTTCAGGACATAAGAACATCGTCGCAGATACGCTCTCCCGCGTGATTTCTGAATCAGTCACAACACAAAGTTTAGCAAAACCACAGCAAAACGACACAGAATTGCAGCAATTACTCAGTAATTCGTGAACATCACTATCACTGCAAAGAATATAGGCAGATGCCAACGAACCAGCTCTGTATTGTGATATAACTACTGGATCTATTCGACCATACGTTCCAGTTTCAGTCAGAAAACGGATATTCGATTCCTTATCTTCCCTGGCACACCCCGGAATTAAAGCATCACAAAAGCTAGTGAATAAACGATTTGTGTGGCCGTCGATAAACAAGGGCTGTCTTCCATGGGTAAACGCTTGCATCGACTGTCAACGGAACAAAATTCAACGAAACGTATCAACACATATCGGTACTTTTCAAGCACCCTCATAACGATTTGAACACATACATATAGATCTGGTTTCTCTACCAACTTCTAAAGGCTTTAATCAATGCTTAACTATAATCGATCGTTTTACGCGTTTTATGGAAGCAATACCTTTGGAAAACGGCACAGCAGACAATGTAGCACGAGCACTACTCGCCCACTGGATCGCTTGGTACTGTGTACCAAAACGAATAACATCCGATCAAGGACGACAATTTGAGTCAAAACTTTTTAACTCACTGTCACAGATCCTTGGCATCAAACATTTAAGGACTTCTCCATATCATCCGCAATCAAACGACTTAGTCGAACGTTTTCAACGTCAACTCAAATCTGCTCTCCTTTGCCACCGAGAAACTTGGTTAGACGCTCTACCGGTTGTACTACTTTGTCTTCGAACAGCATGGAAAGAAGACAGGGGCACAACACCAGCCGAACTCGTTTATGGAAAATCAATCATGCCTGAAGAATTCATCGCTTCTTCAAACCATTAAACAACCACTGCCGAGCTATTACAGAACTTAAACCAACATTTCAAAAATCTAGCACCAGCAGACACATCAAGACACGAAAAGAGATCAATTTTTTATTTTAAAGACCTAAACACCTGTTCTCATGTTTTGGTACGAAATGATAATATAGAAATTTCATTATCATCGCCCTACGAAGGACCGTTCAAAGTTATCGCTCGTCACGACAAATATTTCGTCATAAGTCTACCGAGGCAACCAAACCTCCATTTCAGTGGATAGACTTAAACCAGTATACGCAGCCGACAGCGACGTAAACGAACTAGAATTCTTCACAGTAGCCGAAGAAACTCATCGTACTTCTTTTGGAGTTAAGTTTAGTAATAAGAACGCCTATATTCCAAATTAATGTATACAAATTAAAAGTATTCTTAAAAACTTAAATTTTTTAAAGAAGGGGAGTATTGTAGCGTTTAGCATCTCTCCAAATTGTAATAGATCCACTTATTAACTATTTCAAATATTGTAGCTACTTAACTACTTTCATTTGATAATACTGTATTCAGCAAACCAAAATATATAATCCCGTTACGTATACAATATTAATCACCTCATATTACATTCTCTAATTCGTCCTACTCCTTTTGATCATCGGACGAGACCACACGTGTTCTATCGCATGCAACATAAAACATTTATATTCATATTCATAATATATTTGTAAGTCGGATTTAATTGTAAGTAAATAAAGTAATAATTAAGAAGCTGATTTAATAGTGTTTAACCTATTAACACCTTAACCGCCACATATACATATTTTATTCAAAATAGTCTCGCTCTGCTGCAACACAGCTTTTTTCACGGTCCAAAAGCATGTCCGACGAGTGCTTTAGAACGTTTGCCAATATGTCGGTGCAAGCCTTTTGAATGGCCTCTACGTCTGCATAACGCTTTCCTTTCATAGACTAATGCATTTTTCCGAAAATTAAGAAGTCGCAAGGTGCCACATCAAGTGAATACGGGGAGTGGTTAATAATTAAATTGTGATTTTTTGTCAAATAATCGGTCGCAAGCGTTGTTCGTTCTGAGCAATTTTTGGTCGTCAGTCAATTTGTACGGAACAAACCATGCACACACCTTTCGTTAGCCCAAATGTTCGGTCAAAATAAGATAAATCGATGTTTTGGAGATGTTCAATTCCATTTCCATGAATTTCAATGATGACTTCGGTTGATTGTTGATGAATTCACGCACAGTTTCGATGGAATTTCCGGTGATCACGGATTATGATTGGTCCACATGTTGATAGTCATTTATGTTCTCACGACCACTTTGAAAACGTTAAAAAGTCCTATTTACTTTGGAACACTCCTCACTAAAGATTTCGAAATTTCAGTTGACTTTGTACCACATATGTCGGAAAATACGGGAGTTAGCTTAATGAAATTGAAAGGGCGTATATTTGTAATATCAGATCAAATGGATAAAATTGGGCAAAAACTTTTCTTCCTAATTGGCGTTGGTTATAGCCGAGTTAACAACAGCGCGTCAGTCGTTTCTTCTTTTCGCTACGTGGCGTTAAATGGATATTCCAATCGAAGCCAGGCTCTTCCCCACTTGGTCCTTCCAACGGAGTGGAGGTCTTCCTCTTCCTCTGCTTCCCCCCTCGGGTACTGCGTCGAATACTTTCAGAGCTGGAGTGATTTCGTCTATCCGGACAACATGACCTAGCCAGCGTAGCCGCTGTCTTTTAATTCGCTGAACTATGTCAATGTCGCCGTATATCTCGTACAGCTCATCGTTCCATCGAATGCGATATTCGCCGTGGCCAATGCGCAAAGGACCATACATTTTTCGCAGAACTTTTCTCTCGAAAACTCTCAACGTCGACTCATCAGTTGATGTCATCGTCCAAGCCTCTGCACCATACAGCAGGACGATAACTATGAGCGACTTATAGAGTTTGGTTTTTGTTCGTCGAGCGAGGACTTGTTTTTAATTGCCTGCTCAGTCCGAAGTAGCACCTGTTGGCAAGAGTTATCGACCATATTTTACAAAGAAGCTGATGCATGCTCCTTATCAGTTCTTCGCCACCGCTTTGTTGTTCTTCAGGCGGGTAATTGCTATTCGAACTTCTTTATGGTCGGGCAATGGAACGTCTGCTCCATCGTAATCGATTGGGGAATCGGGATCGCCATTTCCTGGCGTTGTGCCTTCACTGCCATTCAGCAGGCTGGAGAAGTGTTCCCTCCATAATTTAAGTATGCTCTGGGCATTGGTCACTAGATAACCTTGGGGGGTACAAGAGTATGCTCCGGTCTTTAAACCTTGTGTAAGCCGCCGCATTTTTTCGTACAATTTTCGAGCATTACCCCTGTCGGCCAGCCTATCAAGCTCTTCATACTTACGCATTTCGGCCTTTTTCGTTTTCTGTCTGCAAATGCGTCTCGCTTCCCTCTTCAACTCTCGGTATCTATCCCATCCCGCACGTGTTGTGGTCAATCGTAACGTAGCTTGATGTATTTTCTTGTGCTGGAATCTAGTACCACAGATAACCATATTTCGGGTCCCAGTGAAGTCGATTAGCCTCAACCCATTTGGGAATGTTCCGTCGTGGAGGCTGAATTTACCGACCGTAGTGCCAAATATACCTTCTTTTGCCACCCTGGCATTAAAGTCGCCAAGCACGATTTTGACACCGTGGCGGGGGCAGCTCTCATAGGCGCGCTCCAAGCGCTCATAAAGGACATCTTTGGTCACATCGTCCTTCTCTTCCGCCGTGGCGTGGGCGCAAATCAGCGATATGTTGAAGAACCTCGCTTTGATGCAGATTGTGGCTAGATGTTCATTCATCGGAGTGAGTGAGTGTATTCGGCAACGGAGTCCCTCTCCCACCCCGAATCCAACACCAAACTTGCGCTCCTTTATTTGGCCACTATAGTAAATGCCACAAAGACCTACTCGTCTCTGACTTTGCCCCGTCCATGGCATTTCTTGGACGGCGGTGATGTCAGCCTTTATTTTCACGTGGACATCAACCAGCTGGACAGCGGCACCTTCCCAATTAAGGGACCGGACATTCCAGGTGCATGCCCTAATATCGTAGTCCTTATTTCGTTTGCCAAGGTCGTCATCAAAAGTGGGGTTTCTCTTCCGAGGCTGTTGGTAATTTTTCATTGGTATGATTTTTACGTGGCGGGTCCCAGACCCAGCGAATAATCCTGCGGAGTGGATGTTTCGCCTTCTCATTTTAGCTCGCCTTCAAACGGGTGTTCTTAGGCTACCCAGAGGATACTTGGTCAAAGACCGGAAGTCGTGAGCTGCTTGAGTCATATGTATAAGAATATTTTCTGGGCACTCCCAAGTGAATGGCGATCAGAGAACTTTCTTCACTGGCGTGAACTTCTATACATGACTCCATCCTCCAAAAAAAACTTGATTTAGTCAAATATAACTGATATTCAGATGTTTTTAAATATCCGGCTGACTTTTCTTTATATATTATATGAATGCATATGTTTATGCATATGTTAAATTTAGTATTTCCCACACACGAGAAAGACGTCATAAAAAGGATGTGAGATCTCAATTTCATTCTGGATCAATGATAATCATTAATGATATTTTTGAATTTCATAAAGAAGTCTTACAGATTGATCATATATAAGACATAACGTGAAAGCGGATGTTAGAAAATCTTTATATTTAACATATGGACACTAGGAGAAGAATTATGCTATTTTCATCCATTTTAAGTAAGAGGATTCCGGCTGTCAACACTAGAACTCACAGATTAAGCAATATGTAGGGTGAAGCTCAGTCAAATGTTGCAGGATCCATATATTTGGAGTCTGTGTCTTTCAAAAGTTTCAGTAATCGATAATTCCGGTTCCATCCTCAAAGTTTAAATTATGAGATTGATCATGCAGATATTAAACACTTTTGCAATTATTTGAACGTAATTATGTTATACAATTAAAATTGGGAACTTAAAGACATATCTCCAATCCTTTTGGCTTTCCTGCAACTTTTTCAAAATACTTATAAATTATTCAATATCCCTAAACTTGCTTTTCGTATTATATACTATATATACACGTACGTAAATATATATGCATGTAGGCGTTTTTATGTGCCTGTAATTTTCGCAATTTGTTACAGTACATAGTTTACACCACCCACCCGAACCGCGCTGAGCGTATTCCACCTGCTGACTGACTGCCTGCTCTAACCCCGGCGATAGTAACACTGTCACAATACAAAGTAACTTTAACCCTCTAACCGGCCAATTTTTTTTCGATTAAAAAAAATTGTTTTTTTATAGTTTTTGGCTAAATAAAACGTACGTTAATGTTAAAAGGTAAAAAAAAATCTAAATTTACCTTCCAGGTGAGAAAATATGTTGACCGCCTGGTAACGTAATAAAAAACTTTTATTAGAGGATGATTTTACTTGAAATTTTATTCAGTTCTTTTTATTGTTTTTATGATAAATTTGAAAACATTTGTTATTGTTTGAGAGGCACAGATTTAATTTACACTTAGTACAATACATTTGTGTTCCGGAATTACATCTCGGAAGTTTGCACACTTTTTTGCCACTGCGGCTCAAAACGTCAGGCATATGTACATATGTATGTCGAACTCCATCAAAACGAATGTCTTCGGGTGGATCATACGATTTCTTCAATTTTTTTATTTGTGGAGTTTGGCTCTGAGGTCTACCAACAGTTCTTTTCGCGTTAGTCTCTTCATAACGACAAAGTACATCAGCCACTTCAATACGAAAATTTGGTAATTTTTTATGATAAATATCTTTACAGTTAAATCCTTGAATACGCTGAAAAAGGAGGTATGAATTTACTATCGACATATCAATTAAGTGATAAAATAAACGCAAAGTCCATTTTTTGGTCTTAACTCTGATGTGATAGCGACCAAGTAAACTGTCCATCAAATCAACACCACCCATATGGCGGTTATATTCTTTAATTATTATATTAGGACAGTCTACATCGACGTAGGACTTATTTTTCTGATCATAACGGCATATTTTTAAGGGTTGTGAATTGCTGTTTAGTGTTTTAAATGGCTTAATTCCAGCATACGTGGATACCAGTCGTACATATTTTGTATCCTTCCATTGAACACAAGATATTGAATACGCTGAAAAAGGAGGTATGAATTTACTATCGACATATCAATTAAGTGATAAAATAAACGCAAAGTCCATTTTTTGGTCTTAACTCTGATGTGATAGCGACCAAGTAAACTGTCCATCAAATCAACACCACCCATATGGCGGTTATATTCTTTAATTATATTAGGACAGTCTACATCGACGTAGGACTTATTTTTCTGATCATAACGGCATATTTTTAAGGGTTGTGAATTGCTGTTTAGTGTTTTAAATGGCTTAATTCCAGCATACGTGGATACCAGTCGTACATGTTTTGTATCCTTCCATTGAACACAAGATATGTCTACTCCAAAGGCACGGCCAACAAACTCCTCTGAGTATCCACGTTCTTTATCTTTTAATTCCACTTCCTTTGTCAGCTTGCAGTTGGGTATTCTGTTAGATCGGACGGTTCCTAATGCATAAATTCCTCTGCTTCGTAAATAAACAAGAAGTGGCAGAGGGGTATAAAAATTATCAAAGTACAATATGTTTTTGAAATCTGGAATTGTACTTGACAACCTTATGACTACATTGGCTGTTGATCCTAAATCAGGAGTATTGGGTATTGGGCTGTTTTTGGCACAGAATAAAATTGCATATTGAGTCTATCAATAAGTGGACGAATTTTATACAGTTCATCAAATCCTGCTTCCTGTGTTTTTTTCCTTTTTTTGGTATCATTGAAGTGAAGATATTTTCTGATTGAAGAGAACTGTTTGGAAGTCATTGCGTTTCTAACTGGCTCGAAAGAATGTTTGGACCAGTAACTCTCGACACTGGGATATCGGTGCACAGACACATAAATCAAAATTCCGATATATTTTTTTAAATCACACGATGTCAAAGTAAAGTTTGTAGAAACATCTTCCTGTTTTGCATACAAATTGCTCTGATACACAATTTCATTTTGCAAGTCATCGTTGAAAAAATAATTAAAGCAACGGAATGGTGTGGTTAATTCTTTGAATTGTTGCAAAACTAAACTAAAACTACATCATTTTTTTAAAGTTCAAGAAATTTTTTTTTCCATAAAATTTTTTTGAACTCTGGATTTTGAAGGGAAATATCTTTTATATTTCCGCTAAACCCCCCCGCATTGGATACTACTGGACTTTCACCAACTTCAGTTTCTGGTAGAGGCGATCGTGCCCTTTTTGTTTTTGTTTTCCCAGGTTTTGATGGTAAAGACTCGTCAGACTGCTCCACATCGTTATGCACTTCTGCCAGATGTTCTTCTGAGTTTCTAAAGATATTTTCAAAATCGTTGTTTTCTGCATTATCCCACTCTTCTTCAAATGTTGCAATGTTTACGTTTGGTAATTGAAAGTCTGGGTCTTCCAAATCATCATTATCGTCGTCGAAATCGTCTTCTGAATCTGCGCCATCCACCGATTCAGCCATGAGTTCTTCAATTTCCTCATCCATTAATTTTGAGATATTAAAATTTTTTCTTTGTGAAAACTTTTTCAAACTGCTAATTGTTTCTCAGAATGTTTAAAATCCAAAAATGTTTAAAGAAAAATGAAAGGCAGATCCGCCTTTAGACGGTGTTCAATTTTCACCGGCTACAAACAAAGTTTTGCTAAAAACTTAACAGCAAAGCACAAAACATAAAAGAATATATATTTACCTATATGAGAAAATTTTTGTTCACGCAAATCATGAATTTTAACGATTTTATACTATTTTAAGAACTCCACTTGATGCACAAATAATTATTTTACACACTTTGTCAAAAAATTGACTTTAGCACTCAACGATTTGCAATCAAATGATGAATGCTTACTGTAATTTGTTTCAGTAAGAGAATTGTGTTGTTGTCAGCTGATATTTACCGTTAGAACAGAGATTTGAAATATAAGAGCTGCATAGCAACATATTAATTATACACCGTCTAAAGGCAGGCTCGCCGGTTAAAGGGTTAATAAATTAAACAAATTTATTACCACGCTGCCACTGTTGCCATCAGCAATGCCACCGACGCTCAACCACGACGTGCACTGAAGAGCACCTAATTCTACAAGGCACAATGCCGCTTACTGGCTGCTACTGTTACCAAATCGGCCTTCGGTTATCTACATACGTATGCACGTATCTATTCTTATTTCTTCGTCTCACATCAGTCGCCTGTCTGCTCGCCGTTTCTTCCCTCCGGCACTTTGTTGTTGTCCGACTGGTATTTCTGATTTTGTTTTGTCGCATTTCTTTTGACTTTCTTCGCCTTCGCCCTCCTATCGACACACATTCGCCAGCGGGGTAGTTGACGCTGACAGTGTCGGGAATGGTAGTGCTGTTGTTACGTATATTGCTATTATTATTCAGTTTAAGCTGTCAGCATTCTTTATTTACCATTACGCTTCTATGGAACGGCAGATTCTAGCATGTTGGTAACACTTCTTTTGTCTTGTTGTTGCTGCAGCTGGCGGCTTTGGCCCACACACTCCCACGTTCACACTTACACATGCATAGCAGCTAAATGCTTGTTGTGGTGGCTTGGGCATGATATGCTTTAAATTATTTCGCTTGACAGTGGTACTCCATCTTCAGCAGCTGACTAACCGACTCGTCATCCAATGTTCCTCTTGTGGCTGTGCTTCTACACTGTGTACGGCTAGTCTTTGCCTTCGCTTGCTGTTGGACTCCTCAAATTTGTTGTCCTCCATTATATTTCTAGCTTTCTGCATTTATTTTGTGTTATCATTAATACTACTCAAACTTGTTGTTATTTTGTCGTATACATGGTCGTTGTTGTTAACGTTATTATTCGAACTTGCAGTTGTTGTATTTTTTTACTTTATCCCCATTTTGTTGTGTCTTTTTGAGTGTGTGTCTGTGTGGTTTTGCCTTCTATTGGCTTCTCATCACAGTATTATAAGTATAAGTTTAATAGCATCATTGCTGGCATACTTTATTTAGCCTCTATCCAATGTTTGCCAATGTTTTTTCCAATACTCAAAATAGTTGTTAAAGTCAATTTCCGAAATAGCTTTCAGTGCGCGTAGCGATTCACGTTTGATGGCTTCAATTGACTCAAAACAGTTTCCTTGGAGCGGTCGTTTAAGTTTTCTGAATAGCCAGAAGTCGCACCGAGCTATATCAGGCGAATGGTGGTGGTTCCGGCACAATATTGGTTGCATATTTGGCTAAAAACATACAAAGTATCAATGCAGTATGTGACGGTGCGTTATCGTGGTGCAAACGCCAGGAGTTGTCGGCCCTTGTTCCGTCCTGTTTTTACGAAGAGCTTCCCGCAAACGATGCATAAAACTTGAATAGTATAACTTGTTTGTTACAGTTTGGGCAGTGGGAAGGAATTCGGAGTGCCCCACTCCTCGATATTTAAAGAAAACTGTCACCATAGCCTTGATTTTTGACCTGCTTTGACGTGTTTTCTCGGCTTCGGTAAGCATAGATCCAGGACACATCGCCAGTAATATTTACTTTCATGGCAAATTAGATAGTATTGTTTCAGAGGCGTTAACGCGAGGCTCTTTTTTGAGTCATTTTGAAACCAATGGTGCTTTCACTTTTCTTAGGCAAAATCATTTTTCAAAAATGTTTTAACTGATCCTTCCGACAATCCAACGATGCCTTGAACAGAAAACCAACATACTTGTTCAATTGTATTATAGTCCACTAGCAGTAAAGTGAACATCGTCTAATGCGAACAACGCTTAATGTCAACGGCTTGGTAAATAAATCGAGATAAGTTCAAAAAACCTTAACCTTTGCAATTCAAAAAATGCAGACATAATAGAGAACTTTCAAAAAAGAACGAGTGTAACTAGCGCATCTATTAAATATCAGAAATACGAGAGAAACCGTTTAAAATATGTATGAAAATAATAGTACATGCTGTGGACCGCGAACAAGCCAAATTTACAAATATAACAGGGAATATTAAGCTTGCCACGAAGTTTGTGGTAACTAAGTGATACATCGGAGACCCAAAAAGAATATAAATATATATTAGCGTTAAGAACTGTGTCGATTTAGCCATGCCCCTCTGTCTGTCTGCTTGTCTGTATATACGCGAATTAGTCCCTCAGTGTTTGCGATATCGCTTTACAATTTGCTCGCGTTTTCTCTCCAAAAACTGCTCAATTGCAAGATATCCGACAACTATAGCATATACTTATCAGCCATATAGACAGAACGAATAAAATTTTTTGTTTGTTTTATTTGAAATGATTTCTTCACCAAATTTTGACATCGTTCATTATCTAAAGCAACGCTACGATATCCGAAGAAATTTTGATGATCGATATGCTATATCTCACAAACTGAACGTAAAACAAGAAAAAACGTTAACTTCGGTTGCAACCGAAGTTAATATACCTTTCACAGGTGCATTTCTTTTAGTAACTATGTGTTCAGTTTGTATGGAAGCTATATGCTATAGTTATCCGATCTGAACAATTTTTTCGGAGATTACATTGTTGCCTTAGAAAATAATCTATACCAAATTTGGTGAAGATACATTGTCAAATGTGAAAGTTTTCCTTACAAGAATTTGATTCCGATCGTTCAGTTTGTATGGTAGCTATATGAAAAAATCTTAAGCTTTTTTAAGATTGAAGAGGTCTAAACGTTGGACTCACTAGTATGCGCAACTAAAAGCAAATTGCCTGTGCTATCTCGGTTTTAAAAAATTCCGGTTAAAAAGGAAAAACGCCCGTTCGCGGGTATAGTCTTTAATACAATAGCATTCTTTATTTAAATAGTTTGTGAGAACTAAATATCTATACAGAATTAAGCCCACACAACCCATAAAGGCACACCCTATTGTTCACAACACAACGGGAAAACCACGCCACTTCTAGAAACACAAGAAGATCGAGAAACCAGACATGCAGATTACATGACAACAACAACGCATACGCAGCAGTAAAACCACGCCACGCAAGCAATACAACGGGATACCACGGAGACGGAGAAATCAGACAAGCAGACAAAACAACAACAAGCATGCATACGCAGCGGTAAAACCACGCCACTGCCAGCAACATACGCCGTCCCAGCAACACACGCCATCCCAACGCAATATGTTGCGAATGTTTTAGCACGCAGCACAGGCAGAGAATGTAAAGTATAGAGAAGGTGCAAATCGAAATCTGTATGATGTTCGATTGGACGGCTAACAGAGCTTATAAGATTTTGGAACGGAATTCACCATTCTCGCTGCTATTTAGCAGAATCAAGCTTTAGCAGAATTGATCACGTTCTCTGGCAGAAATATATGTAAAACGAGCGAATTCATGCGAGATTGAATAAAGAGAAATGCTTTGAAGAAAAATCTACAAAGTAACACAGAAAACGTAAAAAAGCATTCTCTGAGTGACATATGCATGCTTATTTTATATTATGTATATGAACCAGAGAACATATGCATGATTATTTTGTATTATAATATGTATATGTATGTATGTATGAACCATTGTTTTCCGAAAAATGGTAAAAATTTTATATTATAAAATTAAATAAAAAATAATTTTAAATAAATTATTATTTCAAAAATTATATTAATTTCGACTATTATAAAATGAAGATGTGCCAAAGAACTTAAATGTGCTCATATAAACAATTAATGACCTTCATGAAATATGCATATTCGCATTATTTTGTTGTCATTTCCATATTCGTAGCAATAGAATTTCTATGGCATATACATATATTATTTCTTTGGCACATTTGTCTATA
>NC_065921.1:52860790-52899268 GCF_024586455.1 Bactrocera neohumeralis
TGGTTATTATCCGTTTTCTTCCATTTTTAAACTGTATATGGAAATGCCTGAAGGAAACGACTCTGTAGAGTTTGGTTGACATAGCTATAGTAGTTTCCGAGATATGTACAAAAAACTTAGTAGGGGGCGGGGCCACGCCCACTTTACGTCCAAATATGCCCCTCCTTAATGCGATCCTTTGCGCCAAATTTCACTTTAATATCTTTATTTATGGCTTAGTTATGACACTTTATAGGTTTTCGGTTTTCGCCATTTTGTGGGCGTGGCAGTGGGCCGATTTTGAACTTAACCTTCTTATGGAGCCAAGAAATACGTGTACCAAGTTTCATCATGATATCTCAATTTTTACTCAAGTTACAGCTTGCACGGACGGACAGACGGACGGACGGACAGACAGACATCCGGATTTCAACTCTACTCGTCACCCTGATCACTTTGGTATATATAACCCCATATCTGACTCTTTTAGTTTTAGGACTTACAAACAACCGTTATGTGAACAAAACTATAATACTCTACTTAGCAACTTGTTGCGAGAGTATACAAATTAGTGAATTACGCGACAGCAGCCTATTACTGCTAGTGAAAAATAAGCAAGTAGCAGAAAAGTTTATAAAAACGAAATGTCTTTTCAACATTGGCGCTGTTAGCGCTAGCTATCATCAACATCTTTATCGTAACAAAGGCACCATTTATGCACCGTTTTTAAACGATGTGCCTGAAAGCGAAATAATAGAAGGACTGAGTTCTTCCGAAGTTTCCGCGGTTTATAAGTTCACTCGCAAAGTTGAAGGTGTTATAAAGCCTACTGGTGTTATGCTAATATCATTCAACAGTTATTCCCTACCAAACAAAATAAACATCGAATGGATGATGACCTCTGTGCGACCGTACGTGCCTAATCCAATGCGCTGCAGGTCATGCCAAAAATTGGGTCATACGCAAAAACATTGTAAAGGTTCCCCAACATGCGAAATTTGCAATTTCCCTTCTCCACACGATAATGACTGCATCCGAGTTATGTGTGCGAATTGTTCTGGCGAGCATCGTTCGTACGTGTCCAAAGTATATGCAAACCAAAGAAATTTTAAAAATAAAGACAGTAGAAAAGTGCAGTATGCACGAAGCCCTTAAAAAGTATAGAGAAAATACTTCCCTCCCTTCCCTCACTGCTAGCTTTGCACATGTGCTTCAACCTACTAAAGAGGTATCCTCTGTATCCACCACACCAACAAAAATTTCAGCCATCAACAATTCCACAAAATCTAAAAATACTCATAGAATTGCCGACAATGACTTGCCTAGTACATCAAAACAAAACGCAGAGGTCACCTCTGCACCCAACTCATCAATAAACTCTTTAACTAGAAAAAATCACTCATCAAACGCCAACAACAAACATACATATTTCCATCAGCAAGCCTGCATCGATCAGTTCAGACTACAACAACGTCTCACATTCAGCTAAAAATATCAGCGACAACTGTACCCAACAAGCCTCTTTCTTAAATCCCAAACTTTTCAGTCCTACAACAGCCTCTCTCATTTCTAACTTAACCCTCTAACCGGCCAATTTTTGTTTGAGCTGAAAAAATTACCATACATTAATTTTTATACAAGGAACAAGAATCTGAAGTCAGATTTAAAAAAATTCAATAGGTCACCTTCCAGGTTGGAAAAAGTGAGGTCTGCCTTAAGGCATACTTGCCTGTTGGCATGTAAAAAAATACGGATTAATTTATTGCAAATTATTTAAAAGAAAAATGTTTATTTCAATAATTTAAAGTAAAACGTATCAAATTCAAGTTTAGTTATATTATTTCATAAACAATATTAAATAAAATAAAAGATAAAGTAAACATATATATTGCATAGCAGTAAAAATTCAAATTTAGTTATAATATAATATATAATACAAAAGTGTTTATGATTTTGTGTGAAACAACTGAAAACATTTTTTTGACGATGATAAACATAAATTTAACTGACATTTTGGGCAATACATTTGGGTTAAAGATTTGCAGCCTGGCATCTTACACATATGTTTACCGTCTCGCCCTAAAACATCTGGTATATGACCAATCCCATCGTATCGAATATCAGCTGGTGGTGCATAGGTGCGTCAATAGCCAGTTCTCATTTGTGGACTTGCACTTGATGGTCTACCCACTTTATTTTTATATCTTTCGTTTGATAGGTGACACAACACATCAGCAATTTCCACTCGAAAATCTGGCAACTTAATACGATGCCTGTGCGTAGGATCCACATCGTGAATCCGGTGGTAGATGATATATGCGTTGACAACCGCTATATCCAGCATATGATAAAAAAAACGTAACTCCCATTTTTTGGTTTTAAGACGGATATGATAGCGTCCTATTAGGCCATCCAATAAATCGACGCCACCCATATGCCGATTGTACTCTTTGACTATGGTTGGGCAATCGATATCCACATACTCTTTTTTCTTTCTATCAAAGCGCGTCACTTTTGGGGGTTGACAGGTATCAGTAGAAGTGCAGAAAGGCTTAACGCCAGCATACGTGGAAACAAGTCGTACACATTTTGTGTCTTTCCACAGTACAGACGTTCTGTCAACTCCAAAAGCAGTACCCACAAATTCCTCGGCGTAGCCCCGTTCTTTATTTTTTACATCGATGTCCTTTGAGAGCTTACAATTTGGAAGTCTATTGGCACGAACCGTACCAAGTGCATAAATTCCTCTGCTTCGTAAATAAACAAGCAATGCCAATGACGTATAGAAATTATCAAAGTATACTATGTGATTTTTAAAGTTGGGCACGGTTTGTGTTAAGCGGAAGAGAAAGTTTCCGGTTGCTCCCAAGTCAGGTGCATCTGCTACAACATCATTATCACCAGCACCTCTGTAGACTTCAAAATTATGCGAAAACCCATATGAGTCACATAACACAAAAAGCTAACACCATATTTGTGAGGTTTATCTGGCATATATTGACGTAAGTTTGTTATCATCTTTGTGGGACACATTTGTTCGTCAATACATAGCCTTGGTGATTTGGGTACAGAATTAAAGCGTTCATTTAATGTATCTATGAGTGGACGAACTTTGTAGAGCTGATCGTAACCTTCCTCACCCTTTTTCTTCATATACGAACTGTCATTGAAGTGCAGGTATTTCTTGATTTCATAAAATCGTTTTGATGGCATCGCAACTCTAACACATTCAAGTGAGTGTTTCGACCAATAACTTTCAATATTTGGATAGCGAAACACAGACATATATAATATTATACCAATGTAAATTTTCAAATCTTGTCTGGTCAAATTGAAATCAGAGTTTATGTTTTGCTGATGAGCGTACAGATTTGTTTGGCTGACAATATCGTCCAGCAATTTATTTGTAAAAAAATATGTAAAGCATTTAAAAGGAGTATTTAATTCATTAAATGCTTGTGGTAATTTCTGTTCACCATTGAATACAATTTCTTTCCGATGTAGTTGCAAGTTTTTTTTTCCAAACTATATTTTTGAACTGTGAAGATTGTGGTGTACAATGCTTCACAGAACCAAAAAATCCACCAGAGTTAGATGGAATAGAAACTTCACCTTCTTCAATTTGTGGTAACGGTGATCGAGCTCTTTTCCTCCTTGGTGGCTGTTTTGTTGTTTTACTCATTGCGTTACTGCTGGTACTTGGTTGCTCGGAAGAAGGTGGAGTAGACTCATTGGGTTCATCTACACTTATATTAATTGCCGATGACAAAAGATCTATTGCACTTGCATTATATAAATGATCAATATAATGATCGATTTCTTCAAAATCTTCATATGCTAATTGCATGTTAACTTCATCATCGCTGTCAAAGTCTTCTTCATTCACGCTTTTATCATCTTCTGAATCATCATCATCAACAACAGAATTCATTAATTGTTGGATAGCTTCTTCGCTCATAAGCGACAAATTGTAACGCTTCCGATTATTTGACATGCTTACGACTACGAAACACAATACAAATTATTAAAAAAAAAAATGATAATGTATAAAATATGTTATAATAGTTACGACTACGAAACACAATACAAATTATTAAAAAAAAATTATAATGTATAAAATATGTTATAATAGTTACATGTTTTGCTTTCAACTACAAAACATAATTTTATAAATTACTATTTACTTTTAAACATGTTAAAATAATTACGAATAGAATTTACATACTTACAACGAAATAATTTTTTTGAGCGGGCGCCGGCAAGTGTGCCTTTAGGAGTAGTGAACTTTTAGCTTGCTAGAAGCTTGTCTGTACAAATTTTTTCACAAAAAACTTTATACTAGTAAACCAAAATATTGTATCTATACCGTGATATTTTTTTAAGAACAATTGTAGCACAATTATTTTCTTTTTACATTTTCTGAAAATGCGCTTTGCATTAAAATAATTTTTTGCTGATCTTCACACCAACTTTTGACATTGACTGATCACTGGCGCCTGAACTCATAAGCAAAGAGCATGCAAATGTTGTATTATGCAGCCGTGACATTTTACAACAGAAATTTACAAAGGTAACGGTAAAAACTTTTCGGGCTGTTGCGCTATTGCAATTGTGCTTAACTATACCTTTTGGTAGCATTGCCGGATAGAGGGTTAAACAACTCCTTAAACTCGCTTAATAAATATACTGACTTCAACAACACTACTACCAACACTACTGTGCAGTCTAATCCACCTAATCACGAAAATCTCTTTCCAACAACAAGCAATTCCAACGATAATCAATACTCTACTGAACATACTGAACAAATAGAAATTGACTCTGAATAAATACGCTTAGCTTTTACTCTCTTTTGAACTAGTACTCAATTGGTGACACTCAGCTTCAACTGTCTGCTCATACGAGTTGATATTCTAGCTCTCTTCTGTTTCCCTTTTTCTTTTTTTCCTACATAGATCTTATGATTCCATTATTGCAATGGAATTTAAACGGCTACACTAATAATTATAATGAGCTTCAATTATTAATACAAGATCATGCCCCAGCTATTATACTCTTAAATGAAACTCACATCTCTTTCAACTAGTCGGCTTTTGCTCGGCAGTACATTGGCATGTTTCACAATCTTCCACATATTAGCACAGGTAAAAGAGGTACTGCGATTCTCATAAGAAGAGATATTCCACACAAAATTAATGCCATTCAATCCAACTTGCTGGCTATGTCGATCGAAATTATCTTAGTTAAAAAAATCACCATTATCTGCACCTTTATTGCACCAGATGAACATTTTACCAGTACAGACATCCTGCAATTAATCAACCAAGCTTCTACTCCTTCAATTTTCGCTGGTGATTTTAATGCATGGAGTCCACTATGGGGCTCTCCAATAGCCAACAAGAGGGGCAAATGCATTGAAGACGTTTTACTTTCCTCTAACTTAATATGTTTGAATAACGGATCCGCGACACACTTTTCCACTCACTCCACTTTTTCCCATGTAGATCTTACAATGTGCACCGACAAACTTGCCACAGAGTGCGAATGGAGTATACTCGATCACCTGCATGGAAGCGATCACTTCCCCATTGTACTAAAATTGCACCTAGGTTCAACAACTAAAAACCACAAAATAAATAAGGTATTCAAAACTGATTACGCTGATTGGGAGAAGTTTCAGACACATAAATGGCAATAATACCCCAATATCTGACAACCCGAACCAAGAAAGTGCGAGGTTAACAAAAATTATCCGTTCAGCAGCGAATGTTAGCATTCCTCATACAAAGCCAACAGCAAGTTCAAAGAGTGTTCCTTGGTGGAATAAAGAAATCGCTGAACTGCGGGCAAAAAAACAGACAGCTTGGTATGAATACAAACGCGCTCGATCACTAGTCAACTTAATATCTTTCAGGAAAGCCAATGCTCTTTTCCGTCGTTCCGCGAAACAGGCCAAGCGTAAATGTTTTCAGGATTTCACAAGCAAAATAAATCCTTCGTCTAGTCCTAAGTTAATATGGAACGCTTTAAAAAAACTTTCTGGAGTGCCTAGAAATCTAACCATTCAATGCGTAAAGGGGCCAACAGGTTTGGTAACCAATCCATCCGATATTTCCGAGTTATTTGCAAACCACTATTCTGAAACAAGCTCAGATATTTCATTCAGCACACAGTTTCGAACCTCTAAAACCACCACACTGTCCGACACTTCCTACTCTGTCTCCCCTCTTTCTTTTTCTGCTAAACAAATAGAAACCAGCATTTCACTGTCTGAATTCGAGTTCGTTGCATCTACCGTTAAGGGTAAGTCCCCGGGACAAGATAAAATTTCTTATCCAATTATCAGACATATGCCAAAAAGTCTCAAGCTCCGATTGGTAAAGCTTTATAACAAAATTTTCAATACTGGTGTCTACCCCCAATTTTGGAAAACGTCCTGTGTTATACCAATACTTAAACCACACAAATCCTCCGATGAACTTGCTAACTATAGGCCGATTTCCCTCCTTCCATGTATGGGCAAAATTTTGGAAAAGATCGTGGCTAACCGCTTGATGTGGTATGCTCAGCGAAACAAGTTCATATCACCGAATAAAGTCGCCTACAAAAAAGGTCAAGGCACATTAGATGCTTTAATCCAACTAGACTACTTCATTACTAACGCTTTGTCCAACAAAAACCACGTGTCCGTACTATCTCTGGACTTTCACAGAGCTTTCGACAAAATTGGAGCCCATATTATTATTCGACAACTTAGAAAATGGAAAATAGGCCAGAATATGATACGTTTTATTACTAACTTTCTCACAAACAGAAAACTCAAAGTCAACGTAAATGGTTTTCTTTCTTCAACACTCCCGCTTTCTAATGGTACGCCACAAGGCTCACCTCTTTCAGCCCTCCTTTTTATCATTGCTTTCGATGATATTAGTAGGATGATAAAAAATTACATAGGAGTTGAGCAGCAGATCTATGCTGACGATGTCCTAATCTACACAAAAGTCTCTGACGTTAATTTAGCTCAATCCTTATTTACTAATATACTCGCCAGAATTGAGACTTGGTCACTGGAGTCTGGTGCTTCACTTTCCTTAGACAAAACACATAGCCTTCATGTATGTAGGAAGCAAAATTGCAACGGTACTTCACTAACTCACAACCAAACTAACATCGAATGTAAAACACAGCTGAAAATACTAGGATTAATTTTTGTTTCTAATTATAATTTTAATGCTCACTGTAAATATGTCAGAAACTCGTTAATGTCACGATTAAATATTTATATATCATTTATTCATCCGAACACACTAGTCAATGTTGTCAGAGCTTTGCTAACTTCAAAAATAGATTATGGGCTCCCCATCTATGGCAATTGCTCCAAAAGCAGTATCAACCTTTTAAATGCACCTTACCATTGCGCAATACGGCGAAGTCTCCGGGCCTTTCCAACCTCGCCAATAAAAACGATAATGGCTGAATCTGGTTTACCAACTATTCAAAATAAAATCATAGATTCTTCGCTTCAAATTCTTGCGAAAACGGCTGAGAACACCAACCCATTACTAAATACAACCATCACCCATGCCACGAAAAAAAGAAAAATTCCTAGAATACAATCGGCTATTTCGAGATGCTTAAGTTTCGCTGCAGAAAATAATATTTTACGTAACGCAACACGCAAATTCACCACTCGACATCCTCCCTGTCTGATCAATGATAAAATACTACAGAATAAGCTTATGTTTTTGTCCAAGCAAAACACACCAAACGAAGTCTTTCAACAAACCTTTGCTGAACTGGAATCTAATTACACAAATAATGGTTGGAAGTTATTGTTTACGGATGGCTCCAAGTCCATAGATTCCACTTCGTTAGCAGTAGTCACTGCCACAGGAGAAATTATTTGCAATTGACTTCTTCCCTCAACGAGCTCTGTATTTACCGCTGAAGGATCTGCTATCCTTCATGCAGTTAATTACGCAAAAAAGACTAAAGGAAAGTTCCTCATCTGTACCGACAGCAAATCGTGTATGTCTGCAATAACGTCTCCTTCCAATCGCAATCCTATAATGGAAGTTATCAGGGACGCGGTCATTGGTGCCCCTCAGAAAATCCAAGTAATGTGGATCCCTGGCCATGCTGGTATTACAGGCAACCACTTTGCAGACCTCGCTGCGAAAAGTGTAGCCAGGACTCCTGCCTCAACATACTACGTCTCATCCAAGCAAGACATTCTTAACCTTATTAAGCACAAAAGGCATAAAAAAAACGCAAGCGAATGGAAAACATTTAAACATCACTACGCGGTCATAAACCCAGCCAGAAATCGTATAATCTACTCGTTCACAGTTCCAACTATCGCAATGAAGACATATACTCGATTAAGGATTGGACACACTATCATAACACACGCCCTCTTACTATCGGGTAAAAGCCCATCCATTTGCCCCCTTTGCGATGACACTGCTTCTATCAAACACTTACTCACACTCTGTCCGATGCTTCACCCAACAGCCCACAACTCTGGCAACATTGATCTCATAAAACTACTAAGTAAACCTTCAGAAAAAAACGTGATGATTGTATATAGATTCTTAAAAACCAACGATTTGTTAAAATATATTTAAGCAACTAACATCTTTACTAACCCTTAGCAAATAGAATTTTTCACTTAGTTATAATTACAAGACGGCTGAAGGCCTCGTAGCCAGTGCTGCGTTTATGTATTTATATAATAAAACTCTTTTTGTTATATGAATTATTATAAATAAATAAATAAAAATAAATATTAAAAATCACTGTGAAAAGTCTATTATACATATATAAATATTTGCCCTTTGGTTATAGAGCAAGTATAGCTAAATATACGTTTTCATAAAAACTTAATGTACATATCGTCACCTGAAATTCAAAATAACGTATCATCAAAAAATTCGAAATTGAGTGTCTTATTGATTATGATTCACTACTTCAAATTACAAACATAATATTACATATGTCCAACATTTTCAGGTTCTGCGCTCAAATATGAACCAGTTTTAACCAATATTAAAATCATATATAAGCATATTCTATAACTCTCCAAATATAACGTCTAGTAAGCAAGGCGTTGCAATACTGATAAAAAAGAGAATGCCTTACAAAAGAATTGATATCCAGTCTTCAATATCGGCAATCGCCGTCGAAGTTGACATACACTTCAAGCTCAATATAATCTGCGCATATATTCCACAAAAGTTTTACAAATACCGATATCTTGGACTTATTGCAACAAGTCACAGCTCCGGCAATTCTTGCGGGTGACCTAAATGCTTGGAGCCCAATATGGGGATCTCCAACATCAAACTGTAGAGGAAAACTGATTGAGGATGCTCTGTTGGCTTCCGACTTTATATGCCTAAATAATGGTAACGCAACACACTTCTCTACCCACGGCACCTTCTCACACTTAGACCTCACGTTGTGCTCAGCAGCTCTTGCTCCAATTACACCTGGAAAGTATTAAGTGATTTGCACGGTAGTGACCACTACCCTATATCTTTTGAAATAGTTACTCGGCAATTTCGCCAATCGTTTAATCCAAAACCAATCTTCAAAACAGACTTTGCTGACTGGTGTACATTCTCAGGTCTATGTCATATAGGTAGCAACAGTACCCCAGTTTCTGGCAACATCAACAGAGAAGCTGCCACTATACAAAAAATTATCCGCGCGGCGGCAAATCGCTCTATCCCGCAAACAAATAGAAATAAATCCTCACACAATGTACCATGGTGGAGCAATGAATTAGCACTTCTCCGTTCAAAAAAACAATCGGGCTGGCATGAATATAAACGTTGTCAAACTATTGCAAAATTAGTTATGTAGCTATAAAAAAGCGAATGCTTTGTTTCGCCGCAAAGCAAAGGAAGCGAAACGAAAAAGTTTTCAGCAATTCACTGCTAACATAAATCCCACTTGCTCTGTTAAAAAGATATGGAGAGATTTGAATATATTGTCTGGCGGCTCCAAAAGCACATCAGTTACACGTCTGGTTACTCCAGCTGAAGATTTGGTTATGCCTGATCCAATTGCGAACTTCTTTGCAAACCATTACTCAAGAGAGAGCGCAAATGAAAACTTTAGCATCGACTTCCGCATTAGCAAAGAAACAGTCCTAAATAGCATAGGAGAAATAGAATATACACTTTCCTCGTCCGCAAAAGCGATAGAGTCAAAAATAACGATGTCCGAGTTTGAGTATGCGCTCACGTCAGTTAAAGGAAAAACGCCTGGTTTGGATAGGATATCTTATCCGTTAATCAAAAATTTACCGAAGTCGATGAAACTACGATTAGTTAAACTTTACAACCATATTTTTGACACTGGGGTCACAATACTGGAAAACTTCCAATATAATCCCAATACTAAAGCCCGGAAAATTACCCACTGACGTCAATAGCTATCGTCCTATCTCCCTTCTAAGCTGTCTTGGAAAAGCAATGGAAAAAATTGTAGGCAACAGGCTGTCATGGTACGCCAAAACTAAACTAATAAGCTCTCAACAGGTCGGCTATAAAAAAGGGCACGGCACAGTTGATGCCTTGCTCAACCTAGACAATTTCGTCGCAAAGGCTCTATCCAGTAGAAATCATGTATCTATGTTGTCTTTAGATTTCCAAAAAGCCTTTGATCGTATTGGAATTCACGTAGTCTTAAGAAAGCTACAAAACTGGAAAGTGCGCACCAGAACTCTAAACTTTATAAAATCTTTCCTGACAAATAGAAGACTTTCAGTAACTATTAACGGACACCACTCAATAACCCACAAGCTCTCAAATGGTACGCCACAGGGCTCACCTCTTTCGTCTTTACTCTTTATTATCGCCTTTGATGAGCTAAGTCAACTTCTTTCTAATTATAACAAAAAACAGTTCGGGTATCATCGAACATTTTATACTCTCGCATGATAAAGTGATAATCGAGATTTCATTATATATACATAACCGTATTTTTGTAAAGTTTTATTCCGCTATCATCATTGGTTCCTAAAGTACATATAACTAGTATTATACAGAAAAGGCATCAGATGGAATTCAAAATAGCGTTATATTGGAAGAAGGCGCGGTTGTGAACCGATTTCATATTTACCGAATTTCATTGAAATCGGTCTAGCAGTTCCTGAGATATGGTTTTTGGTCCAGTGGGCGTAGGCCACGCCCATTTTCAATTTTTAAAAAAACAAATGCAATTTCTTCCGTAAAATTTAGTGTTTCTGACGTTTTTTGTTAGTCGGTTAACGCACTTTTAGTGATTTTCAACATACCCTTTGTATGGGAGGTGGGCGTGGTTATTATCCGATTTCTTCCATTTTTGAACTGTGTATGGAAATTCCTGAAGAAAACGACTCTGTAGAGTTTGGTTGACATAGCTATAGTAATTTCCGAGATATGTACAAAAAACTTAGTAGGGGGCGGGTTCACGCCCACTTTTCCAAAAAAATTACGTCAAAATATGCCCCTCCCTAAAGCGATCCTTTGTGCCAAATTTCTCTTTAATATCTTTATTTATGGCTTAGTTATGACACTTTATAGGTTTTCGGTTTCCGCCATTTTGTGTGGCAGTGTGCCGATTTTGCCCATCTTCGAACTTAACCTTCTTATGGAGCCAAGGAATATGTGAACCAAGTTTCATCATGATATCTCAATTTTTACTCAAGTTACAGCTTGCACGGACGGACGGACAGACGGACGGATGGACAGACAGACATCCGGATTTATATCGTCACCCTGCCATTCTCACTCTTTTAGTTTTAGGACTTACAAACAACCGTTATGTGAGATACTCTCCTTAGCAACATTGTTGCGAGAGTATAAAAAATCGACATCAAATGTACCAGATGATGTACCTATCTACGGCTGCTGGACATTCTCTCCAATATTTCACTTGGTCCTCAATTTCATCCCAATTTCGAAAAACAAAGTCTCTATTTGCCAACATTTCATTAAATGTTGATGCAACATTATGCTAAAAGAAAAGTTGATGATTTTAGGATTAATCATAGACTCTAAGTATCTTTTTAATGATCACTGCAAATATATAAGAAATTCTCTTGTACATAGACTAAATATTATTAAGTATCTCACTTGTAAACATAGCTATATACACCCTGCCATTCTCATCAATGTTGTCAGAGCACTAATGCTATCCAAAATCGACTACGCCTTACCTATCTACGGACACTGCGCAACATCCCAAATGCGTAAAGTCTCTGTGCCTTATCATGCAGCAATCCGTCGGAGCCTTAGAGTATTCCCTACTTCACCAGCGAAGTTTTTACTTGCTGAATCCGGCTTGCCGAGCATCTCTAGTAGAGTGGCCGATGCAACATATCGCATTCTTGCGAAAAAACTTGACGGAACAAACATGGCATTAGCAAATACCTTCACGAGAGCAAATTCACGTAAAAGACCACTAAGAATACCATCGACAGTATCCAGATCTCTTGAATACGTCAGGGACAATTTCACATCTTTTTACGGAAGCAAAAAGAGCTCTGAGATATTTCCTCCGTGGTCCATTAGTCCAGTATCTTTTGAGAATGCCTTACTAATGTTGCCTAAAAAAAGTACACCTAATGCAGTCTACCAAGCAAAGTTTGCATACATTCGCGATCAATATAGTACATCGAATTGGCGTTTTATCTTTACGGATGGATCTAAGACATCAGACCACACCTCGTTAGCCGTTGTCGATAAGGATGGAGACGTAATATGCCAATGGCTCCTTGATCCTATGTGTACAATATTCACCGCCGAAGCCTTAGCTATTGAACTTGCTGTTGAGCATGCTAAAAAAATAGAGTAAAATATTTGATTTGCAGTGACAGTAAATCATGCATTGCGGCAATTCAATCACCTTCAAATTCCCACAAGATAATTTCATCAATCAGAAACTCCCTCATTGCGGCTGGAAACAAAATCAAGCTCATGTGGATCCCAGGCCATGTGGGAATCTCAGGAAACGAACGAGCTTATACTGTCGCAAAGGAAGTTAGCAGATCCCCTACCCTAATGCTCGACTTTTTAAGCATATTAAGATAAGAAGAAAAAATCTGGAATTCTCGGACTGGGTATCGCAAAACCATCACTACATTGGAATAAACCCAAGGAGAATCACTCCAACTTACCCTGCAAACACGGCAAGCAACATCCTGAAGCCGTACATACGCCTAAGGCTTGGCCATACTATATTTAGCCACTCTCATCTTCTAACAAGGAGCGACCCATCTTGATGCCCGCTATGCAATGGCCCAAATACAGTTAAGCACCTAATTTCGCAATGTCCGAACACAAGGCCGACTGAGTGCTCTGGTAACAATTCCACAATGGAGGCACTATCTACACCCAGTCATGACAACATTATGTATATTTACAATTTCCTTAAAGATAATAACATCCTTAACCTAATTTAGCGTAGTTTAAGATATCATAGTTAAAATATCATAATTATTTACTAGTACTACGAACTTAAGCAACAAAACTTAGTATTAAAACGATGACTGAAAGCCTTGCAGCTAGTGTCATTTTAAAGTTTATGCTGTAATTTATTGCTGTGTAAACTGTTGTAAATAAATAAATAAATAAATCTTCTGGCATCTTCACTCGCTGGAATTGGTGTTTTTTTTTTATTATCTGGCATTTCAAAGGCGTGACAACAACTCGCTTTCGACAGCCAACTTTGAGCTTTACTTTCCACAATATGGAGTTTCATATAATAATTTGCATATTTTTATGCACATTTACAGCAATGCCGAGCAACAGCCGTTTCTGGTTAAAAAAGTGTAGCCTAAAACTAAGTGCTGATAAACAATTTTTCAAAATATGTCACACACACAAACGAGCATACCGCCTAACTAAACCTAGTTATTATTTATGCTTGAGTTTAGTTGACTTGACTTAACTTTACTCGACTCGTAGCTGGAATCCTTCCGCATCTTTTTGAATTTCCCTTTGCGTTTGTTATTTTTGTTGTACTTGTTTTGTTTTGCTATTTCTCGGCAAGCAAAAGCCTGATAACAAACTACTACAATTTTCATATTTTCGGATTTGCGTATAAAAATTGTTTTCACTACTTCAAGTGATTGCTGCTGCTTGACTTCATCACTTATCGCTCTTAGTATCAAGGCAAACTTTAAAGTGTTTGCTAATATTTTAGATAGATTTTATTAGCTGGTAATGTTTTCAACTCAATTTTGTCGATTGCAGATATTCTACTTGTAATGTTTTAAATTTTTCTCATTTATTTTTTATTTCCTTTTTTTGTCTTCTATGTTGAAAATGTCGCAAATATGTAGAATAAAAGCACCAGCCGGTAGCGGGTGAAAATTGAGTTTTTAATGACCTTTTAGATTTTCCTTGAGATCTTTGCTCCTACACTACACGGAAGATGGAAAGTACTAAATATTCAACAAAATCATTAAGATTATAAAAGTTTAAAATTTGTCAAAAATAATATTCGCTGGAGTTGATGATAATCGATCCCATGGCGGTTACAAAAATTCCTAGATCTAATTTTCTGATCTCAAACTGCTATTGTTGTAATATTTTGCTTAGATATCCTGATGCCTTGTTCGTTGCTTCCAGCACTCAAATTTGCCGACAAGAATACCAACTGAGACTCCAGTAAAAGTTTTATATGACATCAAGGGTTCATTTATTAAGTCATTGCAGTTTTGCAATTAATGGTTTCTTAGAATATTTTGATTAATGTTTATAAGAAATTTCCTGGCGTGTTTTTCCTAATCTTTCAGTTTTTTATCAAAACGTTACACTTTATCAGTTTCAGTATGGATCTACAAATATTTCTTCTTTCATTTTTGCCTCGCTGATTTGTCGTTCCGGAGAAGAGTTCTGAATTTCTGATCGATTTGGACGCTTTGGTACAGGCATTTCGGTACTATATAGACTTGGCTTTAATACCATTGGTTCAGTTTAAATCTTTGGTATAGCAAATGCCATGTGTCTGCGCTCTTGATTAGCCTCACTTTACAGCAGTCCTACACTACAAAATAGTCTAAATAGCACTGTTCAATTATTGACGTGAAATTACGATTCTGAGATTGAAAAGTTAAGTCGGGGTCATTAGAATACTTCCGCAAGATGTTTACGATGTAACAAACGTATACAAGTAAGCTGAATACCGAATATGAGGCCAGAATGAATAAGTTGCACACCCCGTACCATTCACAGTACGCAATGACTCAAAAGAAATTGAACCACGTACGAGTACATTAATCAATAGCAACCGAAGGTTGAAGCAATAATCGTTTTTCGGGTGGATTGCCTAAATTCGTCCTAATACATTAGTTGAGAACACACCTGGATGTCAATCTACTGGTTGACCTTGTTTTCTTCGTAACTTTTTCATAGAGGCATTTCCAAATAGAGCGATGTTCTCGCAAACGGATCACTGACGCAACTTGAGAAAATCTCGTGTAGGTCAATTTTGTTGCTGTCGGTGTTTACACTGGCTGTAATGTATTCCCTGGGTTGAAATTGGCCATTGTCCAAATGAACTGGCAGACGCACAACAGTCGGAAAACGTTCAAGAATTGCAAAAGTAAATATCCTACAATACGCTTTATTGCAGTTCACGTATCGACCATATCGTTCAAGACCAATAACCGCCAGTTTGCTTCCTTTAGTGACGTACTTACAAACGTATTTTATCGATTTCACCAAACTGCAATATTAAACATTGATATGAGTTTTGAATGTGATTTAGACAATAGTGGCTAAATTGAATGCTGAATATTCTGCCATTGTCGTCAGGTGAGCTACGCCGATAGAGTGGATATCCATCATTTCCAGTTTGGGGTTAAGAAAGAAAAGCACATATATAGTGTTTCGTGCATTTATTGTCAGACATAAAAACCGAATTGGGATTGTGGTGTCCGCAAGGTCCATTAACCATATTGGTTTTCATCATTTCGTATAATACTGGACCTTTCTCTGCATCAGGAATTTCCGAAGAAATGATTTCATCAATTTGATCTGTTGTGACAACCATCTACCATCCAAAGAAAAATGTTTGCGGGCGTCAAATCTCTCTTTTTCCACTCAACAGAGTACATCTGGCATATATGTACGTATAACAGAACCATATATACGCTACCTCAAGATAAAGTCCATCAAACATCGTAACTGTTGTTTGAAAAGTCGTGCTGTGACATCGTGACCATCACTAACTGATTGACCGCGATCCGTAATTCCACAAGTATGTAATCGCATCCTTGGAGTACTCGTTCATGTGCCTACTGCTGCCATACGTTGATGGCAAAAAGAACGCCGACCGATATTAGCGCGACCTCTTCGTGGCTTCGTAACATATTGCAATTTGTAACTGATCACTTTGTGTGATACGCACATAATGTTTTCTTTGAAAAATTTTCAATAATTTTTCTTTTGAATAGCCGAAATAATAGAAAGCAAACCACCGGAATTGAACGATTCAAATAATTTACAAATCAAAATATTGAAAAAAAAAAAAAACCAAACAAAAAAATTTAAAAAACTAGTGCGGACCAGTGTAGAGCATTCTGAATTCAACTCAATTACTTTGCTGTTGCTTTAAGAAGTTAATTTTTTAATAAGAAAGTGCATAGAAAGCGAGTAGTAAAATGGTCCTGTTTGAAACATACACATTTTTACTTATAGCTTTTGATTTCGACTAGATTTGCTCAGCTATAATTAAATTGAAACTGAATTGTGCAGTGTCTTTTTCTTTGGGTTGATCGGTAGATTATGCGCGTTAATTTGAAGCTGATTTCCTTGTGATCTGGTTCGAGGTTGATTTTGTCTTATTTCGCAACTATTACTTCTAACCTAACCAAATATTTCACAGACAAATTTTTCCTACCGGTCATTAAATGAAAACACCTAATAGAAAATTGTGTAAGTGCACAACAAACCAAACAAATACCAACGAAGCAATAGTGATTTTAAATTAAGGGACAAGCAAATATAAAACTTAGCTGTACGACACTGAACGACAAGTTGACGAGCGGGCAAATATTCAAAAAAGAGTTAGGCAAATATGAAGAATATGCAAAAAGGCAGAAGGCAAGTACAGGGTGGGCCATCTAACGTTTTAAATTTTAATTATCTATATTTCAACATTGGAAACGTCAAATACCATTCGGAAAGTAACATATATTCAGTAAAAACTCTAAAATTTACGAAATGGGTCGCTATTCACTAGAAGAAAACTGGGAAATATTGGAAACTTTTTGGTGGTGGGTCTTCAACCCATTCAATTTTACCGAAAAATCATCTTTTCGGACGAGGCTCATTTCCACCTCGATGGCTACGTTAACAAGCAGAATTGTCGCATTTGGGGCACACAAAACCCGCACGTAATCGTCGAGAAGCCAATGCCCCCAGCACGAATCACTGTATGGTGCGAATTTTGGTCTGGTGGAATCATCGGCCCATTTTTCTTCGAAAATGAAGAAGGAACCGCCGTAACCATCAATGGTGAGCGATATCGCGCAATGTTAACCGAATTTTGAAAAGGAAGACTTGGACAACATTTGGTTCCGGCAGGACGGCGCTACGTGCTATACAGCAAACGCTACATTCAATCTTTTACGCCCTATCTTCGAAAATCGCATAATCAGCAAAAGGGTGATGTGAATTGGCCTCTCAGAAGCTGCGATTTAACTCCGTTGGACTATTTTCTGTGGGGAGCTGTTAAAGATAAATGTTACGCCAATTATCCAGATACAATTCAAGATCTAAAGTACGAGATTCAGGCTACTGAAGCTGCCATAAGGCCTGAAACCATCGAGAAAGTACTCCAACATTGGGTGGATCGGATAAGATACTGTAAACACAGCCGTGGTGGTCATTTGTCCGAGATTGTTTTCCACAAATAAATTTGACTTTTTAAATTTAAAATTTTATATGGCCCACCCTTTAGATTATGTTTGCTGTAACAAAAGAGGCACGTGAGGCGTAAAAGAAACTTGGAGTAACAAAAAATAAAAAAAACAAAATAGCATATAGAAGAATAAGCGCCCGGAAGCAAGCAACAGCGGAAGACGGGAAATGTAAGGCAATGCGTATATCCTTGAGGGCGTGTGTGTATGTGTGAATACGCAATGGTATTGTTGCCAAAATGTATCTGCGTATGCAAACAAATGTGGCAGCTAACGTCAACACAACCGCACAGCAATGGTAACTGTAACAATAAAGGCAACAATAACGAAATGCGCGGATAAACAGAAACAAATGAAAGCACGAGTACGATTAAAAACACAGACAGCACCAAAAGCAAAAACAACCAAAGTGTACATAAAATCGTAAAATAAAAACAAAAGCCGAAACCGAAACCGAAACCGAAACCATTAATTCAACAATCGAGGTTTTCTGTTACCGTTAATACCAGAGGCATGGTGTGCGAAATCGGTACGTACTTTTTAGTTGCTGTGCGTGTGTGCAAAGAGATAACCAATACATACACATAGCACATCACAGCCGTGTGCTCGATATACGATAGTTTCAAGTGAGGTGGTTGAGTTTTTGGTGCGGTCCTGGGGTATTTTTTGAAACTTCCAGTATTAACACCAATTATAGTTGATCCCTTTCCTGTGGCTTTCGGAAACTTTAAGGATCCAAACGGACACTATACTTATAAGTAAAGATAAGTACAATTTGCATTTTTTAACAAAAATCTATTTGCACCTACCCGCGTGTATTTTAACATTTTATTTTTCCCCTGAAAACAGCAATCCTAACAAAACGCGTGCTAATATTTTTGCATTGCCGTTTTAGTTTTGATCACTCAGTTGTTCTCCTTTTTGTTTCTCCTTTTCGTATTCCCTTCGGTTTTGGCATTGCCAACTACAAAAAATATAAGCAAGGTTTTAGGGGCAGTGACTGAAAATACTTATTGTTAGTAGCTTCCAACTATTTTCTCATTGAGGGATGGCCTCTGAGAACAGTAGTGGATGCACCCCTGAGAATCCATTTAGGAGGAACTCAAAAATTAATAGAACGCCTTCTAATGGAAAAAGTGAGTTATCCGCCGCTGCTGGATCAAAAAGAGAATGCGAAAATGTCAACCGCATAATTGAAGGTGGCAAACTCTCGGAAAAAATCCAAAGTAGCGAAACTACCCAAAACTTTAACCAGTTGGGTAGTAAAATAAAAGAACTGGAGAACATGATGGCTGGCCAAAGGCACATAAACCAGGCCATGCGCGACCTAGTAAGCAACATAGTGGCGCTACATGCTAAGGCTGAGAAATGCGGAAATCTACCCAAAACGATAATGGTAGGGAAAGCATCCCAGGTTTCCCCAATGGCTAAGGAGGTAAATACCCCGAAAAGGATACGTGAGACAATAGGCTTTCTACCTCCCACTAAAAAGCCGAAAAATACAAATAAAATGGAGCAGCCCACCTACAGCGAGGCAGCGAAATTGAGGCAGGCCAATACAACGGTTAGACCCAGCGCAGGCGAAGCTTGGGTGGATGTTGTTAAAAAGCGAAGACCACTGGAAAGGAAAATTAGATCGAGGCCAGACGCCATCATACATACGAAAAAGGATGGTGCATCATACGCGGATATTCTCCGGAAAATAAAAGGTGGCAGTGGCTTAGAGGAATTGGGCTCAAGCGTCACGTACATAAGAAAAACATTGAAAGGAGACCTGCTATTAGAGCTGAGAAACCAAGCGGATAAGAGAGCCGAAGCGTTCCAAAGTGCCTTAGAAGAAGTGGTCGGTGAAATGGCTGTGATACAGCCCAAAACCCATAACGTCATGATTATCTGCAAGGATTTGGATGAGATAACTTCTCCAGAAGAGATTTGCGAAGCCATGCACAAAAGAGTGTGGAATAGAAAATCTGGGAAAAATAAACGTTAAGAGTATGCGAAAGACCAGAAGCGGTAATCAAATAGCTGTCTTATGCCTGCGCGCCCAGGACGCCAAGACTGCGCTCAAAGTAGGCAAAATAAAGATCGGGTGGTCTGTATGACGCCTCCGGGAATACTCCCCTATTCCCCGTTGCTTCAGGTGTTTCCAGCTGGGACACATGGCGCATAAATGTTCCAACCCCGTTGACAGGTCGTCTCTATGTACACGTTGTGGAGCCGGTGGACATGTAGCGAAGTCATGCACTAACGATCCAAGCTGCATGCTTTGCAAAGGAGCACACTCAGCTTTGAGTACTACGTGCCCCAAATATCTCGAGATGGCGAAATCGTTAGGGAAATGAGGATACTACAATTAAATTTAAATCATTGCGCAGCAGCACAAGAGCTACTAAAACAGACAGTCTTTGAAAAAAAACATTGATGTCGCCTTACTAAGCGAACAATACTCTCAGCGTTCGGAAAGCACCTGGCCTACAGACATATCTGGCAAGGCCGCAATATGGTCATGTAAAGGACAACCATTTATGTCTCGCTCCGGAGGTCATAATTTTTTCACATGAGCAAATATACGAGGCATATACTTTGTTAGCTGCTATGCTCCTCCCAGTGCCTCGATTAAAGATTTTGAAGACTTCCTCCTGGAACTTGCTCTAGAAACCAGAGGCAAATCACCAATTATAATCGCAGGAGACTTCAATGCGTGGTCGATCGCTTGGCGTAGTAGGCGCACAAACCATCGTGGGCGTCTGGGAAAACAAAAGGGAAACAAAGGCTCTATAATCGACCTCATGTTTTCCAACGACCCTCTTAGCAGGCGCATTAAGTGGGCCGACTGGAAACAAAACGATTTTGATGCCGAACTTTTTGAGTTGGTCTGGAGCTCAGCAAATATACAAGGAGAAGACGCCATGCACTTGGTATCCTCTGTGCGAAAAGAACAGTTCACAGCATGCGACGCAACCATGCGTAGGACAGTGCACCACAACAACCGGATGCCAGCGTATTGGTGGAATGAAGAAATAGCTGGACTTAGAAAGCTCTGCCATTCAGCTAGACGCCACCTACAACGAAATCAACGGGAAGAAAATGAAAGCAGTCTCAGACAAATATTTATTAAAAGTCAGAAGAAGCTTCTAAAATCAGCCATTGGCCGCAGTAAAAAGAAGTGTTTTGAAAAACTCTGTGAGGAAGCAAACGAAGACTCCTGGGGAACAGCGTACAAAATCTGTATGTCTAAATTTAAAAATAAGGCACAACAACCCAAAAGCGCATCCGTTATGAGAAATATCGTGGAAACCTTGTTCCCAAAACACCACACTATTTCTGATGCTACGCCACGATCCGAAGTCATAGAACCACCACTGCTAGTTAGTGAAGAACAAATATTGGCCATAGCCGAAAAAATTAAAAGCAGCAAAGCGCCTGGATTAGATGGCATTCAACAGAAATTAAATAAATTATTCGTAAAAATGTACAATGCGTGCTTAAAACAAGGAATATTTCTCGACCCATGGAAAGTCCAGCGATTGGTTCTACTTCCTAAACCAAAAAAGCCTCCGGAGGAACCTTCATCATATCGACCTCTGTGCATGCTTGACACTATTGGCAAAGTATATGAAAGCATAGTAAGAAACCGCTTGGAGTTAGTAATCCAGAAAGCCGGTGGATTATCATCCACCATTGACGCATTATACGATGTCGTTGACACCGCGAAATGCGCAGTAAGTGGAAAGTGATGGAAAGGCGGAACAAGAAAATATTGTGCGCTGGTCACCCTGGATGTGAAGAATGCCTTCAACTCCGCAAAGTGGGCAAACATGTCAAGGCTCTGTATGACATGCGCGCTCCTCAATATCTTATGGAAATTGTCATAAGTTATTTTGAAAACAGGCTACTTTTTTTCGATACAGATGAAGGCACCAAGAGCTACTCTATCTCGAGTGTTGTACCGCACGGCTCGGTACTAGGCCCCCTTTTATGGAACATAATGTATGATGGGGTGCTAAGGAGATACCAACCGAAAGATATTAAATTAGTTGCATACGCAGACGACCTTATTGTGGTAGCAGTTGCTAATCACCTCGATGACCTCCGGAGTAAATGCAACGAGTGCATAAACGGTCTGCGCCAATGGTTCTCCTCAATGAGTTTAGAACTGGCGGAGCAAAAGACTGAAGTCTTGCTCATAAGCTCAAGAAAAGTGGAGGAAAGTATATCTCTCACCATAGGGGAATGCCAGATTCATTCACAGCCACACCTAAAATATTTGGGAGTAATAGTAGACTCAAAGCTCAAATTTAAGGACCACCTAGAATACACTGCAGGTAAAGCGAACAAAATCCTGAATGCCTTATCAAGAATGATGGCATGCGTGCGTTCCAGCCGGCGTTTTTTACTTGCAAAGGTAACGAGATCGGTTATATTATATGCGGCTCCAATATGGATCCAGGCGCTAGGCATCAAAGTATATGCCAAACAAATAAACACAGTGCACAGGCTGTCGGCACTAAGAGTTATCAGTGCTTTCCGAACAATTTCAAGTGATGCTGCTGAAGTAATAGCCAGCATGATGCCCATTGGCATTCAGGGTGACGAATACGAGCGAGTGTACAAATTATCAGAGCCAACTACAGAAGCCAAAAGAAGAGAGAGAGTGAAAAGCTTAACTATATGGCAGCAGCGGTGGCAAACCTCACTCAAATGACGGTGGACCTACAGACTCATACCGGATATCCATTCCTGGATCGACAGACGACATGGGGACCTGCATTTCCACCTAACCCAAATATTAAGTGGACATGGATGCTTTAGAAGCTATCTATACAGATTCCAGCACGACATTAGTCCAAATTGTCCGTCGTGTTTAGAGTGCTGTGAAGACTCTGAGCATGTTTTCTTTTATTGCCCGCGCTTTATAAGTGCAAGGGAAAAACTTAAAACTACACTCGGTGGTAGTTTTACGGTGGAAAATTTGACGACACTCATCTGTCAGTCCATTGAGAATTGGAGAGCTGTCAGCGAAGCGGCAGCCTCAATCATGATAAACCTGAGACATATAGACCAGAGTAGGCGTCCGTCAGTCCGTGCAATAGAAGAGACTTAAAAGTCTTATCACTCCCAGTCTGGAGTTGGGAGTAGGTTAGGTTTAGCGGATTAAAGTTCCGCACTCCGGCTTTTAATGCTTCCCCTACTTTAAAAAAAAAAAAAAAGAAAAACCGTGTGCTCTTCAAAATTCAAAATCCATTACACTTGTGACTCTGCGCCTTTTTATCACCGACCAAGCCGAGTTGCGTTAGGTAACAAGTGAGACTTGTTTGAAGCGCTTACAACGTTGAACCAGTGTGTAAATATGTTTATAGGTTAGGGTGGTCCTTTTGTTATGGAAGAACTTTTTAGTAGATATTTCCAAAACCTAAAAGTTAGTTAATAAGAAATAGTAGAAATAAAATATACATTTGTGCATCCATTTGCGAGAGGACTAGGTGCGTTGGAATCTGCTATTCTTATCCATTACTCAGTGAGAATTTCATGAAGTTATTGTGTTTGAAGTGTCAGTATGTTTATGTTATCGGTGGGAAAATGAGCTTCCAACAAAGAGCCAACATTAAATTTTGTTTTAAAATTGGTAAAACTTTTACCGAAACGTTTCAATTGATGAAACAAGTTTATAGCGATGATTGCCTATCCCGTAGCAGAGCGCACGAGTAATTTCAACGTTTTCAAAGTGGTCGTGAGGACAAAAATTTTAGTTCATCAAAAATCAACCGAAACCATCATTGAAATTCATGGAAATGGAATTGAACATCTCCAAAACATCGATTTATCGCATTTTGAACGAACATTTGGGCTTGAGAAAGGCGTGTGCTCGGTTTGTTCCGCACAAATTGACAGACGACCAAAAATTTCTCAGAATCCAACATTCGATTCGACGCTTGTGACCAATTATTTGACTCAAATAATCACATTTTAACCATTAACCACTCCCCGTATTCACCTGATATGGCACCGTGCGACTTCTTCCTTTTCGGAAAAATGCATTTGCCCATGAAAGGAAAGTGTTATGCAGACGTAGATGCCATTCAAAAGGCTTGCACCGGCAGAATGGCGGCCATACCGGCCAACGAGCTCAAACACTCGTTCGACATGCTTTTGGACCGTGCAAAAAGCTGTATTGAAGTAGAGCGAGACTATTTTAGATAAAATAAATTGATTTTGTCGCAAAAACCGTTTGTTCTGTTTTTTTTAAAGTCCTGTTTACTTTGGAACACACCTTGTAAAAATAAAAATAACCTTACCCTCCTTAATTGGAATTAAAATTTTTATGCAATTTTCTTTATTATTGTATTTGTGGGTAACTAACTTCAAAAATAATATATAGTATATTTCGATCTCCAATTACAAATCCAATCTTAAATTTCGACCTACTGCGACACACCATAACCTCCTCGGACCGAGACTAAAATCAAAATATTTTATTTGCACTAACCAATTTGTTTTCAGATTTCTTAAGTACCACCATAATTCAGGTGTTTGCATATTTGCTGTTGCTCTTGTAACTTGTGACATTCTGCATTTGTCGTGTATGTGCCACAATGCATTAAAAATTTTAAAATTATAACATGACAGGAGACAAAGGGCGCAGTAAACAACAAAACTTTAAATTGTAAGCTGCTTTGTGCATTTGTGGAAGATTTACATGTATTGTGGATTTACAAAAATGTTAATTGCTGCAGAGATGCTGTTTGGCTTACAATTTTGTGACAATTTGTAGCAGCGAAAGAAAGAAGAATTAAATAGAAAAATGTAAATTGAATAAATAAATTACATGTAATGGTGGAAAGATTATGATGCTTACTGTGGAGATATTTGGAAAAGTTTCTCACGAATAGCTGATTTTGAGTTAACACCGAAGCTTAAAAATAGGAGCTTGAGCCTCAGTATTGACCACTTCGAAGAAAAACTGCAGTTTGGTCGGCTCACAAAACAACATTTTTACAAATGGTGATCGAGATTCTCTGTATTTTTAAAGAAAAAACGCAAAAACTACAAATTTTATAGGGAATGTTTATTATCATTCGAAAGAACAATATTTGGCATAATTGGAACGAAGTTCCTTACGGCAGGCTTGGAGAAGATAGGGATTTTGCTGCGGGACCTAACTGAAAAAAAGTGATAGCAAAACCGTATGAAAAAACCCGTAAGAAATAACCCGTAAGAAAAAGACTGTAAGATCGCTAGTTATAGCCTACCTTTAGGTTTTGCAAAATAATTAGGCATGAAAACCTGTAACATTATTGTGTATGCAAATTAGTTTTGAGTGAAGTGCGGAACACATAGAGCGCGACAGACTGCAAACTACATCTGTCAAATATTAAAATACAGACGTTCTTATGGACACTGTTATTTTGACAGCTGCACGACTACACGACTGTAGGCCGACAGTTGTCGTTCCCGCTAACTTGAATATTTCCTATATTTGCCAACGGCAGTAGGACGACAGTATAGTTGACGGTAGAATGGAAGGTAGAAAGAGGAGGTAGAGTGGTGATTCCAATAATATGTAAAATGTTAAATTATTCACAGCTCTAACAAACTTGACGTTATTTTACAAATAAAAGCATAAAATAGCTCTATTATAGCTCTATTATATCATTTGTAATAACAATTGATAATTTAAAACAAAAATATTTAGCTATTTACTTATTTTTTGCATAAAAAATTTCACTTTGAACAAAATATTAAAATTTCATTGAAGTGAATGGTATTAGTATGGCCACAACGATATTGTGTACATGCAAAATGGACAGCTGTGTTGTCTTGTGTACATGCCGGCCATTGTTATGTTTCTGCCTTCTTACGAATGTTCATGTAGTAAGATGCACAACGCCATTTTCAGTTCACTGTCGTGCTGCTGCAGTCTGTCGCAGTCATTGTGTTCACCACTTGAGAATTGTGCTTGCACTAAGTACGTTTATGGGGAGTTGAATTGTTGCATATTTTTTGGCGCAGGTTGGTTAATGGTTTGAGTTTTTTTGTTATAATTTGAATTATTTTTTTATTTTACGTAATTCATTATTATTTTTTAAAATACTAAATTTTCTTAATACTTATCTGTACTTAAATAAAAACTAATCAGCGAAATTTGAGAGAAAAATCAAGACAACCTACATAAAATTAAGCACAATTTTTTTTGCAAATTGTATCGATTCTACATTATCCGAAGGAACTTCGTTCCTACCTGGTGTCCCACGACATCACATTTCTTTCTTGTTTTTGTTTTAAGATTATCTCTTTTAAGTATTGTCCGCGGGTACGTCTCAGATGGTCCAATACTTGAGTCCAGTTTTCGATGCCTCGTTCGAGCATTTCGACTGGTATCTGACGAATGACACACGTGATCTTCTGCTCCAAAGCCTTAATCAAAGAGGGATTGTCGGCATGGACTTTCGATTTTTCATACCCCTACAGGAAAACGTCTAACGGTGTGATATTACACGATGTTGGTGGCGAATCGTTCGGACCAAAACTCACCGCCGTGTTCTCTTAATAAATCTATTTATTGATGCAATGTGTTGGATGTGGCGCCGCGATGTTGAAACCAAATGTCGTCGAGAGTTTCAATTTCACGCATCAAATAGTAGATTATTGAAGAAATATGAATGAATGAATCCACCGACACACAAACCACAACAAACCGTTGTTTTCTGGATAAAATGACAGCTCTTGAATCTCTTCAGGTTGCTCTTCGTCATAAATTTGGCAATTTTGTTTATTTACGTATCCATTGAGCCACAAATGAGGCCCATTCGCTTGTCCGTCGCTGAAAAAAACTTGGCTGAAAAACGATGGATCTTCCTGGAACTTTTCAAGAGCCCATTGAGCGAAGCGATGTCGCTGGGGAAGGTCGAGCGGTTTCAGTTCTTGCACAAGCTGTATTTTCTACGCTTTCAATTTACGATCTCGACTTAAAATGTGCCAGGTCGTTCCATATATTAGTCTGAGTTACTGCGAATGGTGCTGACTTGACTCTCGACGGTCTTCATGTACACGTGGTCTATTCGGTCCAAAATTATCCAATAATGAATGATGGGTCTCAAGATGGGTGATGGTGGTAGTAATAATAATAGTTTCACTCAGTAGGCCTGTTATGTTGACCATAAGTTAAACTAAGCGCTTCCGTAATCAAATTGAACTTTTTGTACGAGTATAATGATACGCCAAATATTTTAGGAATATTTTAACATTTTGTGTCACTGCATCAACAGAACTAATATTATTTAACATTTTTAATCGAATATTTGAGGCTTATATTTAGAGAACCAGAAAAGAGTGAATTCTGCTCTTTTAACAATCTTTAATAAAGTCTTCTCATAAGAAGAATTTCTTCGCTTTCGTATGCAAGAAGTTTACGTGACGTTTGCCACCATTTCTTACATAAGCCTCTTTAGATACCCTTCGCTGTGCTATTCATTAAGTATTCAATTATGATTATAATATATCACTGCGAGAAATTATTTTTGTACTTTCTTTCAAAGAGCTCTCCACGAAAAGGAATTGAAGTTAAAATACATATATATGTTATAAAACGACTCTGAGCTAACACATTTCCCTTTTTATTTAACTTTTCTGCTTCTTTTTTCTAAAAACATTTTCAAAGTTACCAACCACAGTTCTATATATAACTCTCAAGCACGTTCATAATCGTTTCAGATCAAAATTAAAAATAAAAACAACAAATCACTTTACTTGAAAGTATTGAAAGTATTTATTTCAATTAAAAACTCTTATGTTATTTTTGTCTGCCTAAATGTATTCATATAATTAATGGTTTTTTATTTTATTTATTTTCTTTGAAGGAAATTAAAACTTAATTGCGGTCCTAAATAATACGAGTTGATAAAATTAGTGCATATTTTTTCAATTATTCTTCTTCAGGCGGGCGATTAAGTCTCTTTCATAGCTCAAGTATTAAAAACAAAAATTGTTGAAAAGGGGAAAAGTCAGAATTAGTAGACAGATTTTTCTAAAATAAGTTATTGGGGGATTAAATCCGTTCATACAATTTTTTGATAAATATGAGACTAATACTAAAGAGTAGCGATGCGAAAAAATTTTTACGAATAAGGAAAGGTTAAAGAAAGGTATTCGTATGCAGAAGTGAGCTATCAGTATAAAGGCTTTCAGTTTACAATGCACATAACCAACACATTTTATGGACAAATTATTTACTAATCATCAGACACAGTTTCATTTGCTTACAGTTTTTGAGAGATTTGGGTTAGTAAATGTTCAACGCTTTTTTCTTGCATTCAGCCTATTATCTATTTTAATTCAGTTTTTACTTTATTCGAGATATTTAAAAGCTGTGCAGTATTATACTATAAAGGTATTCAGATAATTGTGTGGAGATCTAACCTGTCCATTGTTGTGACAGCTTAACCTTTTTTGATTAGGTTAAGTCAATAGTTTAAGTAGAAAGTTGAGCTTTCAGAAAGCTCAGAAGATAAGAACCTGAAAAATACTTAATTGTCCTCAAGCGAGACGCTTTCGGATATCGAAATGAGAATAAAAAATAATCCACTTTTTACATACATGCATCACTCTCTAAGACAACATGAGGAGAAGCGAATCTTCCGCTCTGTCAGGTATTTGTTTAAAAAAAAACCTAATTTCTCAAGCAAATAACTGTCCTCATGCTATGTAGATATAATTTCGAAATACCCATACGCAAATACACGGACATACTCATACATTCCGTATAATCACTCTTGCTTGTAATTGAGTTGGTTTTTTGCATTAATTAAAAATAAACGTTAACATTTACAATTCTTATTCTTCTCACTTGAGTAATTATTGGAGTTGTTGTTGTCATTGCTACGCTTCAGTGCATGTTAACAAACGTTAGCTAAACTAAAAAACATTACTCAGCTGCTTAGCACGTCTGCTTTGTCACATAACTTTGCCAGTTGAGTTAAAATTTTCTATTTATTTTTGGCATCAAAGATATCTGAAATGCAAAGAGAGAATTTTTTCTGTAACATTCTTATGCAAATAGTCAAGGAAAGGCAGGAAGTAAGGGAAAAGTCTTGTTTGTTTTGTGTCAAAGCACAAGACAGCATTGTGTTGCGGAAAGGCTTTCTAATTCGTAAAACCTGCAAATCGTCGAAAGGATCGTGACACCAACAAAGGTTGACAGTAGGCAATTTTGAAGATCTCAACCTACTTACTTACACAATTATATTTTCCTGACCTACATACGAAAGACGATGAAAGAAGACCTACTCATCGAGTTGAAAAATCAAGCAGACAAGAGAGCCGAATCATTTCAAACCGTCTTAGAGGGAGCGGTGGGTGAAATGGCGCTGATACAGCCAAAAACCCATAACGTTACAATAGTGTGTAAGGACTTTGACGAAATTACAACACCAGAAGAAATCTGCGAGGCACTAAAAAAAGAGTGTGGGTTCCAAAACCTGGAGAAAACAAGCGTCAAAAATATGAGGAAAACCCGAAGTGGCACACAAATAGCTCTTATTTGTCTGCGCGCTCAAGACGCTAAAGTTGCACTAAAATTGGGCAAAGTGAAGATAGGGTGGTCTATCTGTCGTCTTAGAGAATACTCACCCATTACCCGATGTTTTAGGTGCTTCCAACTGGGTCATATAGCACACAAATGTGTCAGTCAGACTGATCGGTCAGCCCTCTGTACACGCTGCGGAGCTGTAGGGCACGTAGCAAAAGTATGCAAAAATGCCCCGAGTTGTATGCTTTGCAAAGGAGAGCACTCCGTCTTAAGTACGACATGTCCGAAGTACGTACAAATGATGAAAACAATGAAAAAATGAGGTTGTTACAGCTAAACCTTAATCACTGCGCTGCAGCACAAGATCTGCTAAAACAAACAGTCCAAGAAGAGAATATAGATGTCGCCTTACTAAGCGAACCATATAGACTGCGTTCAGAGAGCACTTGGTGTAAAGATAGCAGTGGAAAAGCAGCAATATGGGCCTGCAAAGGACAAGCTTTCTCATCCCGCTCCAAAGAAGTCCATAACGGCTTTACATGGGCGAAGATGCAAGGTATATATTTTGTAAGCTGCTAGGCTCGTCCTAGCGCAACAATTACAGAATTTGAAGATTTTCTCCTGGAGCTGTCTCTAGAGACCAGAAACAAATCGCCAATAATAATAGCGGGTGATTTTAACGCATGGTCTACTGCTCGGGGTAGCAGAATTACAAATCACCGTGGTCGCCTCATTCTAGACTGTTTGAGTCAAACAAACCTCACGATTCTAAACAATGGCACAAAAATACGTTTCAAAAGGGTAACAAAGGTTCTATAATAGACCTAATGTTTGCTAACGACACGCTTAGCAGACATATTAAGTGGAAGGTATCAGATATTTACACAAATAGCGACCATATGGCTATAATCGCTGAAGTTTCGTTGTCCCAAGAAAGGGAACTCTCTCGCAGAAATCCCTCTCGAAAACGTAGTTGGCGTGAAAAGGAATTTGATACCGACGTCTTTGAGAGTGTCTGGAGTGCGGAAAAGGCACCAGGCGAAGACGCCACCCACTTAGTATCCGCTGTTCAGAAGGAACTAGTTGCAGCAAGCGACGCAACTATGCGCAGGACGAGATACAATAACAATCGAAAGCCGGTATACCGGTGGAGCGACGAAATTGCCAAGCTGAGGAAGCTCTGTCACTCAGCTAGACGTCTCGCTCAACGAAACCAGGGAGGGGAAAACGAAATCCGCCTCAGAGAAGCATTTAAATGCCAAAGAAAGCTCCTGAAGTCAGCCATTATCCGTAGTAAGAGATCCTGTTTCGAAAAGCTATGTGAGGAAGCGAACATAGACCCCTGGGGATCGGCATACAAAATTTGTATGTCGAAATTCAAAAATAAGTCGCAGCAACCTAAGAACGCATCATTTATGGAAAATGTTGTCGAAGCGTTATTCCCTACACATGCATCCATTTCCTACATTAAAAGAAACGAAGCTACGGAGCCACCTCTATTAGTCACAGAAGACGAACTATTGGCTATTGCGAAAAAAATCAAAAACTCTAAAGCGCCTGGAATAGATGGTATACCAAATAGAGCCCTTAAAGAAGCCATAACTCTTAGACCCAATTTATTTATTAACATGTACAATGCGTGTATATTAGAAGAGGTGTTCCCCGATCCGTGGAAGATTCAGCGCCTGGTTCTCCTCCCAAAGCCAAAACAGCCACCAGAAGAACCTTCATCATATCGACCTCTTTGCATGCTCGACACGATTGGGAAAGTGTACGAAAGCATTGTAAGAAACCGCTTGGAACTAGCTATCCAAAAGGCCGGCGGATTATCAGAGAGACAATACGGCTTCATAAAAAAGAGATCCACTATTGACGCACTACGAGAAGTCGTCGATATTGCGAAATGTGCAGTAAGTGGCAAAAGATGGAAAGGTGGCACAAAAAAGTATTGTGCGCTGATTACCCTGGATGTCAAAAATGCGTTCAACTCAGCAAAATGGGCAAACATAATTAAAGCCCTGGATGAAATACGTGCCCCTGAGTACCTTATAAATATAATAACGAGCTATTTTAAAAACAGAAAGCTGATTTTTGAGACGGACGAAGGCACCAAGAGCTACTCTATCTCAAGTGGAGTACCACAAGGCTCAGTGTTAGGCCCACTATTATGGAACCTTATGTATGACGGGGTGCTAAGAAGACAGCAACCAACAGACGTGAAACTAGTAGCTTATGCGGACGACCTCATGGTGGTAGCAGTCGCCAAACAATTAGCCGACCTGAGAAATAAATGAAATGAGTGCTTAAATAGTCTACGCCAATGGTTCTCATCTATGAGTCTGAAACTGGCGGAGGAAAAAACAGAAGTTTTACTGATAAGCACTAGGAAGATAGAAGAACGAATAGAGCTCACCATAGGGGAATCCTAGATTACCTCGCAGCCGCAATTGAAGTATCTTACCAGATTCCAAATTAAAATTAAAGAACACTTTTGAGTATACTTCCGCCAAGGCTAACAGAATTTATAATGCGATATCGAGAATGATGACCAATAGAGGCTGTGTGCGTTCCAGCCGGCGATTCTTAATAGCGAAAGCAATGAGTTCCGTAATACTGTATGCGGCACCAGTATGGATGCAGGCAATGGATATAAAGGCGTATGCAAAACAAAAAGAAATAGCATATAGAAGACTCTGAACATGTATTATTTCATTGCCCTCGATTTTCGAATACAAGGGAACAGCTAAAAACCACACTCGGTGGTAGTTTTACGGTCGATAACTTGACTCTCATGTGTCAGTCGACTGATAAATGGAAAGCTGTCAGCGAAGCGTCAGCGTTCATAATGACCAAACTGAGATCTTTTCAGCAGACTAGGCGTCCGTCAGTCCGCGCAATAGAGGAGACTTAAATGTCTTGTCCCTCCCACGAAGTAATACCTAGCCGGTGGTTCCGTGGGAGAGTCCTGAGTTGGGAGTAGGTTAGGTTTAGCGGATTAAAGTTCCGCACTTCGGCTTTCGTTGCTTCCCCCTACTCTAAAACAAAAACAAAAAAAATTTCCTAAGGTTACACCTGAGCTCATCTTAAGTAGATAACTGAAAGGTGTGGTGCAGACAGACTTCAAAAAGAGATAATGATTTTATGAGGTGGTGGTACACCCTGACCATAAATGAATCGTGGGAAAATTGAAATAATAAAATAATTTGGTTAAATGTTTTCAGACATTTATGTATAGTTCAAATGGAGAAGAGTTGCCACATTTCCAACAAAAAAGACTGTTTATATGTTCCAAAAAAAAAATTAAATTTGTATTTAGATTAGGTTAGGTTATACTGGTCTGCCATCGTGCCATACATAGGCCTATTGGCCATTAGTCATGCCAGGTTCAGTTAAGTTTAAGGTGAAGTACTCATCACAGAAGACGTCAGAGTTTTTCGCGAACTTTAAGAGCGAATTGATATCTACGTTGGATAATTCGTCCAGTCCTTTGAACTGCAAAGCTCCTAGATATTTGAGTCGAGTTCTAGATAGTGCCGGAAAGAGGCATAAGAGGTGTTCCAGCGACTCTCTCATGCCAACTCACCGGCTCGTATGTGAAGCCAATTTTAAATTAAATAAATTGTAATATTAAAAATTCCCGCAAAACCAATACGGCTGTGTAAACTGACATCGAGCAATACCAAAAACTCCGTCAAGAGAACACAATTCGAGCCGCAAAGCTGAATCGAGAAGACACAATCTTTTATAGGAGTGTGCAATTGCTGGCGTACGCCGATGATATTGGTATCATTGGCCCAAATAACCGCACCGTTGTGAAGCATATGGGTCTAGAAATTAGAAATTTGCTGAATCTTTTCTTCGAAGTCGTCAGTGAGGTCAGGGTTGTGGAGAGACAAATCGGATAACTACAATTGTTGCGATTTACGTGAGTACCTGCCGACGACGGCCTAACTTCGCGGTGCTTTCTTTGAAGCACACAGATCAGTACAATGCATTGATCAGCACCCCAAAGTATAAATGCATTTTGCAAGTATACTTTGGTTCCAATTAGTTCAGGTGGATAGGGACACCTTAGCGGGTCCGAGACAGATCTGAAACCTCTGCCGTACTTTGGGTCCGGCACCCGGCCGCAATGGTACTCCACATTGGACTGAATTTTTCAACCCTACCTGCCTTTAGGTTTAAACCACAGCCACCAGGAATCTCCAGAAAGGGCCAAACTCAATGAGCAGATTGGAGTAAACTCCAAGGGCTAACTGCTCTCCGTGGTACCAGGTTAAAGTCTCTGGTAAGACCTTGTAGCTTTTGCTACTACCAGTTGAGCCTCTAGAACTCAATGACTGGTGACATTTATCTCGTGAAACAGGAATAAATATAAAGCCTATAATAATCATTTCAAGATGAGTATTAGTACTCACCCTAATAATGTTAATTTATATACTCACCATAGTTTTCTACCATAATGTAACGAAATTAATTCGACTTACCCCTTTATGTAAATACATACTACGCGTCCCGTTAGTTTAAGCCGTTAGGTTAAGGTTTAGGCTAAGTCATAAAATTCCTGAAATAAAGAATTCAGTTGTGTAAGAAGAGCAATCGCGATCGGTCGTTTATCTAATATTTTTCGGTACAGGCAATTTTTCACTCATTCCCAGTTAACTAACTTGTCTCAAAAAAGCTTGAGATTTTTCAAGGCGCCCGATCAGGGACAATAGCGCGAGTTACATCTCAGGTTACGTCTGACGGCATGCAGTTGTGCGCCACATCGCATCATCAGCCAGTACGTGACCAAAACAGCAGACTCAGCATATTTTGAGTCTGTTGGAATGTGCGGTACACCCACACATTGGGGCAGACTCAAGTTGCTGATCTGATGGCAGAGTCAGACTGATGCTCACAACCGAACAGTAAACAACGTTTTTTAATCTATAACTGGCGCAGTCGAACGGAACGGTTCCATATTCTCTCTCAGCTCCGCTCAGCTAGCAAAGAAAAGCTAAATAAATTATTATTAAACAAAAGTACTGTTATTAAAAGAAAAGTGGCAAAGATACAGCTAATCATATAAATCCCAAAGCAGAACAAAATAATACATTTGAGTTGGAAAATTATAGCAAAAGCAAAAATTAGATCGATTACTCCCAAGGAAGAGGAAAGAAAGAAGAGAGGTTTAATTAATATAGGAGGGACAATGCATAAATGGTTGTTCGGGGTAATGGACGAGGAGGACCGACAGGATATAATTAGTCATTTAGAAGTAATAGAGGAAAATTCGCACAATACAATTACAAATATCAATAAGCAGATTGTAATAAATGAGCATTTTAACGAGTTAATGAAAACAATAGTAAAGGATGACAGGAGTAAAATATTAAAAGAAATAAATCAGATACAAAAGGAGGATAGAGAGCTAGCGAAATTGGTTCTTTACAATGATCAAATGAATAAATTAAGACATATAGAAGGGAAGAAACATGAAGTTCAAAATAATATAGCCGCCGCTAAAAACAATTTATTACATCCGGGGATGTTAACTAAAGAAGAAATAGATAAGTTTGACATAGATTTTTATAAACTGAAACTGGTCAAGGTAGGAGTAGTAGCTTTCAAAAATAAAGCACTTGTGTTCGGCATTCAAAAACCAAAGAGTTGTTTTAAAGTATATGTAAAATTAATTATGCCTCTACCAAACAAACGAAAATCGCAAATAGTTCATGAGGATGAAAAAATTGTAACAATAAATAAAAAACATTATAAATATGAAGATAATACGTTATTAAGAAAACTAAAATTAAGTAGGAATTGTATTTTTTTTTAACGCTTGTGAATTTAAATATAACTATACTAAAATAATACAAGAAATAAGCGATGATACTTTAATCATCAAGAATGCAAAAAATTTGAAACTTATACAAAATTGTGAGGATCGAGATTTTGTACTGCAAAATAACTATATATTAAATTTTGAGAAATGTGAAATTAAAATTAATGAAGAAAAATTTAGTAACAACAAGACTAAATTTGTTGATAGACTGATACATCCTGTAAAAATTTTAAACCAAAGCTATGAGTCAAAAATAAAATTTGAAGATATTGTACCAAATCATTTCAAGAATATTAAAGAAATAGAGGAACTAAAATATCATAAAAACGTATACTATGGCATAAGTGCCTCACTATTTATAACAATATTAATAAGTATAATTATTGTTACTATTTACTTATGTAAAAGAAAAAATGAAAAGATAAGTTTGAAAATCATAAATAAAAGAAGTCAGGAGACATCTCAGAGTGGCTCTGGGGGAGTTACATCTCAGGTTACATCTGACGGCATGCAGTTGTGTACCACATCGCATGATCACTCAGTACGTGACCAAAACAGCAGACTCAGCATATTTTGAGTCTGTTGGAATGTGCGGTACACCCACACATTGGGGCAGACTCAAGTTGCTGATCTGATGGCAGAGTCAGACTGATGCTCACTACCGAACAGTAAACAACGTTTTTTAATCTATAACTCGCGTGATAAAAGTTCAATAATAAAATAACAATTTTAAAACAATTTTCGTGAATATCGCATTTTTATACTCTCACAACAAAGTTGCTAAGGAGAGTATTATAGTTTTGTTCACATAACGGTTGTTTGTAAGTCCTAAAACTAAAAGAGTGAGATATAGGGTTATATATACCAAAGTGATCAGGGTGACGAGTAGAGTCGAAATCCGGATGTCTGTCTGTCCATCCGTCCGTCTGTCCGTCCGTCCGTGCAAGCTGTAACTTGAGTAAAAATTGAGATATCATGATGAAACTTGGTACACGTATTTCTTGGCTCCATAAGAAGGTTAATGGTTTGTATCTGAGGTGGGCGTGGTTATTATCCGATTTCTTCCATTTTTGAACTGTAAATAGAAATTTCTGAAGGAAACGACTCTATAGAGATTGGTTGACATAGCTATAGCAGTTTCCGAGATATGTACAAAAAACTTAGTAGGGGCGGGGCCACGCCCACTTTTCCGAAAAAATTACGTCCAAATATGCCCCTCCCTAATGCGATCCTTTGTGCCAAATTTCACTTTAATATCTTTATTTATGGCTTAGTTATGACCCTTTATAGGTTTTCGGTTTCCGCCATTTTGTGGGCGTGGCAGTGAGCCGATTTTGCCCATCTTCATCATTACCAAGTTTCATCATGATATCTCAATTTTTACTCCAGTTACAGCTTGCACGGACAGACGGACGGACGGACAGACAGACATCCGGATTTCGACTCTATAAGTATTTATTGAACACCCGATAAAAAAAAAACGTTTGTCGTTTTTGTGCACAAGCTTGCCGTTGTGTATAAAGCAAAACACCGTCCTGTTTCTGCCTCTGCTACTAAAAGCATCGCTGCCGCTAAACACCATCGCTTGCCGCTGACAACATCGATTCTGCTAACAACATGGCTGCCGCTAAAAACATCGCTGCCGCTAGCAACATTGCTGCTGCTGACACCATCGCTGCCGCAAACGACATCTCTGCTGCGTCAACACCTACTTCCTTCGTGGGAGCTGCCATTGCCTCCTCTGCACCAGGGAAGTGAACGCAGGCAAAACGCCTACGCATTCACAACAGGTAACGAGTGCGAAACATTGAAAGTGGTGCAAACAAAGAAAATAAATAACAATAATTAACATTTGCACCCTTTCAGTGTTTGACTCTCACTTTTTACATGCTTATATACAATATACATACTAGGGCGGGTCGATTTAAACATCGCCCATTGCTCTATGAAAATCATATTCTAGGGATCAAAATAAGAAACTTTGCAGAAGGAACCATACCTCTAAAACGAATTTTGATGTCCCCCAATTTGGGTCGAACTTTTGGGTAGGGGCAAATTTTGAAAAATCCCACTTTGACCCATTTAGAGTGCTCCATTCGAGTCCAAATGTATGACCGACCCCCACTAACTTTGGACGGCCAATCCACCCATGCCAGTGGCACACCCCCTGGAACTCTCCTGGGGGGTTCCCAATACAATCATTTCAAAAAATCACCATTTTTGGCCTTTACATGAAAAAATCAGCTAAATGGCTATGTTTTTTCTTTATTTTTATTTATTTATTTATAATAATATCTATTTTTTCTCTTAAGAAATTTATTTAGTCAGAACATATGTAAATGAAACAAGTAAGGAAGAGCTAAGTTCGGGTGTCACCGAACATTTTATACTCTCGCATGGTAAAGTGATAATCGAGATTTCATTATCCGTCATTTACATATTTTTCAAATACCGTATTTGTGTAAAGTTTTATTCCTCTATCATCATTGGTTCCTAATGTTTATACTCGTATTATACAAAGAAGGCATCAGATGGAATTCAAAATAGCTTTATATTGGAAGAAGGCGTGGTTGAGAACCAAAAATTATATACCAATTTCATTGTGATCTAGTAGTCCCCGAGATATTTTTGGTCCCCAATTTGGGGGCCCTTTTTAATTTTGAAGAACTTTTTCGCCACTTTTCCGTAAAAATTTTTTTCGCGTTTTTGTTGGTTGCTTTTTTGATTTGAACATAACCTTTTTAGGGGGTGGGGGTTTTATCCCATTTTTCCTTTTTAAACTTTTTAAGGGTACCAAGAAAACATTGTAAAATTTGGCATCTATAATAGTTTCAGATTTACAAAAAAATTGTAGGGGGCACCCCCTTTCCAAATTTCTTAAATATGTCCTTTGGTAGAAATTTTATTTTATCTTTATTTTGGTTATTGACCTTTTTAGGGGTTTTCCCCCTTTTTTGGGGGGGCGTGGGGCCCATTTTTCCCTTTTCCCAAACCCCTTATGGGCCGGGAATTGGGGGTTTTATCTGAATCTCAATTTTACCAGTTTCAGCTTGCCCCGGGCGGACAGAGGGCGGACGACGAAACCCCTTTCGACTCTTTCCCCCCGATCACTTTTGGTTATATAACCCATTTGTTTTTAGTTTTTTGGGGCTTACAAACAAAATTATGGAAAAAACTATAATTTGTTAAAAAATTGTTGGAAAATTTAAAAAATTTAAATTTTAAATG
>NC_065921.1:52899368-52935383 GCF_024586455.1 Bactrocera neohumeralis
GCGTTCGTCCACCGGAGGGGTCCCAGAACTCGACGTCGGATTCTCTCTCTCACCACGAATCCCACACCGGATTTTCGTTCCTTTGTATACCCACTATAGTAAATGCCACAAGGATCTACTCGTCTCAGTCCTTGTCCCGTCCATCACACTTCTTGGATGGCGGTGATGTCAGATTTTACTCTTACCGGGACAACAACCAGCTGGGTAGCGGAGCTTCCCAATTAAAGGATCGAACATTCCAGGTGTAAGCCCTTAAATCGTAATTCTTTATACGTTTGCAGTCACAACCGAGTAGTATAAAGTTCTACACACATTTATATAGCGAGTCGCTTGTTGCAAGATCCGTGCCCGCTCGCAGCTTCACGTCTGGTTAACAGATGCTACAATTAGGCCTCAACGAACACTTAAACCGAACCGAACCGAACTTGGCTAGCGCATCTTATACAAGAGTTACATCCGTTTCCTTGATCCGTCGCGAAGACACAAGAGTAGGAACTAAGTATAGTCCCACGGGTGTAACAGCTTATGCAGAAAATTAGTGGACGTAAGGGAGTCACTTCATTGAAATATGCTTCGAATACCGAATTCGCTTTACTAATGTTACTTCTTTCGTAATTGTCTTTTTAAAATTAGGCCGTTATCATAACTTTAACCAATCATATATGTTTACTTGTAAGTAATTTATTTCAACAGTATGTAAAGTGCATACAAATATGTTATACCGAAAAGTCCTGGCTAAGCCATAAACCATTATATCTATGGCACGTCTTCAGCATACCACAAACTGCTCATCCCATTTGTTTCCATATTGAGTAGTCGGGGTCAATTTTAAGTTCAACTATCATTTCGAAAAATAAAGAGCTCACAAAAGTAGTGTTCAGATGATTCTACCTTGCTGTTTTCCAGTCAAATTCCTCAGAAGGTATCTGCTTTGATACTAATAACATCAAACCCCTAAAAGGCTATATGTCTTGTAACAATGTAACTGATCCATTTTTAATTTGAAAGCTTTCATCCAATACTTAGTAGATGTTGCTGTTAGAAATCGCCTTGCTGATTTCGCGAGAGGCAAACCATGCCCTTAAATTTATACAACCTACTATTGAAATCGACGATTTCCATACAAATATTATTTTGGTAGATTATTTTGCATGCATGTGGTAAAAAAATATTATTTATAGGTAGAAAAGGTTGCAACTGGGTCTATATATGTATGTATGTATAAGAAACTGGAAAGAGAAAATAATTTAGATTAAGTATTCAAAATTCTGAGAAAAATATAGACATATCAATAGGCGCATTTTAAATTAGTAATATTAAATGCTACTTTCTGCAAATTAACACACCTAAAAATTTATAATTTATTTGATCGAAAAAATTAGGTAATTCCTTTGAAACGCTGTTCCTCAAGCACATTAATTCTCAAAAAAATAATACAAAAATACCAAACTTTGTTGGAGACTTAGGAACGACATACAAACGAACGATTTAGGAATTTGAAATTATTTAAGTAAATTATCCATCACCGCTGCAGCAAATCTATCATGAGGAATTTCGTATTCGCGAAGTATAAAAAAAAAACTTGCCAAAACCCAATGTGAAGTGGAGCTAAAATCAAAATGGAGCTGAAAACTAAACAACAATTCTGCAAGCAACCGCTTGTCCATAAACTGTCATTATGCGGTCAAGGATAAAAAGGATATTGCAAGCGATTTAAAGTTGTTGACGAAGGGTAGACACGAACACGCACTCACTCAAAGTAGTGTGCCATTTATGATAAAAACACACACATACATATCGCATTGACTCAAACAGAGGCACTATGAATGATGTGCGGGAAATAAATTGGAAAATTTTCGTCTGCAAGCTAACACTTGCGCAACTCGTTGACAACTCATTTGAAGGAGTTTACAAAACAGGAAAAACCCAAGTTGACAGCAGCACATGGCTGGCTGAAGCAATGTATAGCGGTTGTAGTGGTTTGCACCTCACACAAATATATACAGAATGATTGCACAATTGTGAAAACAAAAAACAAACGCCAAAGTCACGCATTCTTCACACACCTTCTGCCACTACACCTATATATATACCGTTATTTCACTTTATCGTGTACACTTATGCCTGCCTGTGCGTGGTTACTCATACGCAACATCCGCCCTGGGGTTATCAAGTATTTAATTTTTCCATTTAGGTGTGCAAGATCGAACATGTGTTGTCAAGAAAAATCATTTTCATCAAGTATTTAATTTTTCCATTTAGGTATATATTGTTTCCTCTATTTTAACTCTAGCAACATCTCATATAACAGGAGTTTGTTTTCTCGGCCTACTACACCCTTAGCTTTTCTTACGATATGGGCTGACAGCTCATTTTTGTGTACGGTCCTGCGAAAGTGCGTGTGCATGAAGAAGGGTATGTGTTCGTGCTCCTAAGTGCGAAAGTGATATAAATCGATTATGAAAATCTTTGAAAAATTGCAGAAAAAATATTACACATTTACACTCTTGTTGCATTCGTGCTAAAGCTGCATATAGTCCTTTTCAAATTTTTATAAACATAGTATATACTTATGTACATATATGGTTGCGCCACTCGGTGCTTACCTTTCCATCTTCTAAAGTTAAGCTTCACCTCCTTTTTCACTTTTCCCTTTCGCTTGCTACTTCTCCGCAATTTCTTGTCAAATTAGTTCTTTGTTATGTAAAAGCCTTTTTGTGATAGTGAGTCCACTTTAATTCAGTCTTAGAATATACGCGAGCGTTTGCTATGTGGATGCTTTTAGTTTCAAGTGAATTTCCAAATATGCTTTAATAAAATTTAACCATAAAATAATAACAGCCCCCTCTCCTCTGCTTGGCAGTAAAGTAAGCGCAGAAATAAAAACCTTGCCTCTGCACCATAAATAAGGACGTTAAGGATGAGGGACTTGGGGAAAAAGGTGTGTAAACAATTTCAGATCGATATCTCAAAAGCATAGGTACTCGTAGTATGGCAGGGCGAATCAGCTCAGCTAGTTTATAATATACTGTAGGTAGAAAAAGTAGTAAGTTATCAAAGAGAAATATAAATCAGCGAAGTGATTAAAATTTAAAAGTAAACATATTTTTAAACGAAATATTTTTTTTATTGAGACCATATTTCAAAGTATCTAATTAAGGTAATTTTAAAACAAAAGAGAAGTTCATTGCTTTTATAAAATAAAACAAGTAAGGAAGGGCTAAGTTCGGGTGTCACCGAACATTTTATACTCTCGCATGATAAAGTGATAATCGAGATTTCATTATCCGCCATTTACATATTTTTCAAATACCGTATTTGTGTAAAGTTTTATTCCGCTATCATCATTCGTTCCTAATGTATATATTATATAGAGAAGGCATCAGATGGAATTCAAAATAGCGTTATATTGGAAGAAGGCGTGGTTGTGAACCGATTTCACCTATATTTCGTACATGTCATCAGGGTGTTAAGAAAATATTATTTACCGAATTTCATTGAAATCGGTCTTTGTTCCTGAGATATCCTTTTGGGTCCATATGGGCGAGGCCACGCCCATTTTCAATTTTTAAAAATGCCTGGGTGCCTAATTTCTTCCGTAAAAATTTAGGGTTTGCGCTGACGTTTTGTTTGGGACCCGCCAGTGATTTTTCAAAAGCCCCCAGCTTTCTTTCTTCCGTAAACTTTAGTGTTTCTGACGTTTTTTGTTAGTCGGTTAACGCACTTTTAGTGATTTTCAACATAACCTTTGTATGGGGGTGGGCGTGGTTATTATCCGATTTCTTCCATTTTTGAACTGTATATGGAAATACTGGCTGAAGGGAAAACGACTCTGCGAGTTTGGTTGACATAGCTATAGTAGTCTCTGAGATATGTACAAAAACTTAGTAGGGGGCTTGTGACATTTACTACAGTCCAAATAATTACGTCCACATATGCCCCTCCCTGTTGCGATCCTTTGTGCCAGAAACTTCGTCGCCGGTATTTTTATTTATGGCTTAGCCACAATGACACTTTATAGGTGTTCTTTTCGCCATTTTGCTGATTTGCGCCCACGCCCCGACGGTGGGCCGATTTTGCCCATCTTCGAACTTAACCTTCTTATGGAGCCAGTAAATACGTGTACCAAGTTTCATCACGATATCTCAACTTTTACTCAAGGTACAGCTTGCACGGACGGACGGGCAGACGGACGAACGGACAGACAGACATCCGGATTTCAACTCTACTCGTCACCCTGATCACTTTGGTATATATAACCTTATATCTGACTCTTTTAGTTTTGGGACTTACAAACAACCGTTATGTGAACAAAACTATAATACTTTCCTTAGCAACTTTGTTGCGGAGTAAAAACATACACACATACAGAAATTGTATGTAGAAAAAAATATGTTATCAAAATCTTAAATATCGATAATGTTCATAATTTCATCTTGCTAGTTGACCCAATCGTTGTTGCATGCAGTTGACAAGTTTCAAACACTAATTTTGAGGAAAAGTATTCCAAATGTTATAGCTTTAGTTCTTCAAATAAACCAGGTTTTGGGGTTTCTCTTCAGTTATACGCATCTTAAGGATTGCCCAAGCATTTTCAATTGGTGACAAGTCAGGGCTTTGAGGAGGCCATTTCAATACACTCACATTTTCATTTTGTAAATGTTATATGATAATTTTTGCAGTAGGAATGGACTCGTTGTCCTGTTGAAGAAGGATAACCGGTCCCATTAGTCGTTGACCTTCGGGAATCGCGTGCTCTTTTAAAATATTTAAATATACTGCAGCAGTAACTTTTCCTTCCAAAGCTACAATATTGCCAGGGCCATTCGCAGATAACCATCCCTATCCGACTTAACTGTGGGTAGAGTGCACTTGTATAATATTTCTTGTTCTGGTGAGCGCCAAACGTAAACCATACCGTGGGAATAACGAAAACAAATCATCGACTCATCTGTCCAGAGCACTTTATGTCAAAAATTTTGAGGTTCTAATATGTTCTATTTATAAAATGATAGTCGGTTTTTCTATTTGCCACATTTAGGGAGAGTAACTTTCTTGCAACGCGGCTGTGAATATTGGTTTGCTGCAATCTGTTACGGACAATGTGCACTTAGGGGGCGTTCTTGCCTTCTTTTATAAGTTGTGCGCGAATATTTTAAACTGATTTGAAGAGATCAAAATAAGAAATATCCAAAATTCGTTTATCAACTCTCCCGTTGTTGTTTTTGGGCGCCTTTGTCTCTTCATCCTGATGACTCGATTTTCTTTGTTACAATAAATATTCATATTGCGACCTGGCTTTTATTAATTTTTCCAGCAATATAACTGGGGATTTTGGGCACCCTTGTCTCTTCATCCTAATGACTCGATTTTCTTTGTTGTAGCCGGCAATAACTATTTATATTGCGACCTGGCTTTTATTAATTGTTCCAGCAATATAACGCTAGGTGTGACCATCTTTATGCAAATTAATTATGGTTGAACACTCCTCATTCGTTCATTGTTTAAAATTCACCATTTTCAGATTTTTTTTTGTAATTCACTGAAAAAAAATCGCCTTAATATTCCAAAAAATCAAATTATAACAAGAAAAAACGTTAACTATGTGTTCAGTTTGTATGGAAGCTATATGCCATAGTAAGCCGTTCTGAACAATTTTTCTGGAGATTATATTGTTACCTTAAGCAGTAATCCATGCCGAATTTCGTGAAGATACCACGTCAGATGCGAAAGTTTTCCATACAAGCTCTTCATTCCGATCGTTCCGTTTGTATGGCAGCTATATGCTATAGTAAGCCGATCTGAACAATTTCTACTGATATTACATTACTTCTATGAACAATAACTTATTAGAAATTTCTTGAAGATATATCGTCAAATGAGGAAGTTTCCCATGCAAGTATTTGATTCCGATGATTCAGTTTGTATGTTAACTATATGCTATAGTTAACCGATCTGTACAATTTCTTCGGAGATTACATTGTTACCATAAAAAATAATCTATATCAAATTTCATGAATATATCTTGTCAAATGCAAAAGTTTTCCATACAAGAACTTGATTTGATAGTTCAGTTTGTATGGCAGCTATATGTTATAGTGATCCGATATCAGCAGTTCCGACAAATGAGCAGCTTCTTGAAGAGAAAATGACGTTTGCAAATTTCAAAACGATATCTTAAAATCTGAGGGACTAGTTCGTATATATACAGACGGACAGACAGACAGACGCACATGGCTGAATCGACTCAGGCTAACATACTGATCATTTATATATATAATTTATAGAGTCTCCGACGCTTCCTTCTGGGTGTTGCAAACTTAGTGACAAACTTAATATACCCTGTTCTGGGTACAAAAGTTATATTCAATTAAGCGAAAAAGTATAGCGCGTTTAAAACAGCGCTGATTGCTTTGATAACTTATTTTTTATAACTACTGTACATCCATATATATAAAAGAATGTTTTGTTAGTTACACCATTTATAACTCATGAACAGCTGAACCGATTTGGCTGAAAATTGGTGGGGAGGTAGCTTAGTACCGAGGTATGATACTTTTTATCTCTTTATGTTAAAATTTAATACAAATCATAAATACAAAAATTATATTTGAAATAACAAGCATTTGTTCAAAATTCATGTTTGTAGTAATCATTTGAATATTTCATTTCTGCAAAAAAAAATCAACAATAATTAAAACAATAAAAATAACCTCACATATCCATATTTATAAAAGAAAGTTGTGTTAGTTACACCATTTATAATTCAAGAAAGGCTGAACCGATTTGGCTGAAAATTGGTGGGGAGGTAGCTTACAACCAGGGTAAAGACATAATATACCTTTTATCTCTTTATGTCAAAATTTAATAAAACTCATTAATATAAAATTTAAGTTTCAAATAATAAGCATTTGTTTAAAATTCATGTTTGTAGGAATCATTTGTATATATACGCACAATTTTAAACAGATTCTTTATAAAAAATAATACAATTGATAAGGAATTGGAATAGTAGAAAAGAATTGCAACCAAATACGCAGTGCAATGGATTATAACGACAGATTACTGATCGGTCGTTGAGTATGTATTATACAACGTGAATCCTAAAAGACTGTTGTCATAACCTTGCCATCCGACTTTTTCGTCTTTCCACGCCTGAGAACTGGTTCATCAATTGCAGTCCACTAGAATGACAGTCGAGTGGGGAATGATGGAGCTATGTTTCTATTGTCCACCGATGCAAAAATTTGGTTTTATTACAATTAGAGAGCACTCAAACACTTCTCAGAATCAGTTATTCGTTGTTTTTATTGGATTATGAACTCGCGAGGCACCCACTTTGCACATAGCTTTCGCATCTTTAGAGCACCATTGTCCTCGGTGGTCATTTCGCCTGTTTCCACCTTAGCAAATATCTTTTCAATGGTGGATTTCCCTGAGCCTAAATTGCACAGTATTTTCCCCCAAAAAGCAATGCTTTATTAACACACGAAATGTTTCATGATCAATTTTTTTGTAAACTAACACAAGTTGCTTTACAAAAATGCTATATCTTATTAACTAATATGTAGTTATAGTCCAACTAATAGAAATCATATAAATGGTAGTAGTAGTATTATCTATTAATACAAAAATTCTATTTCAAATCATAAGCATTTGTTCAAAATTCATGTTTGTAGGAATCAGATTCTTTCTCAAAAGTAATACATTTCCTTAGTATTTGGAATAGTAGAAAAGAACTGCAACCAAATAGGTTTATCCCAAAAGACTGATGTCATAACCTTTCCAGCCGACTTTTTCGTCTTTCCACGCCTGAGAACCGTTTCATTATGTGCAGTCCACTAGAATGACTGTCGATTGGACTCCAGTGGGAAATGATGGAGCTATGTTTCTATTGTCACACACCGACGCAAAAATTCGGTTTTATTACGATTAAAGCGCACTCAAGCACTTCTCGGAATCAGTTATTCGTTGTTTTTTTTTTGGATTATGAACTTGCGAGGCACCCACTTTGCACAGAGCTTTCGCCTTTTTAAGTATTTTAGTATTATCTTTGTATCAATCACAGTGAAGCGTGGATAGTTGATCTAGTACTGTATAAGTATCTATCATTTTCTCATGGTTTTTACAAACTTCGTAAAAACTTTAATATATCTCATTAATAGTATAAAAATAGGTTAAACACAAAGGTAAGGAATAATCTATAGAAATTGGAAAAACTTCTTTTTAAAATATTAAATATCACTGTAATAAGTCCATTATATATTTATCAATATTTGCCCTTTGGTTATAGAGCAAGTATAGTCAAGTATAAGGTTTCATAAAGACTTAATGTACATATGTATATATGTAGTATTTAAGAATATGACTACTGCAGCCGCCTCTCTTCGAAGATATTTTTTGTGTGCCAAATTGAAAATCTCAATAAGCGTTAGGAGACACGTAAACTTTTCACATCTTCTTAGTTACAGATAAGTATAAACTAAAAACCATAAAAAATTTGCGCTCCCTAAAATCAAGGCTTCATAGAGTTTGCGGAGGTATATCCCTGAAATTTCCGATTTTTTATTTTATTATCTGGCATTTCAAAAGCGTGGCAACAGCTCGCGTTCGACAGCCAACTTTGAGGTTTACTTTTCACAATATGGAGCTTCATATAATAATTTGCATAATTTTATGCGCATTGACAGCAATGGCGAGCAACAGCCGTTTCTGGTTAAAAAAGTGTGGCCTAAAGCTAAGTGCTACTAAACAATTTTTCAAAATATGTCACACACACAAACGAACATACAACCTACCTATACCAAGTTTTTATTTATGTTTTCGACATGTTCTTGAGTTTAGTTGACTTGACTTGACTTTACTCAACTCGTAGCTGGAATTCTTTTGTCACTTTTTGAATTTCACTTTGCGATTGTTGTTCTGGTTGTACTTATTTTGTTTTACTATTTCCCTGCAAGCCAAAGCCTGATACAAACTTTTGCACAGTAAATAACTTGCATATTTTCGGACGGATAAACATTGATTTCACTTCATTGTGATTGCTGCTGCTTGCCTTCGTCACTTACCGCTCTTAGTATTGTATTAGCAGAACTATCAAGGCAGAGTTTAAAGTATTTGCTAATATTTTCGTTAGATTATATTGGCTGGTAATGGTTTAAACTAAATTTTGTCGATTTATATATTATATATATTATTTTTATAATGTTTTAGATTTTTTCCATTTATTTTTTATTTCCTTTTTTTGCCTTCTCTGTTGAAAATGAAATTTACATAGTAAAAGCATCAGCTGGAAGCTGAAAAATTTTTAGTTTTTGATGACCTTTTATATTTACCTTGAGCAGCTTCTTCATTACACTGAATTAATTTGAATTGTTTTTCTTGGGAAGTGGCAATACTTTCAATTTTTATAAATTTTTTTTGCAATTTTAAAGTTTTTTTACCTAAATATATATATCTATATTATCCTTTGCAAAAAAATCATCAAAGATGGAAGGTAAATATTCGATATAATCTTAACCAAAGGCTGTTATTGTTGTAATATATTGCATGGATGTTCTGACATTAAGACTTCATTTATTAAGTCTTTGAGGTTTGCAATTAATAAATTTTTAGAATATTTTGAACAATGTTCACAAAAAATTTCCTGGTGTGTTTATCCTAATAATTCAGTTTTTCATCAAAACGTTACACTTCCTCAGTTTCAGTACGGATCTACAAATATTTCTTCTTTGATTTTGCCTATCTGATTTGTCCTTCCGGAGAAGAATTCTGAATTTCTGATCGATTTGGAGGCTTGGCACAGTCATTTCGGCACTATATTTATAGATTTGGTTTTAATACCTATGGTATAGTTTAATAGCACTGTTCAATTATTGACGTGAAACTACGATTCTGAGATATAAAAGTTAAATCTCCACACACATAACAAAGTTGTCGGGGTCGTTAGAATTCTTCCGTGTGATGTTTACGATGTACCAAACATATATAAGTTAGCCGAATGCATTCTTCTTCTTCTTAATTGGCGTAGACCGCTTACGCGATTATAGCCAAGTTAACAACAGCGCGTCAGTCGTTTCTTCTTTTCGCTACGAGGCGCCAATTGGATATTCCAAGCGTAGCCAGGTCCTTCTCCACTTGGTCCTTCCAACGGAGTGGAGGTCTTCCTCTTCCTCTGCTTCCCCCGGCAGGTACTGCGTCGAATACTTTCAGAGCTGGAGTGTTTTCGTCCATTCGAACAACATGACCTAGCCAGCGTAGCCGCTGTCTTATAATTCGCTGAACTATGTCAATGTCGTCGTATATCTCGTAGAGCTCATCGTTCCATCGAATGCGTTATTCGCCTTGGCCAATGCACAAAGGACCATAAATCTTTCGCAAAACCTTTCTCTCGAAAACTCGTAACGTCGACTCATCGGTTGTTGTCATCGTCCAAGGCTCAGACCCATTGCCATTGCCGAATGCATTAGTCGTGAAAATTCAGTCATTTATAAAAGTAGCGAAAGGAATAATAAGCTTTCACAAAAAACTGGACGTGGATGAACCAAATTATTATACATATATTGTTAAAGAGGATAAACCAACATAAACAAAAGTCATCACAAAGTTTGTGCGACAATACCGGTGTGGACCAGTGTAGTTTGTCATTTAAAACATCCGTAGTTGTAAAATTTTTAGGAGCAATAAAAATATCGATTATACCACTTAAAAGACGTATCAGCATGCTCTCTTGTACGAATTCATTTCGCAATTCCATTTGCAACTGATTTAACAATTTAATTTTTTAATTAGAGAGTGCAAAGATAGTGAGTTGAGAAATGGTTAAACAGCTTTTCTGTACTGAATGGAAGTGTTTTGATAAATATAAAGTTAACTTATTCAATATGGGCTGCTAGATATAGTATTTGAGAAGATGAAAAAATCCTAATATTTATATAATAATAAAAGTGGTAGAGACGTTCATTTACTACCGGTTACGCCAAATTCTTTTGGCACGACAAATTAATTCTCCTTATTGCTTGTCCTCACAGTTTTGTCACGCTGTGAAAGACAACCGGTGTACTCAATTTTGATCGAAATTCCACCCAGGTTCCCAAAGGCATTATTGTTTCTTTTGTGGCAGCAGCCTTAACAACTGCTTACTGCTTGTTACCGATCGTGCATTTTTGGCTTTGAGACTTAGGGAAATGGAATAGGCAAAACTATCTAAAGTTTCTTATAAACTCGATCACATGCTAATCTTATTATCCTCAGGTATAATATTTTACACTCTTTTTTTTTTTTTAACTACGGCATTTTCTGACAATTTCAACTCATTTTCAAAGATTTTTGATATTAGTGGCATGGCGTGGTAAGGACAACGTCCGGTGTTTTACGTAGGCACCTGCTGATGACAGCCTCCACGGCGCTCAAAAGCACGATCAAATCAATGCGTTGATCAGCGCCCTGAGAATGCTAGCATTTTTGGCAGTGTGAATGGACACACTAACCACCTGGGTAGTGTTCGAGACCCAACTAATACCGCTGTCGTACTTTGTGTCCGACACCCGGTTGCAATGCAACTCCACATTCAACTGACAAAGTCAGTTCTTCCCGCATTTGGGTTTAACCACAACCACCACGATACTGCCCGAAGGTCCAGTCCGCATGAGCAAGTTGGAGGGAACTCCAAGGGCTGATGTTGCACGTGGTAACATAATTAAGTTTCCTGTCAGACCTCGTGGCCGAAACTACTACCAGCTGAGTTTCCATAGGGCTCTGGACTGGTGGCCAGGGGTTGGACCCCATACATACATCACATGCACGCACCAATCAAACAGAAACTAAACCCTAATTCCAGCTAACCGCCTTGTTCGATATTCCGACTAGTGGAGATCACACCACTAACATCTAATTGTCCATCAGTCCAGCTAATCCTCATACCACCCAGATCCCTAATTTCCGAGTACATCGGGCACTCCGCAATTAGGTGCGACCAATTTTCAAACCCCAAATGCAAAAATGCATTCAGAGGCCCATGCCCCGTAAGCAGGAAACCCAGACTCAGACAGAATCTGAAGTCTGGGTTATCCTCAACGAACCCCACGTCCCAATGTACGTGCGTCACTCGGCCGTTAGACTATTGTCCCAACGTTCTTGCCACCTACACCTAACCCTATCATCTAGAAGCCTCTCGCTCCCTAGATATCCCTCCCTCTCAGTCGGAAATCCAGTCATTCCGCAGCAATGACACACTCAAGCCCTTTTTTAACCTGAATGCAACAACACACTGTATGACAATCAGGTCAAGAGGGGGTGCACCTAACAAGACCTGCATCGCATCCGTTGAGACGGTGCGACATACAGGCAAATAAGCAAGCATCATGCAACGCTGGATTGAGAGGAGTTTTTGAGACCCCCAGAATAAGTGGCACAGGCCACAAACAAGCCACGATATATGGTGCGGACAGCACGACGTCCGAGACCCCAATCGCTCCTCAAAATCCGTCGTATTTTGCCTACAGTTGCCTGCAGTCGCTCCATCACATTCGCCAAGTGTGGAGTAAAACACATCCTTTCACTCATGGTCAGTCCCAGATATTTGACTTGCGTCACATACCTGATGCTGACCCCATTCACACGGGCAATCGGTGGACGAACCTGTGACAATCTGCCCGTAAGCAGCAGTGTCACCGTTTTTTCTCTCGATATGTCCACCACCACACCTAAACCCCAAGAATTAACAATCTCTTAGAAATCTCCTCCCGCCCGCTCTAATTCAGACCTCGAGCGACCTTCAACCATAAGAAGAAGGTCGTCCGCATACGCACAACACTTACAGAGTGGCTCGAGCTGCCCAAGTAGGCTGTCCATCATAAGGTTCCAAATATATGAACCACAGATGGAACCTTGCGGGCTGCCACGAACCACTCCAATCTCCACACTCCCATTCATGCCGACAAGAGAGGCCTTTCGGTCCGAAAAATAACTCCGCCAAATAGTAATTTCCGGACAGCCAAGCTCCTCCAGCCGTTGCACCACTCGATCCCAGCGTAGGTAGTCAAACGCCCCCTTGAAGTCAACAAATATGCCAAGGACATACTTGTTAACATTCTCCCTAACGACATTCTGAACATAGAACCACGCATCCTCTGTTCTGCGTCCTTTTCTGAACCCAAACTGCCTATCCGACCACATTCCCCGCGTTGGCTCCTGAAGCCGTTCCACCATGACTCTTTCCAGCACTTTTCCAAATACTGGAAGGAGACTGATGCCCCGATAAGATCGAGGATCCCTCCTGATCTTATCGGGGGACTTCAGGAGAGGAACAACCCTAGCACTTTTCTACTCGCGTGGAAAGTATTCCTCCCAGACGCACTTATCACAAATGGCCTCCAGGTATTCTGGAATGAACTTCCATAAGCTTTTACACATCTCTCCGTTCAAACCATCAAAACCTGGGGACCGTTTAGACCTAACAAGGCCAAAGGCGTACCCCAACTCCCCATCATCCAATGGAGGGACAGGCACCTCTTTTGCTTAAGCGCGCTCGACAAGGCCACAATATATAAGGCAGACAGCTGACATCATCAGATGCCCAGCTGGTCTACCCTTAATCTCACAGTTGCGACAATAGGGTGCATTAACGCAACTGGCAGCTTTGTGGCTTTCTTGACCGCACCTCCGACAGACATCTGCTTTGGCCCTACACTCAGCCACCCGATGATCAAATCCCATGCAACGGAAGCAGCCAGTGATGGGGCTATCCGGTCGCACCCGGAAGTAGAACCACTTTATGTAGCACCGACCTTTCTCCAAGAGGGCGGACATCAACTTGTCCGTACCCTCCAGGACGACGTTGGTGCTACCGTCAGCGGTCACCTTCCAGGGGCGACTGACCATCCTTACGTCAGTGCTCTGGGGCGCCGGGCTGAAATCCTGGAGTTCAGCCGAGTAGATCCTCCATGAATTCCTCATGGAAGATCTCCTTATGGACCCCCTGGACCACCATCCGGCGACCCAACTTGACAGAGACGTCCAACCCCACCTCCTCGAATTTTTTGTTATTCACAACTCTCTCCCTCTCTTATATAGAGGGAGTGCGAATAACCGCCCCACCACCATTAATTGGTCTAACTTTATGGACCCTCACCCTAAGTGACGGGCCCACCTCTTTGACCACCTTCTTTATTACTTCCTTAGAGGAAGCTGCAGGCCCCTTACTCCTTACCACGACCGACTAGGTCTCCACAGGCTTCGGCGTCACCGGTGTGATTGCTTCTAGCACAGGTGCTGGAGGCGCAGGCATCGGGTCCGACGGAGCCGGCATTGACTTGCTCGGCGCTGAAGAGGAGGGTCTCCCACAACTCCCCCTAAGGGCATCTACCTGACCGCGAAGATGGGCATTCTCGGTACAAACCGTCATCAAGAGCACCTCATGCTTTGAGGCAAGCTCCATCAACCCCTTCGCGGTGCCTGCATCGAAATTTCTGGTATCAAATACCAGATCGCTGAGTTCCCCGTAATTCGCTTAGCAGCCGCAACATGGCTGACTGCCCCACCCCCAACAACGACAACTCCCCTTGAGGAAACCCGCGTTCCCTCTTTATTGGCACTCGAGACACGATTCTCCGCCAAGCGGTCGTTTATAGCGTGCTGTCAGTGGCACAGCCCACAACCCTAACCAGTGGTCGGATTAAGGCCACTCAATTGGCCGCCGGCCGGACAAGGTCCTCGTAACGGGCCGTAGTCGACCGACCGCTGAGCCGAATCGCACCGTGGGCTAAACCGTAGCGCTGGTACGACCGTTGGTCCTCACAGGAGTCGCAATCTCCAACACTGGACAGACGCTTGCACCCTTTGGGCAATCCTGTCCAGATCTTCCTGACACTGAGCCAACTAATCGCCAGATGCTCAGCACAGAACTACTGGCCGGCAGTCCAGTCAGCAAGAGTGCCAACAACACGGAGCTACTCTGCAACCGTGCGAAGCTTCCGCCAATAACAACCACGTTGTCCGTATGTACAGTAGTAATAATTAAATTACTTACCGCTATATTCAACGAGTTGGTACAATGTACTGCACAAAATTGCGCAAAAATATGTACCCGCACAAACACTCGCGGTCACCGACCACTATTCGCGATCGCATACTTTCACCGCAAGCTACACCACGCGCCAGGCAATAACGGTGCCAGTAAAACTGCGTAAACAAATGATCGCACAAAAAAAAAACTCGCAAAATATCACCGAAAAAAACACTTTAAATATCGCAACGATGCGCACGCACGTCTATCCGCGTCGACAGTCAACTAACGAATGAGTAGGTAAGGACAGTGGGCTAGTCATTGTTTTTTGAAATCTCAAGAAACTTAACAAAACATTTGATGGTATGTGAACGAATCATCCAATCCACTTTCCGCTGAATAAGAATATGGTCCGGTTAGGTTAGGTTAGATGGCTGATCATAGATTGCACGTGGACTAGATGTAGTCCTTTGTGAAGCCATTAAAAATAGAACTCCCGTGTTCGGACTTAAAGATCGGCGAAACGCTTCGTAGCCAATACAAATTTGCAAAGGCGCTTAATTTCTACGCCCGCCAGTTCGGTGGGATGTCTGAAGGTATGCGCCCCCAACTGTCTAAATCTTGATCTCCCGAAAGCGGGGCAGTCAAGAAGGAAGTGCTGGCTTGTTTCTACCGCATCTTTTTCCAAACAGCTTCTGCGTGCGGCGTCCGGTAGAATTCTCAGTCTTACAGCATGTATGCCAATAGGGCAGTGACCCGTCAGGAACCCCATCACTAACTAGAGGCTGGCCTTACTGAGAGCAAAGAGATCATCAGATTTCCTGCAATCTATATTGGGCCAGAAGGCTTTTGCGACCGCGCAGGTACCAACGCTGGCCCAGCGTTGACCAAGAAGCCGCGAGGCTCAGCTATCCAGTAGTAGAGCACAGGAGGATGCGGGAGCACCGACCCGTCCCCATTCTACCGATAACGATTCTAGGGTGCCTTTCCTTGCTAGCTCATCAGCTTCGCTAGCTCATCAGCTTTGCAGTTACCTGCGATTCCGTTGTGGCCCGGCACACACACAAGTCTTATAGTAAAAGCTCTAGCCACCAGAGACACGTCAGACACTCTTCGACCAGCCTTGAACGCACCGTGAATGAGTTCAAGGCTAGTATCGCCGCTCTGCTATCTGAGTGAATGGTTACTTCTCTGAAGGTAGACACTCTCCGGAGGAGCAAATCTGCTACCACCTTGATGGCTGAGACCTCCGCCTGGAAGACACTGCAGCAGTCGGGAAGTCTGAAGCTGGATTTAATGAAGAGTTGACGACAGTATACCCCTCCACTAACCTTCCTCCAAGCTTTGACCCATCCGTAAAGAAGCTTATTGACCCTCTCCTCCAACGGCTTCTTCCCTTCTACACCTCCCTCGCCGGTATATGGGCAGTGAAGGAGCCGCCGGAGTTCGATAAGGCGACTCAATGATCCAGATGATCCGGTATGAAGTCAGATACACGCTCAATTAGGAACCCAGATTCCCAGAGCCTGATTGCCACTTTTGCTGCCATACACCTTCCGGCTATGTCCACCGGCGTTATGTTTAGAATTGCCTTGAGTGCAATGGTTGGGGTGGACCTTAATGCACCGCACATACTGATGAGCGCGGTCAGCTGAACGCTTTCAAGTTTCTTTGTAAGTGTGGTCTTCTGTAAAGCCCTCCACCATAGAACATTATGGGCTTGACTGTGGTGTCATAGAGCCAGAGCTCATCTACAGCAGTATAGGGCAATCGATGCCTTTTTGGCTCTCTCCTCGATATTCGGCTTCTATGAAAGCTTCTTATCCCGGATGAGCCCTAAATATTTCACTGTACCCGCCGGTTGCAGGCGAATACCTCCCACTTGCGGAAACGGTGCCACCGTGATCTTGTATCTTCTACTAAATAAAATCCTTTCTGTTTTATTTGGGTTGATAGAGAGTCCACTTCCGACCGCCCATTTTGTTACAACGCTGAGATATCCCTGCCTCAACTCATACACGGTGCTAAAAAATTTCCTTTCACCATAAGTGCTACATCCTTGCATAGGCAATCACCATTCAAGTTCATCTAGTTTTCTGAGAAGGTCGTTAACGACTAGGGTCCATGGAAGAGGAGAAAGAACCCCTGCTCACATTCCGCCGCGCGAGTTACGTCGCCGTCGTTGCAAGCCAAATCGCTGCCGACGTCGCCGCCACCCCACTTCCACATTGACTGGTCTGCATAAATGTAACCAAAGCATAATGCAGGTATTGGGTAATACCTACTAAATTTCATAATTATTTCATTATTTTTTGCGTATCTCTTTATTACGGTGGTCAGGTTACGAAAATTGCAATAATGCCCTACATTATGAAATGCCAACTAAACAAATTTTGTAAATGAAGAATTAGACTAAGAAATATCAGTTTTATTCAATAAAAGTTTAGAAATAATTTGGACACTGAAGTGTACGGTTGTTTTAATCACATTTCTCATTTCTGGCGCAGTCGAACGGCGTACAACTCCAAAGAATTGTACGGAACCACAGTTCTAACGCTTATCGAAAAATATTCTAAAGAATATTAAGTGAAAAAATAAATAAATAAAAACAAACTCTTTTACAAATCAATTTTAGAATATTAAGTGGAAAAAAAAAATAAATGAAAACAAACTCTTTTACTAATCAATTTAAGATATTAAGTGAAAAAAAATAAATTTAAAAAAAACTCAGTAACAAATCAATTTAAAGTATTCGAAAAAATGAACAACCAAGAACAACAACAACTGCCGGTCACGGAGCTAATCAAAAGCAGCGAGAATCCGCCCCCATACTTCGGAAATGGGAGAATGACTTGACATCATTCTTACGGGAGTCGACTTGATACTACCCCAATTTAACGACAACTTAGCAATACAAAAATACATATTGGAGAGGCACATCAAAACTAAAATACAAGGAGCGCTCCGGGTTATCCAGACCCTGAGCGAGGCGGCAACGTGGAATGAAATTAAACTAGAACTGATCAAAAACTCTGGAGTTCGAGAAACGTATAATCAACTTCTTCATCAAGCAATATCGATGAAGAACTATAACGTAAGTCAATATTATTACAATTAAAGAAACATACTAGATAAAATGAATGCTAAAAATAACGAAGATTCGGAGAAACCATTAAAGTTCTCCCCAAACATTAATGAGTCTCTTATTCTAAAAACATTCTTGAGCAACATATCTCCACACTTATCTTCAATAGTGTATGCGAGAAATATAAACACTACTAGAAGAAACAGGCTTAATAAACTATAAGAACAACGCTACAAGGAATTATTTTTACAATAATAATTATAATAAGAATAATAATAACAATAATGATTAGAATGACATGAGAGACAACCTTAACACCACTAGAATGCCCAATAATAATAGATTCACCAATACGTCGAGGAGCAGAAATTTTGCTAATCGCTTTTAATCAGGCGTAACAAGACAAAACGGTAGGCAATGGTTCAACTCCAATAATAACATTAGGCAAAACAGAAACTTAGGACAAAACCGACAACACCAGCCGGGACGCTACAGTAGCAATCAAGTACAACCTATGGAAGTTGATCATATCCAAGAATCAAATTTTCCATTGCAGGGTCACAATCAGATTTACCGATAGTCGAACTAACCATTGGTTACAACAAAATAAAATGCCTAGTAGATACCGGATCTACCACCTCGTTGATTGACAAAAACATTTTCTCTCATTATAAACGTAGCAAATTAAATAAACCACTTTTCTTTAATACCCTGTCCGAAAAAACCGTTATAACACACGAACTAATAACACCACTACCAAAAGAATTCAACGAAAACAGTTATATTGCTTGGAAGGTAACAAGTTTTAATGGTAGGAATTTTGACGCCATAATATGTAGGACAAAATATCGTGAAACCAATGGAAGCAATCATTAATTTAGGAGAAAGTTTTATAGAAATTAATAAAGTGAAAACACATTTTATAAATAAATGCCCCTTCAACAACGAGAAAATCCACAATATTGAAAGCTAGGCTGAGGAAAACTCTATTGCGGAAATCGTAAACAAATTATATCATGAAAATATGAATGCCGAGGAAGTAAATAAACTAAAAATGTTAGTGAGAAAAAATAATAAATTATTCTTTACTGAAGGACAGATGCTAACGCATACACATGAAATTAAAGTCGAAATAATTACAACAACGGACAGACCATCTTACGCAAAAATATATAGCTATCCCCAAATACATGAGAAGGAAATACAGAAACAGGAATAATAGGAAAGTAATTCACCATATAACTCACTCCTTTGGATAGTACCGAAGAAAATAAACATTTCTGGCGATGGAGTCTAGTCCTCGATTACAGGAGCCTTAATGAAATCACTGTTAATGACAAATTCCCGATACCCAATATAGATAGTATTTTAGAGAAACTAGGAAGTGCTCAATACTTCACAACCCTGGATCTTGCAAAAGGATTTCACCAGGTTCTAATTAAAAGAAAGCGATAGAAAGAAAACAGCATTCTCAACCTTTAGGACACTATGAATTCATCAGAATGCCATTCGGGCTCAAAAACGCCCCGGCCACCTTCCAACGCCTAATAAATTCAGAACTTAGGGAATATATAAAAAAAATCTGTGTAGTCTACCTAGACGACATACTATTAATATTAAGTACAAATATCGATGAGCACACAGAAAGTATCCAAACATTTTTTAACAAATTAGCAGAATACAATTTAAAAATTCAGATTGATAACTGCAAATTATTCGCAAAGTCAACAAAGCGACTCACCCCTAGTGTTGGTATCCGAGCTCCCCCAGATCGAATGTCGCGAGTTGGCGTCCGAACCGATGATGACACCGGCACCGTTCCAGGACGCTTCAGCCAAGGTTTTCCTTAGCAAAAAGGGTGGTGGCTCTACCTCATCGTAGTGAGGCATATATGCGGAGATCAGCCAGACATTTCCGGTATCTCCCTCCAGCTTTGCTGTCACCACGTCAGCGTTGCTAAAATTAGGTAAAAGAAATACCGTTAGTTCGTTTCTGACCAGCATACAGGCTCTTTTTCTACCTGCATCCTTGGTCACCAGCAGCTTATGGCTCTGCGTCCTCAGTCCAGAGATCCCGTTGCCAGTTAGCCACGGTTCCTGGATCAGGACCACATCGGAGGCCGCCTTTGCGTGATGGAGGTTAATCCGGAGCTATTTCATCCTTCAGACTCTCCTCTAGGAGCGCCAGTTTGGTGCTCAAGTCACGATCGACCCTCACCTCCTCAAACAATTGCTCGAGGCTGAAGACTGGGTCGCCGATCGACGCACCGCCTCCAGGTTCGGGTCTTTTTCCATGGTCGTCTGACCATCCATGATGCCCTCTGTCTTCTCCCCACATCTGCAGCTTGGGGGCCATCAGCCCTGGTATCCGTCGGGAGTACTTTCAGCACTACCATTTCGAACCCATAACTGATGACTCCCTTGGTTTTGCCGAGAGGACCGATGGACTCCGCGTTTGAAACTAAAAAAATTTTACTTATAGCTTTTGATTTCAACTGGATTTGCTCAGCCATAGTTAAATTGAAACTGACTTGTAAAGTGTCTTTTTCTTTGGATCGCATGTCTACCGTAATAATAATGGACTATTCAAAAGTTGAAGACAATATGAGTGTATCGATATTTGATTGGTAGGCGATGCGCGTTAATTTGAAGCTGACTTCCTTGTTATCTGGTACGACGTTGATTTTGTCTTATTTCGCAACTATTACTTCTAACATAACCACACATTTCACAGACAATTTTTCCACCTGCCATTAAATGAAAATACCTAAGAGAAAATTGTGTAAGTGCACAACAAATACCAACAAAGTTAAAGTGATGCTAAAATTAAGTGACAAGCAAATATAAAATTTAGCTGTACGACACTGAACGACGAGTTGAAGACCAGGAAAATAGTCAAAAAGGAGCTATGCAAATATGAAGAATATGCAAATAGGCAGAAGACAAGTAGATTTGTTTTGTTGTAACAAAAGAGGCATGTGAGGCGTAAACGAAACTTGGAGTAACAAAAAGTAAAGAGCAAAATAGCATATAGAGGAATAAAAGCCTGAAAGCAAGCAACAGTGGCACTTGGGAAATTTGAGGCAATGTGTATATGCTTGAGGGTGTGTGTGTATGTATGAATAGGTAATGATATTGTTGCCAAAATGTATATGCGTATGCAAACAAATGTAGCAGCTACCGAAAACAAGAGCACACAGACGCAAATACACACGCATGCACCCGTTGGTCTTGGTTCCAGTGGGACCAGGCTTTTCCGCTGAGCTCTAGGCTATCGGGGGGGTCGGCAGGTCGGGAAAGCCGGACGGCCTGTAGTAGCAGGTTAGTTGCGAAATAAGTTATACCGAATAAGCAACCCCCGACGAGGAGCGGCAGGAGTGGAGGACGCGGTATAAAAGCCAGCTAAGCCGATGAAATCCCTGTGACAGTGGCGAGTCGATGCCTCCTCTTAAAAATAGGTGGTTCGTCCGCGTATTCCGGGAACGGTAAAGCGATGGACAGGCCTCAGGGAACTGGGGTAGGGGCATCGTCCTCGAGAGTACACCCGTCCCTGTCTATTTCGGCCCGCCCCCCTGCACACGATGCGCTGGTGAAACTGATTTATGGAGAAAGCAATGGCAAAAATTAACGACAACAACAATAGCAGCAACAAAAATGTGGAGTACCCAGAGATGGATCCATTTAAGAAGGCTTCGCGATTGGCTAGATCGCCTTTAAAAATGTTATCGGTGGATAGACCTGCGCGAGCCAAATCTTCACCCCCGGCGCTGAAGATACGCCGTCATTAGTGGTAAGACTAGGCAAACGAGACCACATGTCAGAATTAGGAGAACTTATTTAGAAGTTAGCTTTTATGATGCGCCCACCCCAGCGCTCCATCAACAATTCGATGCGGGCGCTACTTGGCTCTATCGTGAAACTTCACGCCCGACTGGGCGAACTAAGACGTAATATGTCAAGCCAGACAAAGGTTGTCGAAACAACACCTAAAAGGCCACGCGACGGCAAGCAAACGGGGAGACGAACGCCCCCAAAAAAACCAAAACCGCCCACGAAGCGCTATCGACGAGAACTGTAGTCGACCTGACAAGTGAGGACAGAGGTAGCTATCCTAAAGATGCTAGAGCGAAACCAGCGACAGAGGAAGACTGGGTAACGGTCCAGCGTAGGACACAAAGGAAAACGAATAAAAAGGATGCAAACATGACAAAACGCCTTCGGCCTGATGCCATCGTGATTGCAAAATCTGGTGAAATGACGTACGCAGACATTCTTCGAACAGTCAAAACAAATAGGACACTACAAGAACTTGGCAAAAATGTGTCAAGAGTTAAAAAGACAGCCAAAGGAGAGATTCTACTTGAGGTAAAGAAGGAGCCGACAGGAAGCACTGAAGGTTATAAAGCAGAGATAGGCTGAATTTTGGGCGACCAGGCGCAAATCAAAACACTGAGGCAAGAAACCACGGTGGAACTGCGGAACCTGGACGATATCACCACAAAAGAAGACATAGCAGAAGCAATCCGAACAGAAATTAAGAAACTTGGCCTCTTTAACGTAGCAGCGGTAAAAACTATCAGAGCGGCGTACGCGGGCACCCAAATAGCAGTGATAAGTCTTCCTGCGCAAGAAGCAAGATATTTACTACAGGCCCAAAAGATCAGGATCGGCTGGACAATCTGCAGGATTAAGGAGAAGGCTAAACTGAAGAAGTGCTTATTTGTTTAGGCGGAGAGGAGGGTCATTTTGCGAAATCCTGCACTAATAAACCCTTTTGCATCGTGTGCAAAAAGAGTGGGAAAACGAACATCGAACACCAAATAGGGAGCCGAAAATGTCCCATCTACATAGCAGCGTGCCGTAAATACAAAGTGAAGATCCTGCAAAATAAACCTGAACCACTGTGAGGCGGCTCAGGAGCTATTGACGCAAACGGTTTATGCAAATAGTATTGACGTAGCAATAATTTGTGAACAATATACAAATAAAACGACGGACAAGTGGATCTCAGATACCACAAAAAAGGTAGCAATATGGGCATGTGGAGACGAAACGTTTCAACACAAACCATTGACTGGAAGCCTGCTACACAGAGCGAAAAAATATATGGGATCTACTTCTATAGTTGCTACATACCGCCAAGTATCCCGCTTGACGAATATGAAAAAATACTTGACGAACTTGTGAAAGACGCAACGACAACTACACTAAACATAATTGCGGGGGACTTCACTGCCTGGGCGATAGAATGGGGAAGCAAAGCAACTAACCCAAGAGGAAGGGCACTGCTTAAAGCCTTTGCTGTGTTAGACGCTGTCCTACTGAATACGGGGACAAAGAACACTTTTGAAAAAAATGGGCGTGGCTCTATTATTGACGTATCATTTGCTAGCACAACCTTAATGCGATCAACGGGCTGGCGGGTGTGCGAGATATATACCCAGAGTGATCACCTGGCTATATTAATAAATATCAGTAAACCCTCACAAGAACTACGTAGAACCACTTGTCGCCAAAGAATGCAGTCCAAAGGGTGGAGGATTGAAACACTTGACGATGAACTTTTCCAATTTATGCTGGACGATAACCTGAAGAAAGATACTGACGTAGATATTCAAGCCAAACTGCTGGTAGACCACATATCCAAATCCTGCGATGCGGCTATGGTCAAAAGGAAGCAAACAACACAAAGAAAACCGGTATACTGGTGGAATCATGAAATTGCTTTACTGAGAAGCGAGTGTCACATAGCGAGGCGCCGATTCCAACGTAGCATAGCCAGCGGCGATTTTACGAGACTGAGAGACATTTTCAAGAAAAAGACCTCGGTAATAAAGGCGAGCAAAACTTTTGCTTCATTATGTTAAACGACAAAGTTGACGAAAATCCATGGGGCGAGGCGTATAAGATAGTAATGGGTAAAATAGGAGGGGGCAAAGGGCAAGCTCCGACCCGTCAGAAAAAGCTGGAAGTTTACTTCTCGGAAATGCAGAGCCCGCAGATGCAGCGCCAGTAAGTGACCTCGAAGTGCTACAAGCTGCTGAACGGTTCGGCTATTCAAAAGCACCGGGCCTGGATGGAATCCCGAACAAGGTCCTGAAGATTGCAGTCAATTTCAAAACAAAGCAATTTGTGGAGCTCTTTACACAATGCCTACGAGAAGGGATCTTCCCCAAGATATGGAAAATGCAACGCCTAGTGCTATTGCAGAAGGCAAAAAAACCAGCAGGGGAACCTAGCTCTTACCGTCCTCTATGCATGATCGACACAATGGGGAAAATGACTAGAAAGCTACCTAGAAGGGGAGGCCTGCAGTCTATCAAATAACCAATACGGTTTCCGCAAAAAGCGCTCAACTGTTGACGTAATTAAGAAGCTCACAGGTATTGCGGAGAATGCCATAGAAGAAGAAAGATGGATGTGTGGCAATAAAGAATACTGCGCGGTCATAACCTTCGACGTAAAAAACGCATTTAATTCGGCTTACTGGCCCCACATACTGCGTGCGTTACAGGCGAAAAAACACCAGCATACTTGCTGAACATCATGCAGAGCTATTTGTCCGAAAGGCTGCTGCTCTACAACACAGACGAAGGTCCAAAAGAGTACACGGTAACTGGTGGTGTCCCAGAAGGTTCCGTACTGGGTCCACTCTTATGGAAGGTCCTGTATGATGGGATACTACGCCTTCCGCTGCCTAAAAAGTACATATTATCGGATACGCCGATGATATTGCGGTAACCATAGTGGCCAAAGAACTCCACCAAATCGAGGTAAAACGGAAGAAGAGGACTACATGTAAGCATCCGCGACGACCAGATGCCATCATAATTGCGCGAATATGACCTACAGGGACATTCTCAGGGCAGTTAAGAAAGAAGATGCTCTCCAGAAGCTGGGTGAAAATGTAACCCGAATTAGAAAGACGGCCAAAGGCGAAATGCTGCTAGAGTTAAAGGATACGCAAAAGGAAAATACAAACGACTTCACAAATGAGATAGGTAAAGTTCTGGGGAATCAGGCAAACATTAAAGCACTTACCCACGAAACAACGATAGAGATTCGAGATCTAGACGAAATAACCTCTGAAGACGACATCTGCAGTGCTATACGTGCACAAATAAAGGAGCTAGACGACATTGATAAAGCATCAATAAAAAACATCAGAGCGGCGTATGCGGGCACGCAAACAGCCGTGCTAAGCCTCTCTGCTCACCAGGCGAGATTCCTACTTGACGAGAGGAAAATAAAAATAGAATGCGTTGTTTGCCGGATCAGGGAGAGACCGACCCTTAAGAAGTGCTATGGGTGCTTGGAATACGGCCACCAAGCGAAGAGTTGTAGGAACCCAGCTGACAGAAGCCAGTGCTGCCTTAAATGTGGAGAAAAGGGGCAATTTGCGAAGACATGCGAAAAAAAACCATCCTGCGACGCGTGTTAAAAAAAAATGGTCGAGAGAGCGCAGATCACCAAATTCGTAGAAAAACATGTCATTTGGACATAGAAGCGTGCAAAAAAGCGAAAACATGAGCGTCTTGAGCGTTGGAAAATGCAACGTCTGGTTCTAATACAAAAACCAAACAAACCGCCTGGAGAACCAAACTCGTACCGACCACTATGCATGTTAGACACGGTGGGGAAAATACTAGAGCGAATAATAAGCGTACTCCTGGAGCAACATCCCGAAAAAGAGCAACCGGGACTGGCCGATAACCAATATGGATTTCGCAGACACAGGTCAACAATAGACGCAATTAAAAAACTTACTCACGTCGCAAGTAAAGCTATAGAAATAACTCGATGGATGTATGGCTCCAAAGAGTACTATGCGGTAGTCACATTCGATGTTAAGAATGTCTTTAATTCAGCCTATTGGCCGCATATAATGGGTGCTTTTCAGTTAAAGAAAACACCACCCTATTTGCTGAAGATCATCTCCAACTATCTGTCGGACAGGGTCTTGCTATACGACACAGACGAAGGACCACAACGCTATATGGTGACGGGCGGAGTTCCTCAGTCCTAGGCCCACTTCTGTGGAATATCTTATATGATGGAGTGCTGCGCCTCCCATTACCCAAGCAGGTGCAAATAATTGGGTACGCGGATGACATCGCGGTGACTGGAGTAGCGAATGAAATTCGCGAAATAGAGCGTCTGTGCAATCATGCAGCGGAAAAAATCAAAGAATGGCTTATGGTAACAAAGTTTCAACTAGCTGGCCAAAAGACGGAAGTAGTACTAATCACAAACTGGAAGAAACTAGAGGTCGCTACACTCAATAATGACGAATATACCATTACCACACAGCAATCTTTGAGATATCTAGGAGTGATGATAGACTCGAGGTTAAGTTACAAGACGCATATATACAAAGCTTGTGAAAAAGAATCTAGGGTGACGGCGGCGCTAACGAGGATAATGGCTAACATTGGTGGACCAAGTCAGAATAGACGAGTCCTCTTGGCCAAAGTGAGTCAGTCTATACCTATGTATGCTGCACCCATATGGGGTAGAGCGCCGCAGCAGAAAACATACGCAGAAAAGGCGAAATCAATAGTACGACTGAATGTAATCAGAGTTGCATGTGCCTACCGCACTGTATCACATCAGGCGGCTGGAGTCATATCAGGCCTCATGGCCATGGAAATTAAGCGAGTATTCGACAAAACGAAAAGCACTGGCGCTCGCTTAACGAATGAAGAGAGGAAGCAGGAAAGACAAAGGAGCCTAACCGAATGGCTGAAACGATGGGACGAAGCAACTACGGGGATGAGGACGCACAGGCTCATTAGAAGCATACAACCATGGATAGAACGGAAACACGGGGAAACTGATTTTTACCTTACGCAGTTTTTAACAGGTCATGGATGTTATAGAGAATATCTAAACAAATACGGACATGACGACGAAACAAACTGCTCCTTCTGCAGCAACAGCAATGAAAATGCATTACATATCTTCTTTTCCTGCCCAAAATATAGAAAAAAAAAACTAGAAATAGAGAATGTGATAAACGATCGCGAATATAGTGCCTTACATGATCGAATCGAATGTGGTCTGGGACAGAATGAGAGCGTGGGCAGCTATAGCTATACAAGAGTTAAGAAAGAAAGAGTGGCAAGGCAGCGAAAACAGAAGGATTAATCGGAATCAGAGCGAAAATGTGTGAATGAAGAGCCGATTGGCTAAGCTTGGTACCACGATGTAATGCCTAACGGCAGTTCCGAGGGCCAAATTCAAGCAAAGAAGACGGAGCTCAGGGTTTAGTACGTAAGCGTACTGTGTCACAAGTCCTGCTTGGGCGTGCAGCCAATACGAGTCGTGCATAAAAAAAAATGTACAACACAAACACTTAGCAATGGCAACTGTAATAATAAAGGCAACTAACAACAATGAAATGCGTGGAATAACAGAAACAGATTAAAGTACGTGTACGATTAAAAAAACTGACAGCTCCAAAAGCAAAAACAACCAAAGGGTATATAAAATCGTAAAATAACATCAAAAACCGAAACAATTAATTCAACAACCGAAGTTTTCAGTTACCGCTAATACTAGAGACATCTAGTGCGAAATCTTTACGTACTTTTTAGCTGCTGTGCGTATGCGCAAAGGGATTTACAATATACATATACACATATAACACTACAGCTGCGTGCTGATCAAAATTCAAAATTCATTACACTTCTGACTCTGCGCCTTTTTATCATCGACCAAACCGAGCTGCGTTAAGTACCAGATGATACTTGTTTGAAGCGCTTGCAACTTTGAACCAGCGTGTATAGGTTAGAGTGGTCCTTCTGTTATGGAAGAACGTTTTAGTAGATATTTCCAAAACCTAAAAGTTAGTTAATAAGAAATAGTACAAAATAAAATATACATTTGTGCATCCATTTGCGAGGGGACTAGGGTGACAAGGGGCGCTGCAAACAACAATAACAACAGCCAGCAACAATTGAGTGTTGAGCATAGGCACAGAGTTTGTGAACGCAACTTTCAAGTTTACAGCTGCTCTGTGCATGTGTGGAATATTCACTTTCAAAAATGTTAAATGGCTGCCGAGATAATGCTTTTTGGCTTACAATTTTGTGACAATTTGTAGCAGCGAAAGAAAGAAGAATAAAATTAAATTAACAAATTGCTTATAATAGCGATAAACTTATGGTGCGTACTTTGGAGATGTTTGGAAAATTTTCTCATGCATAGATGGTTTTGAGTTAACACCGACGCTTAAAAATAGGAACTTGAGCCTCAGCATTGACCACAAAATTTAGAAAACCTTTTCTAAAAATTATAACAACTTAGAGCTTAAGAGCTTAGTCTAGCTCATCCAAAATGTTATCCACAAAATTTAGTTTGAAAGATCGTTTATATAATGAAAAACTGCAATTTTGCTGGCTCAAAAAACAACATTTATACAAATGGTCGTCGATTTCGTGGTTCTAAACTTTTTTAAAGAAAAAACACAGAAACTTCAGATTTAATTAATGTTTACTATCATTCGAAAGAACATTCTTTGGCATTTATTTTTTGAGGATTATCTCTTTCAAATATTGTCCGTGGCTACGCGTCAGATGGTCCATTCGTTGAGTCCAGTTTTCAATGACTGGTTCGAGCATTTCGACTGGTAACTGGTGAATGACACATGTGATGGTTTGCTACAAGGCCTTAATCGAAGCGCGATTGCCTGCATAGACTTTAGGTTTCACATATCCCCACAAAAACGTCTAACGGTGTGACGATCTTGGTGTCCAATCGACCGGCCCAAAACTCACCGCCGTGTTTTTAAAGAAATGTTATAAAAAGTTTCTGCGCTTACACATTTTACTTTTCATTTAACTTTTCTGCTTCTTTTTTCTAAGAAAAATTTTCAAAGTTACCTCAACCACAGTTCTTAAAACAACAAATCACTTTATTTGAAAGTATTATTCCACTTTATTTCAATTAAAACCTCATCAGTTATTTTTGTCTGCCTAAAAGTATGCATATAATTAATGGATTTGTTTTTTTATATTTTAATCTTTGCAGATAATTAACACCTAATTGCGGTCATAAATAATATGGTGAATGAACACATTTCATTTCTTCTGGCGATAAAGTAGTTTCATAACTCACAGAATTAAAATAATATTGGAGTAGTGGGGTGATGTGAGAACAGTATCAAAATAATTTACTTGGAGACTAAATCCGCTAATAAAATTTCTCAATAAATATGCTAATTAAAAAAAGTTATGAAATCCAAATTTTTGAATGTGGAAAAAATATTTACTTGAATCATCAGAGCTATCAATAAAAACGTTTCGGTTGCTTATTGCACAATCACACTTTATGGAAAAATATTTACTAATCATCAGAGTCAGTTTCGTTTGCTGCACATCGATCCAAGCGTAAAAGGAAGTATAACAAAGTACTTTTAACAGACCTGGGTTTTCTGAAAGCTCAAAAGATAAGAACCTTAAATATACTTAATTGTTCTCCAGCTAGACTTTTACCTTTAAAGAAATAATTCACTTTTTACATACCACTCCCTATCTAAAGATTATCATAAGAAAAAATACGGATGCTCCGTTCTGTCAAGTATTTGTTCTCAAAAACGTAATTTCTTAGGCAAATACTTGTCTAAACATCTATGCAAATATTATTTCGAAATACACATGCGCAAACACACGCACTTACATAAATACATAAATTCCGTATAACCACTCGTGCTTGTAATTGATTTGGTGTTTCGCATTAATTAAAAATGAACGTAAATATTTATAATTCTTGTTCTCACACTTGAGTGATTATTGGAGTTGTTGTTGTCATTACTACGCTTCAGTGCAAGCTAATAAACATTAGCTAAACTAAACAACATTATTCTGCTTTTTAGCAGGTCTGCTTTGTCACTTAACTTTGCCGGTTGAGTTAAAATTTTCTGTTTGTTTTTGGCATCAAAGATATTTGAAGGCAAAGAGAGATTTTTTTCTGTAACATTTTTATGGAAATAGTCACTGAAAAGTGTTGTTTGGTTTGTGTGATTGCACAAGGCAACATTGTGCTACGGAAGCAAAAGGCTTTCTAATACGTAAAACCTGCAAATTGTTGATGTCGAAAGGATTTTGACACCAACAAAGGTTGAGGGTAGGCAATTTTGAAGAACTCAATCTACTTACTTACAAGATTATATTATCCTAAGACTACAACTCTGCTCATCCTAAGTAGATAATTTAAAGCTGTGGTGCAGAGAGACTGGCCGGCCATCATGCCATACATTTACCTATTGGTCCTTAATAATGCCGGATGGAGGTTCAGTTTAGTTTGAGGTAAAATATACGTCACAGAAGACGTCAAAGATTTTTGCGAACTTTAAGAGCGACTTGATATCTACGTTTGATACTTTGTCCAGTCCTTTGAACTTCGAAGCTCTCAGATACTTGAGTCGAGTTCTAGATAGTGCCGGACAAAGGCACGAGAGGTATTTCAGCGACTCTCTCATATCAACTCACCGTTTCGTATGTGATGCCAATTTTTAACTAAACAAATTGTGATATTAAAAATCCGCACAAAACCAAGACGGTTATGTAAAGTGACGTTGAGCAATACCAAAAACTCAGTCAGAATCGGGAAGGACCTCACCGTTCGATACCAAACGAAGTTTCAGACAATTCGCGACTTCTTCAATCGACTCCTGGAGAAAATAATTCGAGCTGCAGAGCTGAAACAGGAAGACACAATCTTTTATAAGAGTGGACAACTGCTGACGTACGCCGATGATATTGATATCATTGGCCTCAACAACCGCACCGTTGGAAAGGATATGGGTCTAGAAATTAGAAATTTACTGAATATTTTCTTCGAAGGCGTCAGTCAGCTCAGACAAATCAGAGAGTCAGTAGAAATAAATAATAAAAAATAGTGCAGCTGTATTAAATCGCACGGTATTGGAGGCCACCCCACACGGGGTATACTAGTTATAAATCTATACTAGGTATAAATAAAGTACCGCTGTCAGAAATATCAACTTCAACAAGTAAGGAAGGCTAAGTTCGGGTTCTCCGAACATTTTATACTCTCGCATGATAAAGTGATAATCGAGATTTCATTATCCGTCATTTACATATATTTCAAATACCGTATTTGTGTAAAGTTTTATTCCGCTAATGTATATAATATACAGAGAAGGCATCAGATGGAATTCAAAATAGCGTTATATTGGTGTTAAGAAAATATTATATACCGAATTTCATAGAAATCGGTCTAGTAGTTCCTGAGATATTGTTTTTGGTTCATAAGTGGGCGACGCCGCGCCCATTTTCAATTTTAAAAAAATTTGGGTGCAGCTTCCTTTTGCCATTTCTTCCATAAAATTTAGTGTTTCTGACGTTTTTTGTTAGTCGGTTAACGCACTTTTAGTAATTTTCAGCATAACCTTTATTTGGGAGGTGGGCGTGCTTATTATCCGATTTCTTCCATTTTTGAACTGTATATGGAAATGCCTGAAGAAAACGACTCTATAGAGTTTGGTTGACATAGCTATAGTAGTTTCTGAGATATGTACAAAAAACTTAGTAGGGGGCGGGGCCACGCCCACTTTTCCAAAAACATTACGTCCAAATATGCCCCTTTCTAATGCGATCCTTTGTGCTAAATTTCTTTAATATCTTTATTTATGGCTTAGTTATGACACTTTATAGGTTTTCGGTTTCGCCATTTTGTGGGCGTGGCAGTGAGCCGATTTTGCCCATCTTCGAACTTAACCTTCTTATGGAGCCAAAGAATACGTGTACCAAGTTTCATCACGGACGGACAGACGGACGGACGGACAAACAGACATCCGGATTTCGACTCTACTCGTCACTCTGATCACTTTGGTATATATAACCTATATCTGACTCTTTTAGTTTTAGGACTTACAAACAACCGTTATGTGAACAAAACTATAATACTCTCCTTAGCAACATTGTTGCGAGAGTATAAAAAGTATTGCGTCAATGAAAACCACACTTCTAAACAAACACCAGTTATACTGAAAACACTTCAGATGTGCATTAAGGATACCGTTTTGAAACGGTGATTTTGTTTCTTTCGGCTAAGAACTATAAAGTCTACTCTTGCGTTGGGATAGTCGTTGTATTATAAAAGAGTATGTTCTGAAAACTGACAATTGAATATGAAGGGACTACGACCATTTTTGCAGTTCCTGAGTTACAAATGTCGTACGTATGGACGACAGCACTCCACTCTGAATGTTTTCGATGCAATACCCGCCGGGGAAGCAGAGGAAGACCTCCACTTCGTTGGAAAGACCAGGTGGAGAAGGATATGGCTTCGCTTGGAATTTCCAATTGGCGCCAGGATACAAAAAGGAGAAACGACTGGAGCGCTGTTGTTAACTCGGCTATAATCGCATAAGCGGTGTCTACACCAGTAAAGAAGAAGAAGAATGCTGTCAGAAAGTTTCTAAAAGCCCCATTATATCTTTAGTTTCTGTATATGTATCTTCTCAGACTTTCGAAAATTTATGACATTCCCCATAATCTATAAAATATAGAATGTTCTGTAAAAGTTGAGGCGAAGACTTTTTTGGTAGTGTTTAACTCATTACTTTACAAACACCCTTTGAGTAAAACTATCCCAATCGAAATAAATGTCTTACTAATTCCATTTGTTTCTCAAAACAGTTGATGAAAGCTCCATATATTTTATATATTCATCTAATATAAATAAAGGTGGTAATGAAGATTAAGAAAACTTAGAAATAATATTGAATTACTTTATTAAAATTGTTTAAGCTTAAGGCTCATACAATACAAGCGAAGCTGACAAACCTTAATAAGCATTAAATATTTCCCCTTTGTTTACCACATTTGCAAAGTGTAAATAAATTACAAAACACACACATTCGCATGCATACATACGTTCAAGTTGGTCTTGGATCCTTCGGGATCAGGCATCCCAGCTAAGCTCTAAGCTACCGGGGGGGTCGGCAAGTTGCGGATAGCCTGACGGCCTGTAGTAGCAGGTTAGTTGCGAAATATGTTACAACCAATAAGCAATCCCCGACGATTAGCTTTGGGAGTGGAGGATGCGGTATAAAAGCCAGCCAAGCCGATGAAACTCTTGCGACAAGGGGCGAGTTACCGCCTCTCGATATAGGTGACCGTCAAAATCCAGGCCGGACTCAAAGTGAGCGGCTTCCCTGGTCAGCGTCTGTTCACCATGTTAGGTGCTGCTGTAAATGAGATTACAGGGCGCACCCAGGGGGTCCTCGGATCACCAGCTGCTTTCACTGGTGAGATGTGATGTCAGCTCTGCCGAAGTGTCAGCCACGATGTGAATCAGTAACCAGCCCCTTCGGGCCCTGGTCAGGAAGTGTACATTGGGCGCAGAACCAGTAGACTGCGTTGCTTCGGGCGAGCGCCGGCTCGTTCCTGTCTATTTCGGCCCGCCCCCTGAACACGATGCGCTGGTTAAACTGATAAATGGAGACAATTAATAAAAAAACACACAACAACAACAATAGCGGCAACAAATTTAGCAGTGTCAGCAGTCAATTTACGATTTCAGGAGTAGATCCCTTTAAAAAAGCTTCGCGTTTGGCTAGATCGCCAGTGAAGGTGCTCTCCGCACAAAGACCAGCGAGGTCGAAATCGCGCCTCCAACGCTTCAGGAGAACTCATCGATATTGAAAGAAGCACAGTCACAACGTGATCATATGTATAAGCTTGGAGATATGTAACAGATATGATGCGTCAGCGACTGCATGAAGTCACAAAAAGACTCTACACCCGTGCACAAGATGATCAAGCAGACAAAATCTAATAGGTAGACCCTTCACTAAAAACCACGTGATGACAAAGCAGACAAAACGATCCCTTCATGACTAAAACATCCCATGAACTAATTGCGAAAGCAAGAAAGCACAAATCGCTGGGGAGGAGAAAATGACTAGGTAAATCTGCAAGTGCACCGTGGACCAGAAAGTGTCATCAAGGAACATGTAAAAATACAGCTAAATGAGAAAAATCTGCAAGTGCTGGTGCAAAGAAAAATACAGTAAGGAAGATACTGTTAAAAAGGATATAAAGCATATAGAAGAAAGTAGGAAGATACTAGGAAAGCAGGCACAAATAAGATCACTAACACAAGAAACAACAGTTGAGGTGTGTGACTTGGACGATATAGCACAAGCAATTCGTTCAGAAATCGAAGAGCTTAGTCTATTTAGTGAAGGGTGTATTAAAAGCATCAGACCAGCATATGTAGGCACTCAAAAAGCAATCATAAGCCTTCATGCGCAGGAAGCAAAGCACCTACTGGCAGCTCAAAACATTAAAATCGGCTGGACAATCTGCAGAATCCGGGAAAAAGCACAACTGAAGATATGTATGTATCAGATGTCTAGAGTATGGACATGTGGCGAAAGCATGCAGCAATCCAGAAGACAGGAGCAATTGCAGTATTACTACTATGCCTAAGGAATAAGGTGACATTTGAATTTAAACTGCGCGCGTAGAAGGATTTGGAGAATATTTTTTTAGGTTGGTAGTACTGTCAGTCATATTTATTTCAAATTTCGTGACAAAATATTTATTAGTGTTTGAGATACGTGTCGTTTTGTGAGCTGCTAAAAGTAAGTTTTTCGTTTTTTGCGATATCGAAATTTGTTGAGCAAGAATTTGCATTAGAATTTTGTTTACAGAATAAATTTTCTGCTGCGGATACGTTGAGGATGGTGCAGAAAGCCTTTGGTGATGAGGCTATGTCTAAAAAAAATGTTTACAAGTGGTATAGTGAGTTCCAAGCCGGCCGTGAACGTGTCGAAGACGAAGAGCGTCAAGGCGACCATCAGCTCAACTGACGAAGCTCACGTTCAACAAATCAAAGATTTGGTGTTGAAAAAAACGATCATTAACAATTAGAAACACTGATGAGTTGGCATATCGAGTTAAGCCAATCCCATTTTAAAGGATTTTTTGGGGCCTAAAAGGGGTAAAATCGGACGATAAAAAAAACATTAAATTTTTGGAAAAAGGCGTCGCGTTGAAGTGTGTCAAACATTTTTTCCCAAAATACCGGTATCGGGAAAGAAAAAACCCCCGGCGATTTAGACTTGGATCTGTGCTTGACCCCCGAAAACAAAATGATCAATCAAACAAAAAGTCTTTTAAAAAAGAAAAAAAAACCAAAACAATCCGGCCTTGTCAAAAAATCAAAATCATGTTCACTGTTTTTTTTCCCATTATCGTGGTGTTGTTTATTATGAATTCCCTTTCCCAAACCCGGGCAAACAGTCAACAAGGAATAATTTTAAACGTTATGGGGTCGTTTGGGAACCTTTCCCCTAAAAAAAGGGCCCGGTTGGGAAAAAAAAATTCTTGGTTTTTAAACCCCGATAATTTCCCCTTCCCCGCCTCCCCAACTCGTGATCTTTTGCCAAAAAAATCAACCCAAACGTTTCGCAACGGCCGCATTTACCTGATCGGCCTGGAAAAACCCCCCGTTCACCCCGGCTCCAAAAACCGCTCCGGGGACACCCGTTTTTTACGATAGAGGGGGATTCAAAGGGTTTAGGGGAAGAAAAAAGGGAAAGGGATCCCGGAAAATGACACAACCAGTGTTTCGGGGGGGGAAAAACCCCTTGGCAAAAAAGGTTGCATCGGAAGGGGAAAGGGTTACTTTGAAGGGGAGGGAAAATTTATTTAGAAGAATAAATTAAAATTTTTTAAAAAAAATAAAATTCCACCAATTTGGGGTGGGAGTAAATGTGGAGAGGGGGGGTCATTTCCCACAAAAAATTTTTTGATAATCCCTTTCCCCCCAAGGGCATGTAAACCGGGGGGAGAAAAAACATAGACCATCAAATAGGAAGCCGGAAATCCCCCCTATATACAGCGGCACTCAAAAAAACCCGAAGGGGTTTTTTAAAACCTGAACCACTG
>NC_065921.1:52935483-52963496 GCF_024586455.1 Bactrocera neohumeralis
CTGCGACTTATTTTGACTTCGACATACAAATTTTGTATGCCGTTCCCCAGGGGTCTATGTTGGCTTCTTCGCAGAGCTTTTTGAAACAAGATCTCTTACTACGGATAATGGCCGACTTCAGAAGCATTTTTTTTGGCATTTAAATGCATCTCTGAGGCTGATTTCGTTATCACTTCCCTGGTTGCGCTATAGGCGGCGTCTAGCTGAGTGACAGAGCTTCCTCAGCTTGGCAATTTCGTCGTCCCACCAGTATACTGGCTTTCGATTGTTATAGTGCCTCGTCCTGCGCATAGTCGCATCGCATGCTGCAACTAGTTCCTTCCGCACATCGGATACTAAGTGGGCTGCGTTTACGCCTGATGCATTTGCCGTACTCCAGACACTCTCACGTCGATATCAAATTCCTTTTGCCGCCAACTTCGTTTTCGAGAGGTACTTCTCGGACAATGTTCCTTTCCTTGGGAAAACAAAATTTCAGCAATTATGGCCATATGGTCGCTATTTGTGTACATATCTGACACCTTCCACTTAGTATGCCTGCTAAGCACGTCGTTAGCGAACATTAAGTCTATCATTGAACCTTTATTTCTTTTTATTATTGGGTTATGGGCTTCGTTGGAACGTGCTGTGAAGGCTTGAACTTTGCAGGCCCATATTGCCGCCTTGCCACTTATTTCTTTACTCCAAGTGCTTTGCGAACGTTGAGAATATTGTTCGCTTAATAGGGCGACATCTATGTTTTCTTCTTGAACTGTCTGTTTTAGAGGGAATTGTGCTGCAGCGCAATGGTTGAGATTTAATTGCAATATCTTCATTATTTCGTTGACTTCAACATATCTGCGTATTTAGGACAAACCGTACTTAGAACGAAGTACTCCCCTTTGCAGAGCATACAACTTGGGGAATTTGTATATGACTTTGCCACGTGACCTGGAGTTCCGCAACGTGTACAATAGGGTGTCCGTTATTTACCAAATTGATTATTTTTGACGAGACGCCCCCCTAAACTTTTAGGTTTCCATCTAAAAAAAAATATCAGACCATAAAAAGTCCTTAATTTTCATAATAAACCTTGCCCCAAACACGATACATTTCCCATGGAAATTACATGGGATTTTTCCACTTTTTACGAACATTTTGTTTTCTCTGGAACTTTCTCGTTCTCATATAAGAGCTATAAGAGCTATTCGTTGCCATAGTTAACGAAGAATTCATCGATGCCATAGTTTTTAATGGAAATTTATTAGTAGATTTGCGCCTGCAACTCATTGCATTTTTGAAGGCATTTTTTGCTGACTGCACGGTGGTTAATTTTCGCAACAGCCCATTTGTGGTGACAACTTGTTTCGTCAATTTCTCTATACCTCTCACCTGTGACGATCTTATAAACGTCTTTTGAAGCACCGCGATCGTATTTTTTCAGCATTTCTTTACACCAATCCACACGAGCCTCTTTTTGAGCGATTGTCAAATTGTGCGGGATCCAACGGGAACAAACTATTTTACGGCCAGGTGTTCATGCAATATCGAATGTATGCTGGTGGGAGAAATGCATAGGCATGGCTCTATCTGAAGGTATGTTACATGACGGTCTTGCATTATCAGTTCACGTACGGCATTGATGTTTTCTGGCACAACGGCTGTTTTTGGACGACCTTCACGGAATTCGTCTCTGAGCGAGCGTCGGCCACGATTGAATTCGTTGTACCCGTTTTTCACAGTGCTATAGGATGGTGCTTCATAGCCATACAAAGATTTTAGTTCATCGATGCACTCTTGTCGTGATAATGCACGTCGAAAGTTGTGAAAAATGATCGCACGAAAATGTTCACGAGTTAATTCCATTTTTTGGCCGAGATGAATTTTTTTATTCCCTGTAAATAAAACAATTCACGATTAAATGACAAAACGTTCTGAGTGATGTTATGCTAAAAAATGTCAAACTTTCCAATGGAAATGTCAGATTGCACCTGGCAACACTTAGTGTTGCCCTAGGCCAGAATATACATAGCAGCCCTCGTATAATGTAGTGAAATATCTACTTTTCGCATTAATAGGACTTACTTTCGTTTTTGTAATTTTCCGCAACCGATTTCACGCTAAAAGACTTCAGCCCGTGGTAACTCAACTTATCGGTCCTTGCTGTGAATAATCGGTAGAAATACAAATCGATTATTGTAAGGCAGACACATTAATTTGTATAAAATAAAATGGACATCAATAGATTTACTCCGCTTTTTCGGTGTCAATGTCAGCTATGAAAACGCCCAAATCTACCATCGATTTCAATGGTTCCGTAAATAGATTGCAACAGTTTTTCAAAACTTTTCCATGCATATAAACATTGCCACTCCCGGTTTAACGTAGCAAAAATTATCCGGTAATTTATCGCTGATATTAAAGTCATTTCCATAAAATCGAATAACCTTCCCACATCTATTGATTTTTGGACCCACATATCTGTCTTTTGTAAACACGTTTTCATATTGGTATCTGTTATTTATTTGTTGTAATGTAAAAGCATATGCTGAGAATGAATTCAGAAAATCGCATGATTTAACGGAATACAACAAATGCAGCACTGAATGTACATTGTAACTCACTTTTTCTTCTCCATAAAATGTTGGGAAAAGGTGCACGAAGTAATTAAGCATTTGCTTTATTTCTTGTTTTCATATGTTTTTTGTGTCGAAAGCAATGCGTATGCACAGTGCAACAAAGAAAAGTGATAATAAATACTGTCAGATACAATGTCTTTCAAAGCAACCATTCCCGTGTAAAGTACAAACTGTCGGAACTCTATTGCTTTCCATCTTGCAATTTCATCTAAGCTTCGTGGTTTTCGGGCAAATTCATTGGGTATGTAAGGTATGTACGAGATCAAAGTTTTCGACAGCATATTTTTCTGTTGCTTTGTCAACTGATTACCTACATTCGGACCATTAATTAGACATTTTAGCACTTTTCTTACAACTCCAAGATCTAAAAGGTGCATTGGTTCAACAGGAAAAGCGGAGACCATTCCCACACCTATTTCTTCGAGACACGATTTATCCATTTTTTTATGATGGCCCACGCTATTTCTTGCAGCAAAGTCATCGTCAGTTCGAAGATTTTCCGTCAATGTACTGTAAGTTATTGTATTGTTTATTTTTTTACCCACTTGTGTGCACTTGCTGCATCCTTGAAAAGAGTTGTGACCCACTGTTTGGCAGATAAATGCTCTTGCTGGGACATCGCAAATAAAGCACCGCACTTTCACTTTGATTCTTCTGCCATTGACTTCCATTCTGTATTGTGTTAAAGTTTTTAGCTCATAAGCAAAATCGTGTAAATAATTATTCACGTCTGCCGGTTTCTGTTTGCTTTCAAAAACACCAATCAACATCACCTTCGTATTTCTTTTTGGATGCAATTTTGCCAATATTGGCCACAAGCTTACATTTGAGCTTTTGTACAAAGGTAAGCCGTCAATACCGACATCGATTTCAAATTTATCAACGTCACTCAACGTTATCGCGATACTCCTTAGTTGCTTTTCTAAGCCTATGTGCAAATAATTTCCTGGCGCAACAGTTCTCAATCTGCAGGTCGCTTTCCGTAAAACTACTTTCGAAGATGTATTCTCCGACTGCAATATTTTTAACAAATCATCGAAGTAGTTCCTTGTGACTTTATGACGCTCAGTCCACATTTTCAATTTTTCAATTGATTTGTCACAATTCGTTTTTTGTGATTTTTTTGTGTTTCTTCTTTTTCAATAAACTAGACTTCAGCATCAATATTGTCAAAACTACAATTCAGCGCATCCTCTTCAGAATCATTTTCAGCCATTTCGTAAAATTCACTACAATTCACCGCATCCTCTTCAGAATCATTTTCAGCCATTCCGTAAAATTCACTACAATTCACCGCATCCTTTTCAGAATCATTTTCAGCCATTCCGTAAAATTCACTTTCTTCATTTTTAATAAGTCTTCTCATATGTCTTTTCGAGAACATTTTTTATTTTTTGTTCTAAGTTTAAACACAAAGAAATAAACGAAATTTTTAATTAAAATAGTAGCTCACCTGATCACAACCAACTTTTGCTTGATGATTTGACGAAATAATGAAAAAATTTACTTATACATTTTATTCCATCCATATTATACTTACTTGACTTGTAAATATGAACACAGCAGAATTTAGCCGTATAGCTTACTTTTATGCATTACCAGGTATCGAAGAATTCTACATAGAATTTTCTTCGAAGTATTCTTCAAAGAAAAATGTAAGCGGGGAACCATTATTCCGCATAGCTTACTTTTATGCATTACCTGGGATCGAAGAATTCTACATAGAATTTTCTTCGAAGTATTCTTCAAGAAAAATGTAAGCGAGGAACGCATTATTCCGCATAGCTTACTTTTATGCATTACCTTTTATCGAAGAATTCTACATCGAATTTTCTTCGAAGTATTCTTCAAAAAAAAATGTAAGCGGTGAACCATTATCCCGCTGGGTGCTTGCTCAATTTCTCTCAAATTCATTTCTTATTGCCTGTGTACATCAATTTGTGTACGCGCTCTACTTGCTGCGGCAACCATTTGCATGTGTCAATGAGTTGATACGCTGTTGGCTATGCGAAGTGCGGTCACTACAAAATATTAAGGATACATTTCTAGCGCAATCCTCCAAAGAGCTGAACAGTGAGCTGAACGCGCGCTTGTTGAAACTGTATATAATTAGTATATATTTAATATATATAATATTATCAATATTTGACTATGCGGATGATATTATATGTAGGTACACTATTGAATGTATATACTCTTCTTTACGGATGCTCTGATTTCGTGGGTCAACGGGGTTGTGCATGAGTGTAATGTATCCGCGGAGCTGTTACGCGAATGTACCGCACTAGGCAGTGGCTGTAAACATCAGGCAAAGCTGAAGCAGCAGGTGTGTTGAATTCATTTTATATTTGAAAAGTTTAGATTTTTAACTTGTGTAATTTTCAGCTGGTGTCTTTGGCTCTGCGCCTCAGTTGTCATTCTCTGCGCTATAAAGTTTTCGGTCTTTTCGAAATTAATCTAAAGAGTGTCTGAACGGTTAATTTGCCATTTTTATACTCTCACAACAAAGTTGCTAAGGAGAGTATTATAGTTTTGTTCACATAACGGTTGTTTATAAGTCCTAAAACTAAAAGAGTCAGATATAGGGTTATATATACCAAAGTGATCAGGGTGACGAGTAGAGTTGAAATCCGGATGTCTGTCTGTCCGTCCGTCTGTCCGTCCGTGCAAGCTGTAACTTGAGTAAAAATTGAGATATCATGATGAAAATTGGTACACGTATTTCTTGGCTCCATAAGAAGGTCAAGTTCGAAGATGGGCAAAATCGGCCCACTGCCACGCCCACAAAATGGCGAAAACCGAAAACCTATAAAGTGTCATAACTAAGCCATAAATACAAACATTAAAATGATATTTGGCACAAAGGATCGCATTAGGGAGGGGCATATCTGGACGTAATTTTTTTGGAAAAGTGGGCGTGGCCCCGCCCCCTACTAGGTTTTTTGTACATATCTCGGAAACTACTATAGCTGTGTCAACCAAACTCTATTTCCTTCAGGCATTTCCATACACAGTTCCAAAATGGAAGAAATCGGATAATAACCACGCTCACCTCCCATACAAAGGTTATGTTGAAAATCACTAAAAGTGCGTTAACCGACTAACAAAAAACGGCTGAAACACTAAATTTTACAGAAGAAAGCTGCACCCAGTCTTTTTTAAAAATTGAAAATGGGCGTGGCGTCGCCCACTTATGGACCAAAAACCATATCTCAAGAACTACTAGACCGATTTCAATGAAATTCGGTATATAATATTTTCCTAACACCCTGATGACATGTACGAAATATGGGTGAAATCGGTTCACAACCACGCCTTCTTCCAATATAATGCTATTTTGAATTCCATCTGATGCCTTTTCTGAATAATAAGAGTATATACATTAGGAACCATTGATGATAGCGGAATAAAACTTTACAAAAAATACGGTATTTGAAAAATATGTAAATGACGGATAATGAAATCTCGATTATCACTTTATCATGCGAGAGTATAAAATGTTCGGTGCCACCCGAACTTAGCCCTTCCTTACTAAATGAAAGATTGCACGACTTCAAATTCGTTTCATGAAACTGAAAGATCTATTCGAGGAAATTTTGTTGGAGCTTTGGTATTTAACGGCAAGTATCAACGAAGACATTGAGCTTTTATAACTGTTTCCATATGAATATCACTTTTTATAATACTAGTGATAGGCTCTGACGATGAGCACATGAAGTCAGTATATATCCACAAGTCTAAAATCGTATGAGGTAAGAAGTTCAATGTGCCTCACATCCCGACATGTCTCTCATCTGCGTCACCACAGAGTACAAATTAATGAAAAAAATTAGAAAGCTGACGAATTGATCCGGTCTGAAGAATTGTAGTGGTTCTTGGTTGTGCTACTGGGAGGTAACCAAATTAAGCCTAATCCAGCAAATCAGTGTTGATTATTTCCCACCCCAACAGTCCAATGTTTCTTAGGTTGGAACATTGGGAGCCGTGGAATATGTCTTGTCTCAAACGGCTGAAGACGGGGCATTGGCGTTAATAATATTCCTGTGTCTCATCAACCTTCCATTACCTGATGGAGGAATCTTAAAAGTGCTTTGTGATGACCCCTACAAAGTTAATAAGCTTCCGTTTATCCAGAAGTAGGAGCTTTCAAGTCCGTTTAGCATCAACCCTAACCCAAAGTAACTTTGTGGTATGTCCGATTTTACCAGTGTTCCAAGACCTGCGGACTTCTCTAGGATCCATTGCTTCACACAACCCTTGAAGGAGCTGAATGGCCTGGGTCAGCTGAAAGGAATTTTGTTTCCAGCAGCCCTCGAGCGATTCAACACATCTGGCTATATATACAAGTTCTGTCGCAAAAGAGAGAACTTTTTAAATATAACTGTTTCTGGTGGTGCCACCTATTGGTGGGTATATGAAATAAAAAGTTTGATCTCTTGTTGACATTTCGTAAAAATTTTGAGACAATTGGATGACTACAATCGATGTTATCGATCAAAAAGTGACAGCAGCTTTTGGTCATCAGTCGTAAAATGTATTTTGAACAAAGAGCAAATATTAAATTTTGTTTTAAAGACAATGCTAATTTGTTTTTACGATTCCGAGGGTATTGTACACCGAGAGTTCGTCCCACCTGGCCACACGATTAATGCTGTGTTTTACTTTGGTGTTATGAAGCGTCTTTTGTCACGCATTCGTCGTGCTCGACCACAATACCGTGAGGCAGGGTCCTGGCACCTGTTGCACGATAATGCGCCGTGTCATCGGTCGACGCTTGTTACTGATTTTTTAACAAAAACTCCATATTAACCATTAATCACTCACCCTACTCACCTGATCTGGCACCCTATGATTTTTACCTATTTGGAAAACTTCATTTGCCCATGAAAGGACACTGTATTCAGAACATTTCAGCTATCCAAAAGGCGACAACCGATATTCTCAAGAGCATTCCGAAAAATGACCTTAAACACTCATTTGAAATGCTAATTGACCGGGCTAAACGCTGTATTGAAGCACAAGGAAACTACTTTGAATAAAAAAATATAACTTTTGAAAAATATTAATTTTTTGTTGTTTTTTTAACAGTCCTGTTTCTTTTGCGACAGACCTTGTACATATATATATGTATATATGCTGCTGGAAACAAAATTCCTCTCATATACATATATGCCTATATGACCAGGTACCCAGATTATATTAACCGAGTTACTTCCTGAGAGTGTAGTAATTGCCTGATTCCATAGAATGCAATGGGATTTAGTATTGAAACTAAGGATAGCTTTAACCGTCGCTTGGCTATTGACTATAATGTTTATGAAATTGCGGGTTATAGCAGAGCTTCTATTACGGCCTCAATTTCTGTCTGAAAAACTGAATTGTAGTCATTTAGTTTGAAGCTATCTTCTGTATATGGATTACTGCAGAAGAATACCGCTCCTGAGCTGGTTGATCGTAAGCATTGCTTCATATTTCACCTGTATACGTTTTAGCCGAATGTCAAGGATAACCTCCAGAGCTTTAGTTCCCCATCGTATATAGCTTATCGTTTTCTTAGCTTGTGACTTAACCAGGCCTGTAGGTTCTGATTAGCGTAAAAAGAAGCGATAGCCGACATCAGTACAGCCGTACTGGCGTTAATGAAGGCACCTTCCACGTTAATGAATGCCGTTAAGGTGAATTTGCGCTTAACTTGACCACAAAATAGACGCAGTGAGTTGCGTTTTGGTATTCCGAGATTGTGTTTGTTTACACGAAATGCGGTTTGATAAACATCCTGACATTTGTCATTATTGAATCGCTTAGCATTTTTAAAAGTCCTGCGATTGTGTGACTTTTTCCACTATCTATATCTGACACAGAACTTATAGGGTAAGGTACTGAGAGTGTACTGTAAACGACCCGATTCGGTCAGTTTTGAGGTCCAGTTTGTTTTTTACCCATTCCTATACATCGGTAGCTCTTATCCATCGATATTAACTTTGATCGATGTACCTGTGGTCGAAATAGTAGCGTTCTAAAGATACTGTTTTTAGTTAGTAGTTCAGAACTGGGGCGTTCATTGGTACAGAGTTACGCTTCGGTGGCAGTTAACCTGCGTGAGTAACATGTTTCTGACGCTGGCCTATTCACTAGATAGAATACTCGGATGGCTTAATCCTATTACATCAAGCCTTTATTTTTCTATGCACTGAGTTGGAAAACATTTAGGTAAGGCTTGGACTTAATAGTAGTTATCCTTCAGTTGTGCTCATAAACGTTAAATTTATGTAGCCCCAATTTCCACAAGGTAGCCAATGAACGTGAGAACATTTATGCTTAATTGCCAACCGACACCACGTAGCCATATAAATTACATATATAACGAAGTCTCCGGCACATAACTGAATTATTAAGTGCTTATAGAGATATATAAATATATTTGTAGACATAACTTTTTTTATCAACATAAGCCAGAACACTCTAAATAATTAATTTCCTAATACTACTAATATGATTAATTTGTATGACATGATTTGGAATTGTCTATGCTTCACCTTGTTTACTTTATATGCCTAGAGCACACAGTGAGAGAAACGGCTGATTTGGCATCGATTAATAAAAATTTGAAATTTATTTGTCGTTATTATCATTTCGTTATCGATTAATAATAAATCTGTTAGTAGAAAACACAGGAGGATGGAGTCATGTGTAGAAGTTCACGCAAGTGAGGAAAGTTCTCTGATCGCCATTCACTTGGGAGTGGCCAGAAACGATTCTTTTACACATGACTCGAGCAGCTCACTACTTCCGGTCTTTGACCAGGTATCCTCTGGGTAGCCTAAGAACATCCGTTCGAAGGCGAGCTAAAGTGAGAAGGCGAAACATCCCCTGCATAGGGTTGTGCGCTGGGTTTGGGACCCGCCACGTAAAAAGCCGACCCCAATGAAAAATGACAAACAGCTTCGGATGAGAAACCCCTCTTTTGATGACGACCATGGCAAACGAAATAAGGACTACGAATTGAGGGCATGCACCTGGAATGTCCGGTCCCTTAATTGGGAAGGTGCCGCTGCCCAGCTGGTTGATGTCCTCGTGAAAATCAAGGCTGACATCACCGCCGTCCAAGAAATGCGATGGACGGGACAAGGACAGAGACGAGTAGGTCCTTGTGGCATTTACTACAGTGGCCATATAAAGGAGCGTAAGTTTGGTGTGGGATTCGTGGTGGGAGAGAGACTCCGTCGCCGAGTACTATCATTCACTCCGGTGAATGAACGTCTAGCCACAATCCGCATCAAAGCGAGATTCTTCAACATATCGCTGATTTGCGCCCACGCCCCGACGGAAGAGAAGGACGATGTGACCAAAGATGCCTTCTATGAGCGCTTGGAGCGCGCTTACGATATCAAAATAGTGCTTGGTGACTTTAACGCCAGGGTGGGCGAAGAGGTTATCTTTGGCACTACGGTCGGTAAGTTCAGCCACCACGAGGAAACATCCCCAAATGGGTTGAGGCTGATTGACTTCGCCGGGGCCCGAAATATGGTTAGATTCCAGCACAAAAAGATTCATCAAGCTACCTGGCTGTCTCCGGATCGAAAAACTACCAACCAGATCGATCATGTTGTGATAGACGGAAGACACGTCTCCAGTGTTTTAGAAGTGCGTTCGCTCCGTGGTCCTAACATCGACTCGGACCACTATCTTGTTGCAGCCAAGATTCGCACCCGCCTCTGTGCAGCAAAAAACGCACTTCAACAAACACAAGGAAGGTTCGACGTCAAGAAGCTGCAATCACAACAGACTGCCGAACGATTTTCTACTCGGCTTGCACTCCTGCTCTCTGAGAGCACTCATCAACAACTCGGTATAAGGGAACTGTGGGACGGCATTTCAAACTCCTTACGTACAGCTGCATCCGAAACCATTGGTTTTCGGGAAGTGCGGAGAGAAAACAGGCTGCCTACCTCGCAACGTTACGATCGACCACAACACGTGCGGGATGGGATAGATACCGAGAGTTGAAGAGGGAAGCGAGACGCATTTGCAGACAAAAAAAAGTGGCCGAAATGCGTGAGTATGAAGAGATTGATAAGCTGGCCGACAGGGGTAATGCTCGAAAATTCTACGAAAAAATGCGGCGGCTTACAGAAGGTTTCAAGACCGGAGCATACTCTTGTAGAACCCCCAAAGGTGATCTAGTCACCGATGCCCAGAGCATACTTAAATTATGGAGGGAACACTTCTCCAGCCTGCTAAATGGCAGTGAATGCACAACGCCAGGAGAAGGCGAACCCGATTCCCCAATCGACGACGATGGAGCCGACGTTCCATTGCCCGATCAAGAAGAAGTTCGAATAGCAATTACCCGCCTGAAGAACCAAGGCGGCGGGGGCCGATGGATTGCCGGCCGAGCTATTCAAACACGGCAGCGAAGAACTAATAAGGAGCATGCATCAGCTTCTTTGTAAAATATGGTCGGACGAAAACATGCCCAACGATTGGAATTTAAATGTGCTCTGCCCAATCCATAAAAAAGGAGACCTCACAATCTGCGCCAACTACCGTGGGATTAGCCTCCTCAACATCGCATATAAGGTTCTATCGAGCGTATTGTGTGAAAGATTAAAGCACAGCGTCAACAAACTGATTGGACCTTATCAGTGTGGCTTTAGACCTGGAAAATCAACAACCGACCAGATATTCACCATGCGCTAAATCTTGGAAAAGACCCGTGAAAGGAGAATCGAGACACACCACCTCTTCGTCGATTTCGAAGCTGCTTTCGACAGCACGAAAGGAACTGCCTCTATGCCGCGATGTCTGAATTTGGTATCCCCGCAAAACTAATACGGCTGTGTAAACTGACGTTGAGCAACACGAAAAGCTCCGTCAGAATCGGGAAGGACCTCTCCGAGCCGTTCGATACCAAACGAGGTTTCAGACAAGGCGATTCCCTATCGTGTGACTTTTTCAACCTGCTTCTGGAGAAAATAGTTCGAGCTGCAGAACTTAATAGAGAAGGTACCATCTTTTATAAGAGTGTACAGCTGCTGGCGTATGCTGATGATATTGATATCATCGGCCTTAACACCCGCGCCGTTAGTTCTGCTTTCTCCAGACTAGACAAGGAAGCAAAAGAAATGGGTCTGGCAGTGAACGAGGGCAAGACGAAATATCTCCTGTCATCAAACAAACAGTCGTCGCACTCGCGACTTGGCACTCACGTCACTGTTGACAGTCATAACTTTGAAGTTGTAGATAATTTAACACCACCAACAATGTCAGCCTGGAAATCCAACACAGGATAACTCTTGCCAACAGGTGCTACTTCGGACTGAGTAGGCAATTGAGAAGTAAAGTCCTCTCTCGACGAACAAAAGCCAAACTCTATAAGTCGCTCATAATTCCCGTTCTGCTATATGGTGCAGAGGCTTGGACGATGTCAGCAACTGATGAGTCGACGTTGCGAGTTTTCGAGAGAAAACACTCCAGCTCTAAAAGTATTCGACGCTGTACTCGCCGGGGGAAGCAGAGGAAGAGGAAGACCTCCACTCCGTTGGAAGGACCAAGTGGAGAAGGACCTGGCTACGCTTGGAATATCCAATTGGTGCCACGTAGCGAAAAGGAGAAACGACTGGCGCGCTGTTGTTAACTCGGCTATAATCGCGTGAGCGGTGTCTATGCCAATTAAGAAGAAGAAGAATAAAACACACTTCGTTATGCTTTTTCTGAATATTTGTATAACTGTTATATATTTCTTTCCTAATTATCATAATTTTAACAATTAACTCTTAAAGGTTCGTATCCAGCTCTCAAGTAATTGCTCAAGAAAAAAAATTTCTTCAAGTAATTTTGACAGCTGGTCACGCATTGTAAATGATCCACATTAGAAGAGCAAGAGAGAATAAACAAAGAAAATAATCTTTGTGCGTAATATGTATGTATGTATGGTATAGTAACATAAATATTTTCGTTACAATTTTAGGAATGTTGTTGATGATTGGTTAGTTTTATACAACATTTCAAAATGAAATATACTTCATAATAATGATTTTAACTAATTTAGGATGAATTTAACGATTACTTTGGATTTCCTTTAAGAAACAATTGTTGATTTCATGTTTCTTCGGTTTGCCATATTCGCATTTCATTGAAAAAAGTATTAAAAATTACTACTAGATTTCTTTAGAGCTGCATACTAGCACAAGTAAATTTATCGCAGGAAAGTTTCTTGACCGTTTCTTAAGCGTTTTTTTATATGAAGTTTTTACATTTCTTGAGAGCTGGATACTAAGCTTAAAGATGAAAGTACCAGAAACTAGCAGAAATTAAGAAATAAGCAAGGAAATGTGAAAATGTTGCTAAGTGTTAAAAATCACATCAAAATAAAACTTGAAAACTAATAAAAAGCATTTATATTTTCACAAAATTAAACTATTCAAAAAAAGATTAAAACAAAATATCGCTTGTTTTAACTACTGTATAACAGTAGACATTTTCTGTTTGCAAATAATTAGCAGTCATGAAACAAATGCTTGGAACACAAAATACATACAACTTACATACATATGTTCTATCAGCTACGAAAAGCTGAAGTTTGCATAATTTTTTTTATTGCAATGCAATTCAACTTTTCGCTATTATTTAAAGCAAAAGCTACAAATTATTAACAAAATCAAAACAAATCAAAAATAAACAAATTACAACAGCTCTACAAAAACATGCCTTTTTTGCTGTCCTATTTTAATAAATTTCGATGGGTCAAGTGTCCAGCTTAGGAATTTATTTATGAATATATTGAACGTGCATTTGTTTTTATAATGTTTACAAATAATATCCCTTACAATCAGATCACTAATTAAAAAATTTATTTTTTCATTCATGATTCTGCGGCCCTTTTACGTGCAAGACTCACATGAGTTCTTCTCTCAGACTCTTTACCGTAAATATGTCAAAAAATTATGCGGAACGTCTCCCTTTGCATTTCAAAAGTATGCAGAAATGTTGAAAGGTGGTTATTCTAATACCTGGTTTTTTTTTTACCAAGATATTACAAAATATTTAATATAGAAACGAACCTCGTTGGTTCTCAAATACCCCGACTTATGAAAAATACAGATTTTACGAGTGCTATAACTGTTCCGAAATGTGAAACTTGGAAAGCTTTTAACAGAAAGTCGAAATATTCTTAGATAATGAAGCACCAAATCTTGAAATGTTTCCCGACTCGAGTTATACAAAATATGCTGACAAATTTAAAGATTTTAAGAACAGATATGAGTATCAAATTAAACTACTATATACACAATGATCTATGATTAGCAAGAAAGAGAGAAGGCGGTTGCACTATGATCTAAAAGTAATAGAAACAAGTAACGAAGTGCTAAATTAATTGAACATATTAAAACCAATCATATAGAGTAACGTCAGCCGGATGTTCGAATATAATGATATTAGTTATATAAGGGCTAGGCCAAGTTTTCGCTCAAATTTATCTATTTTAGGCACAAAGATACAAAGTCACCCGGAAGTTAGAATATCTTTATATTAGGTATATGGGGGCTAAGGGAAGTATTAGTCAGATTCAACCCATTTTTGATGTATAGACATACCATTATCAGGGATACCTAAATTTCAGCTATATATGTATATATTACACATTGACCGACATATTCGATCAAAAGTCAACTACAGGTACCGGGGTTGTTGTTGTTGTTCTAACGGTTATCTAATCCCCCTTAGGATGATGAGTGTTATCTAGGTTGTCGTCGAGGTCATCTTGCGTGATCCTGGGCAGTCCAAATGCTGTTTCGATGGGGTCGGGTCAAAGGGTGTTAGATGAGTGGAGTTGGCGGCGCATGCAAAGACCTTTTGCACGCTGTACATGTGTTGGATATGTCGGGATCTGTTCAGGACAAGTAGGGGTTTGAACTGCTTACTGTAACAGAACAAAGCTGCGCAAGGGTCTCTAGCGTTTTTCGTAGCAATTCGAGCTGATTGAGGAAAGACCTCTTGATGTTCCTAGGAGGTGGTTCCGCTCCAAGCAGGTGGCTACAGGGGCGATAACATCCTAGCAGGAACTGCTTAACGAGGAGTTCATTAAGCTTCTTAACTGGCAGCTTCTCACTATGTAAATGTTCGATCGGAGTCATCCTGTCGTTATCCGGAGTGCAGTGTTCTGGCAGATGTGAAGTTTCTGCATCTGCGTACCACTGCATCCAGGCGACCATATTGGTGCGGCGTAATTGAGGACTGCCTGGCCGATTGCCTTGTAAGTTGCCAACAACGTTTCTTTGTCTTTTCCCCATGTGCTGCGCTGCCGATTTGGTGGGAGAAAGTGTTACGTTCCGTGCAGAGAAGAAACGAGAAAGGTCGAAACGATAGCTGTCTACACATACCATCGATTCCATTGCCCGACGTCAATATAGTGCAATCATCAGCGTACGAGGTTATGGAAACTCTCTCTGGTGCCTGTGGGAGTTTCGAGATGTAAAAGTTAAACAGTAGCGGTGAGAGGACACCACCCTACGGAACCCCCTGTTTAATTCTTCTCAGTTTAGATGTCGTGTTAATGACGCTAAGTGCTGTGGTGGAGCTTGTACTTTTCGAAATCCATGCGGTTAGCAAAGCTCAGGTGGTGAATGAAGGTCGGGACTAGCAAAGCCTCAAGTGTCCTCACTACTGGGGAGAGGAGAGTTATCGGACGATAGGACTCCTCTTTGTTGGCGGGATAGGTACCGACCTATCTTGGCGATAGGTACCGAGGTCTAAATACTCGGCACCTAGGGACTTGAACAGCTTTTTTTGGATTTAAACAATTTTTGGTCATAAGGTGGCACACACTAAAGTCATTATTCGTGCAAAGTTTTATTCTGTTATATTAATTGCTTCTTGGTTTGTGTACTGGTAAGTAGAAGAATCAAGTAGAATTTAAAATTGTGCTGTACGGGAAGTAGGCGTGTTTGTTGTTCGATTTTTTCCCTTTTTACACTATGATATAAGAATGCTAGAAGAATTCCACGTACAAAATTTTGTCGAAATCGGTTTGGTCGGGTCCCGGGATATGGGATTTCACCAAAAAGTGGGTGGTGCCCAATTTGCAACTCCTATAAAGCTCTCTCATACCATCTCGGTGATAAAATTTAATGTTCCTAGCGTATTAAGTTATTGATTTATGGCGCTTTTAGTAGTTTTTAACACTACTGTTATATAGGGAGTGAGCGGGCTTATCCTCCGTTTCATCCATTTTCACACTGTCGGTAGTAGCTTTTGTAAGATTTGTACCACCAAATTTGGTTGTTGTAGCATAAGTGGTATGGAGATATGTACATTAAACTTGTTAGAGGGCGGGACCATGCCCACTTTTTCATAAAATTTTGTCCAGAGGTGCCCCTTGTTATTTCGATCCTACGTACCAAATACCAGGTTTATATCTTAATTTAGTGATTAGTTGTTCATTTTATATGTTTTCGGTTTGGACGTGGCAGTGGTCGGATTTCACCTATCTATGAATTTGATTACTTTTTATGCTGAGGAATCTGCATACCAAGTTTCATCGAGATATCTGAATTTTCACTCAAGTTACAACTTGGACGGACGGACGGACAGTCAACCGAATTTCAACTTTTTTCGTCATCCTGATCATTTATATATATATATATATATATAACCCTATATCTATCTCGTTTAGTTGTAGGTGATATGTATAACCGTTAGGTGAACAAAACTACTATAATGCTCTGAAACAACTGGTTGTAAGAGTATAAAAATAGATTAAATTGAAAACAAACAAACAGAAAACAGTGCACAGTGCAGTTATTAATACACATAAACAAATAGTGCACGAAACAAAAAGAAAAACAACAAGTAAGGAAGGGCTAAGTTCGGGTGTAACCGAACATTTAATACTCTTACAGCTTCCACGGATCAAAGCCAGGGAAATACTTGAAAGTGTAAAACCAATCAAATAGAGTAAAGTCAGCCGGACGTTCGAAAATCCTGATATTAGTTCTATAAGGGCTAGGCCAAGTTTTCGCTCAAATTTATCTATTTTAAACACAAAGATACACAGTTACTCGTATAAGTAAAACAATCTCTCTTAATTTCATTGGGATAACTCACGTTTTGGACGATATGTGCGGTACAAAGTCACACCGAAGTTCGAAAATTTTTATTTTAAGTATATGGGGGCTAAGGGAACTATTAGTCAGATTCAACCCATTTTTGTTGTATAGACATACCATTATCAGAGAAGCATTATACTTAAATTTCAGCTATATATATATCATACATTGACAGAAATATTCGATCAAAAGTCAACTATAGATACCGGGGTTAAAAAACTCGGTACCTTGGGGCTTGAACAGTTTTTATTGGATTTGAAGAATTTTTGGCCATAAGGTAGCACATACTGAAGAGATTATTCGTGCAATGTCCTATTATACCCTGAACAAGGTGTATTAAGTTTGTTACGAAGTTTACAACACCCTGAAGAAAGCGTCGGAGACCATATAAAGTATATATATAAATGTTCAGTATGTTGAACTGAGTCGATTTAGCCATGTCCGTCTGTCTGTCTGTATATATACGAACTAGTCCCTCAGTTTTTAAGATCTCGTTTTGAAATTTTGCAAACGTCATTTTCTCTCCAAGAAGCTGCTCATTTATCGGAACTGCCGATATCTGACCACTGTAACATATAGCTGCCGTACAAACTGAACGATCGGAATCAAGTTCTTGTATGGAAAACTTTCACGGAAGCAATATCGGAGTACTTTAACACATAGCTGCCATACAAACTGAACGATCAGAATCAAGTTCTTGTATGGATAACTTTCACATTTGACAAGATATATTGACGAAATTTGGTATAGATTAGTTTTTAAGGCAACAATGTAATCTCCGAAGAAACGGTGCAGATCGGTTAATTATTGTATATAGCTGCCATAAAAACTGAACGATCGGAATCAAGTTTTTGTATGGACAAGTTTCACATTTGACAAGATATATTCACAAAATTTGGAATATAATATTTTCTAAGGCAACAATGTAATCTCCGAGGAAATTGTTCAGATCGGTTAACTATAGCATATAGCTGCCATGCAAACTGAACGATCGGAATCAAGTTCTTGTATGGATAACTTTCGCATTTGACAAGATATATTCACGAAATTTGGTACATATTACTTTTTAAGGCAACAATGTAATCTGCAAAGAAATTGTTCAGATCGGTTCACTATAGCATATAGCTGCCATACAAACTGAACGATCGGAATCAAGTTCTTGTATGGACAACTTTCACATTTGACAAGATATATTGACGAAATTTGGTATATATATGTAATCTCCGAAGAAATTGATCAGATCGGTTAACTATAGCATATAGCTGCCATACAAACCGAACGATCGAATTCAAGTGTTTGTATGGACAAGTTTCACATTTGACAAGATATATTCACGAAATTTGGTATAGATTATTTCTTAAGGCAACAATGTAATCTCTAAAAAACTTGTTCAGAACGGATTACTATAGCGTATAGCTTCCATACAAACTGAACACATAGTTGCTAACAGAAATGCACATGTGAAGGGTATTTAGCTTCGGTGCAACCGAAGTTAACGTTTTTTCTTGTTGTTTTTTATTTGTGTACTGGAAACTGAACGATTCAGGTGGAATGTAAAATTGTGATATATGAGAAGTAGGCGCGGTTATAGTTCGATTTTGATCATTTTCACAACGTGAAATAGGCATATAAAAACCTTGGTCGGGTTCGATGCCCATCTAAAACCTCTGCAGTGCTTTGGGTCCGGCACCCGTTTGCAATGCAACTCCACATTCAACTAACAAATTCAGTTCTTCCCGCATTTGTGTTTTAATCACAACTATCGTCTCCGGTCTGACCTCGTAGCCGAAGCTACTAGCAGTTGAGCTTCCATACAGCTCTGGACTGGTCGTTAGGTGTTCGACCCCACACACACATCACATACACATACCACTCGTACAAAATCTAACCCTATTTCCCAGCTAAACGCCTTCGCCGCTTAAACAACTCATGCGCATATAACCCTTACTATTCGGTATTCCGACTAGTGGAGATCACACCACTAATATCTAATCGTCCATCAGTCCAGCTAATCCCCATACCCAGATCCCTAATATCCTAGTACGTCGCGCATTCTGCCAATATATGCACCCAATCCTCTACCCCCGCCCCACAAAAACACCCCGACCTATCAGATAGGTGCCTCTGATGCAAAAATGCAACACTTACAGAGTGGCTCGAGCTGCCCAAGCAGAGTGTCCATCATAAGGTTCCAAATATATGTACCACAGATGGAATCCTGCAGGCAGCCACGAACAACTCCAGTCTCCACACTCCCATTCATGCTGAAAAGAGAGGCCTTTCTGTCTGAAAACTAACTCCAACAAAGAGTAATTTCCGGACAGCGAATCTACTCCAGCCGTGGCATCACTCGATCACAGCTTAGAAAATCAAACATCAAGCAGCGACGGGGCTATCCGGTCGCACTCGGAAGGAAAACCACTTGATGTAGCACCTACCTGCCTCCTGCAGACATCAACTTGTCCGTACCCTCAAGGGCGACATTGGTGCTACCATCAGGTCCACCTTCCAGGGACGACTGACAATCCTTTCGACAGACCTCTGGGAAGCCGGGCTGAAGTCCTGGAGATTCAGCCGGAGTAGCTCCTCCATGAATTCCTCATGGTGGATCTCCGTATGGACCCCCTGAAATGCAATCCGAGGACCCAACTTCCGGTTGACAGTTACGTCCAACCCCACCTCCCCGAATATCGCGTTGGTCGCCACCTTTTCCCTCTCTAAAACAGAGGGAGTGTGGACAACCGGCCCTCCTCTCTTTATTAGTCGGACTTCGTGAATCCTCACTCCGAGTAAGGGTCCCAACACCTTCTTGATCACTTCCTTAGAGAAAGTTACAAGCCCCTTAAACCTGACCACAACCGTCCAGGTCTCCACAGTCTTCGGCGTCACCCGTGTAGTTGCTGCCAGCATAGGTGCTAGAGGCGGAGGCATCGGTGCCGACAGAGCCGGCATTGACCTGCTCGGCGTAGAGCAGTGTCTCCCACAACTTCCTTTAATGTAGTTTACTTGTCCGCGAAGATGGGCATTCTCGGTAATAACCGTCATCAGAAGCGCCTCATATTATGAGGCAAGCTCCAACAGTCGCTGCATCGAAATTTTTTACATCGAACACCAACCCACTTAGTTGTCTCCTTATCTTCTGGGCAGCCGCAACATGGTTCACTGCCTCACCCCCCACTACAATCGCTTTCCGCGAAATATCAAGGTTGTCCTCCTTATTGGCACTTGCGTCACTAGTGTCCGCTTTAGTAGCGCCCTCTTTTTCACGCACGACGCCCGTTTCTTTGCCCACCGTACTAGCCGGATGAGCAACCGCATTCTCAGCGGTGGTCACAATGACGCTCCCACCACAACTACCGTTCCATCCCTCATTTTCGCAATCATTACGTGGCGAATCCGTTCGCGCACTATGCCGCGGTAGGGACCTTAACGGAGGTCTCGCTACTTCCCCTCCGCTTACAGCGAAGACTGAGACAACTGAGCGCCAGAAGCTCAGCACAGTACTACTATCAGGTAATCCAGTCATCAAGAATTCCAACAACACTTTGCTGCACTGGGATTCCTCCAACAACAACAACGTAGAGTACCACGTTGTCCGTATATTACCTACTAGAGAAATTACTTACCGCTAATTTACGCCGAGTTTGTACGTAAAAATGCACAAAAATCTGTACCCGCACAAAAACACTCGCGGTCACTAACCTTCGCAACAAAAAATTCACCCACCGATCGCACAAACAATTCAACGACCGCTACGTACTCCCGCCAGGCAATAACGGTGCAACCTAAATCGCGTAAGCAAATGACCGCACAAAAGGAAATACCGAAACAACCGAAGAAAAACACTTGGCAAGAATCGCAACGATGCGCACGCACATCTATTCACGTCGACAGTCAACTAACGAATGGGTGTCACAGTTGACAGTCATAACTTCGAAATTTTAGATAATTTCGTCTATCTTGGAATCAGTATCAACTCCACTAACAATGTCAGCCTCGAAATCCAACGCAGAATAACTCTTTGCAAGAAGTACTATTTTGGATTCAGTAGGCAACTGAGAAGTAAAATCCTCTCTCGACGAATAAAAACTAAACTCTATAAGTCACCCATTATTCCCGTCCTGCTATATGGTGCAGAGGCATGGACGATAACAACATCTGATGAGTCGATATTACGAGTTTTTGAGAGAAAGGTTCTGTGGAATAGTTATGGACCTTTGCGTATGGGGCTTCCGATTTTGAAACGGTTATTAAAAATAGGCAAATTGATTGAAATGTATCTTTCCTGAAAATTTCTTTTAAAGAAAGATATAAAGTAATTTCTCTAAGAGTTATTGTTTTTATATAATAAAGGAAATGTTATATTATAGAGATATGAGAAACATAAGAATTAAGAAACCATTTGCGAATTTTTTTTTTGTTTTGATAATGTTAACACGAAACTCTTTAAAAAATAGTTGAAGCTCTTCTGTCTGTCTGTTTCTCTGTGAAAACCCATCAATACGAAAACATAGCTTAGTTTATTGATTACCGATTTCTCGCTCCATATCGAATTGTATTAAGCGGCTATACCAGTGTGACACTTTCAAAAAATTTTTTTTTGTTACTCTTTTTATAGTTTATATATTCAAAAATATCCTGTGAAATCAGCAAGGTCGCATCTTTAATAGGTTTTGAATGGCAGCGTTCAGCACCACAAAGAAAAATGTAGCACATTGCGGTAAATCAATCTCGAAGAGGCCCCAAACAGTGTAACGTAGACGGTTGCAACAGACGTACACAGAAAAATTATCCACCAGAACGAGAGAGAGAGGAAAACTTAACCGTCCATGTTAATTTAAAAGTTACCACTTACAACTTGCATAAGCTGTCTGTCGTACCGCAGTTCTATGAGCTCACTCGCCTCACGCATAATCTTGGCACTTTCATTTCACGCCGAAAGTAACCACGGTACCCCGATTATATTCGCCACTAAATTGGCATACAGCACCACCACCAACAAACATGCGATCAAACTGTACAGCGAACTCAAGTGAAATATGTGCCAAACACAGGTATGCATTGCATTGACAATGAAACACTTAATTAGTATAAAAAGAAAAGTGAGCTGCCCGAAGCGCAAGACGCGAAGAGTGAAGCTCAGGTATTCAAAATGCTCCGTACCCAAGAGTGACAAACGTTGCGTCAGCATGCGTAAACGTACACGATCTACTGCGGGTAATATACGCGCGTACAGAGAGTCCGGGCGCCAAAGTTCCTCCCAAAGTTGGATCATATTTTGCCGACGTGTCCAAATGTACAGACAAAGCGCGGCGAACGTTAGGTATCTTCCAGCATTTGTCATTATATCCGTCCACTGAATCACTTTATCATCGAATCTTTCAGTCGATCGCTCTAAGTAACCCTTGTAAGTGTACGGTTTGCCCAAAGCGAAGAGAGGTTGTATACCAGAACTGTAGAGCAGATAGAGCCTCGATTGGTATAACTCGCCAGTAGAAGGCATGGTAGTAGGCGACACGTAGCGTAAAGTAGTGCAATTGACATGTGAGTAATCGAGCGTTCGCCTGCACCGTTCCGTAGCGAATTTGTGTACACGAAAGACATTCCTACGACTATTGGTGGGCTTTTATAGAACTTTACTTGGGAATAATAATGAAAGTGGCAAAGATTATGTGTTTTAATCTAACTAATTGTTGAGCGTTAGGTTCTGCTCAAAGTTCATTTAGTAATCCACTCTAAACTTGGTAGGCTTTTGCATATTATTTGTCGGTTGTAGGTGAGACCACCAGCTCTGCATGTTATAAGTTTAGTGAGGTGGATGAATAAAATGCGTGGGGCATGTCACCCTGAATGGTGAGCATCGAAGGTTCAACAAAAGAAAGCATGAAAGCTTAAAAGAATACAGATCGAAGTCTAAAATAGCCGTGACAAAAAGGGACAGACGACAATAGCAATGTGAAAAAATGCAAAGTAGTACAAACCAAAATTAAAATAAGCAAGGAAGGGCTAAGTTCGGGTGTCACCGAACATTTTATACTCTCGCATGGTAAAGTGATAATCGAGATTTCATTATCCGTCATTTACATATTTTTCAAATACCGTATTTGTGTAAAGTTTTATTCCGCTATCATCATTGGTTCCTAATGTATATATTATACAGAGAAGATTTCGTACATGTCATCAGGGTGTTAAAAAAATATTATATACCGAATTTCATTGAAATCGGTCCAGTAGTTCCTGAGATATGGTTTTTGGTCATAAGTGGGCGACGCCACGCCCATTTTCAATTTTTAAAAAAAGCCTGGGTGCAGCTTTCTTCCGCCATTTCTTCTGTAAAATTTAGTGTTTCTGACGTTTTTTGTTAGTCGGTTATTGCACTTTTAGTGAACCGTTATGTGAACAAAACTATAATACTCTCCTTAGCAAAACTATAATACTCTCCTTGTTGCGAGAGTATAAAAAAACGAAATAAAAAAGTTTGTCAGTCCTAAAACTAAAAGAGTCAGATATAGGGTTATGTATACCAAAGTGATCAGGGTGACGAGTAGAGTTGAATCCGGATGTCTGTCTGTCAGACCGTCTGTCCGTCCGTCCGTCCGTGCAAGCTGTAACTTGAGCAAAAATTGAGATATCATGATGAAACTTGGTACACGTATTCCTTGGCTCCATAAAAAGGTTAAGTTCGAAGATGGGCAAAATCGGCCCACTGCCACGCCCACAAAATGGCGAAAACCGAAAACCTATAAAGTGTCATAACTAAGCCATAAATACAAATATTAAAGTGATATTTGGCACAAAGGATCGCATTAGAGAGGGGCATATCTGGACGTAATTTTTTTGGAAAAGTGGGCGTGGCCCCGCCCCTACTAGGTTTTTTGTACATATCTCGGAAACTACTATAGCTATGTCAACCAAACTCTATAGATATAGAGTACAAAGGTTATGTTGAAAATCACTAAAAGTGCAATAACCGACTAACAAAAAACGTCAGAAACACTAAATTTTACAGAAGAAATGGCGGAAGAAAGCTGCACCCAGGCTTTTTTAAAAATTGAAAATGGGCGTGGCGTCGCCCACTCATGAACCAAAAACCATATCTCAGGAACTACTACACCGATTTCAATGCAATTCGGTATACAATATTTTCTTAACATCCTCTACATCACAACTACGCCTTCTTCCAATATAACGCTATTTTGAACAGAGTTCGTAAAACCATCAAAATACGCTCTTGCTCTGATGAGTAATATTCTGCAAGAGAACATCATTTTAAATACTCAGGAGCGCAAGCTTAACTAACATTCTCATCACAAAAAACTCCTCACGTATTTGGCTCACTCATATATTAGCATGAGCGAGCATTTTTAAAAGATAACTATTTGCCTAACGCATCATCTTTATTTTTATCGCTCTGAGTGTTCAAGTGATGCGAAAAATAAAACTCATCTTTATACTCTCGCAACAAAGTTGCTAAGGAGAGTATTATAGTTTTGTTTACATAACCCCACCAACAACAATTAAACTTTAACATAAATTTATAAATATACATACTCTCTAAGAGAATAAGAAATTGCTCAAGTGCACTCTCTGCTGCATAACTGACTTTATCAGCGATACAAAATACTGAGTGATAAAACCTGAGATGAGAAAAAGAAACTTAGCGCTCTTGTGAGGAGTATTATTTTGAGGAGCACGTACGTATGCGGAAAATATTGGAGCGAAAAGATAAGATAAGTATTAAAGAGAAATATTCTAGAAGAGCACTCTTTCCTTTGAACTCACAATTGAGGAAATCAAAATTTATTGCTCCTCAATTGTGTTGTAGTGAGGAGGAAGATAAAAATTTTACTCCTCAGTGATGAGTATTTGCGAACTCTGATTTTGAATTCCATCTGATGCCTTCTCTGTACAATATATACATTAGGAACCAATGATGATAGCGGAATAAAACTTTACACAAATATGGCATTTGAGCTGACGTAACCCTTGTGGAAAAATTGTCGTGATCGGACACGAAGAACTCAGTGCCTAACCTAACATAACCTAATTTTTCACCGAAAATATCGGTAAATCTCTCAGACATTTTCATGTAATTCAGAGGGCATCATTTTTATACTCTCGCAAAAAAGTTGCTAATAACAGTATCTCGATTATCACTTTATCATGCGAGAGTATAAAATGTTCGGTGACACCCGAACTTAGCCCTTCCTTACTTGTTTGTGTTGGGCTTGTGATAGAGCTGGGCATTCACAGGTAACGTGGAAAACGTTTCTGTAGAAAAATAATGGGAACGTGGAGTGAACATGCCAGTCAGCTTAAAGCCTTCATAAATACTGGTGGTAAAGAAAGAAGTTATCTCTTTATTCTTCTATTCTTACCACTCTAGATACTAGGTAGAACCTAAAAATTCGGTTGCATCTTTATTGATATTAATATTTATATATAGAAATATATTATTATTATTTACTTAAATTTCTAACTAAACATCTATTACTTACATTTTTAACTTAAACTTCATAAATACGAAAGAATGCAACCATGCTATAGTAGTCATAGTCAAGTGCGGAACACAATGACGGCGACAGACTGCAGCAGCACGACAGTGAACTGAAAACGTCGTTGTGCATCTTATTACATGTACATTTTGAGAAGCAACAACAACACAATGACCGGCATATACACAAAACAACGCAGTTGTCCATTTTGTATGTACACAATTTCGTTGTGGCCATACTAATTCCTTTCACTTCAATGAAATTTTAATATTTTGTTCAAAGTGAAATTTTTTATGCAAAAAATAAGTAAATAGGTAAATATTTTTGCTTTAAATTAATTATAATTGTTATTACAAATGATATAATAGAGCTATAATATAGCTATTTTATGCTTTTATTTGTAAAGTAACTTAATGTTTGTTAGAGCTGTGAATAATTTTACATTTAACATATTAGTGGCATCACCACTCTACCTTCTCTTTCTATCTTCCATTCTACTATCAACTCTACTGTCGTCCTACTGTCGTTGGCAAATATAGGAGTATATTGAAGTTAGCGAGAACGACAACTGTCGGCCTGCAGTCGTGTAGTCGTGCAGCTGTGAAAATAACAGTGTCCATAAGAACGTGTGTATTTTAATATTTGACAGATGTAGTTTGCAGTCTGTCGCGCTCTATGTGTTCACCACTTCAACCCCAACTTGACGAATATGCGAGACGCGTACTCGACAACGGATAAACTGGACAGTTGCTTTTTGAATATCAATAAAGATACATCTAAATTAATATAATATATTATACTTGCTTACTACAAGTTCCGTGTCTTATTTCCTACAAATTTTGGGGACTCAACCGCGATTTGAATATTTGAGCTAAGAAAGCGCGATGAATAAAGTGCAAATGCCGCGTGAATAAAAATTGAGACATTCGGGAAGTTTTAAAATGCGAAAGCTGCACATTGTGTAAGCTAATAAATTTTATGAAGTACCTTAATGGTGTACGTGAATTTATTTCACATATTGTGGAAGTACAGTGGGAATCGTGAGAAAGTTGCGATATTTGAGTGCAAATTGATACCAATTTTATGAAATATGGTACATTTTGCAAATGGCCGACATAGTTCGAAAAATTTTCTCGAACTCCAATATTTGAAGTGACGGTTGCAATTTAAATTTCAAGAAGCCGAAGTGCATTTTCGATGAGAAAAAATAAAAAAAAAACAAGTAAGGAAGAGCTAAGTTCGGGTGTCACCGAACATTTTATACTCTCGCATGATAAAGTGATAATCGAGATTTCATTATACGTCATTCACATATTTTTCAAATACCGTATTTGTGTAAAGTTTTATTCCGCTATCATCATTGGTTCCTAATGTATATACTCGTATTATACAGAAGAGGGCATCAGATGGAATTCAAAATAGCGTTATATTGGAAGAAGGCGTGGTTGTGAACCGATTTCACCCATATTTCGTACATGTCATCAGGGTGTTAAAAAACTATTATATACCGAATTTCATTGAAATCGGTCTAGTAGTTCCTGAGATATGGTTTTTGGTCCATAAGTGGGCGAGGCCGCGCCCATTTTCAATTTTTAAAAAAAGCCTGGGTGCAGCTTCCTTCTGCAATTTCTTCCGTAAAATTTAGTGTTTCTGACGTTTTTTGTTAGTTGGTTAACGCACTTTTAGTGATTTTCAACATAACCTTTGTATGGGAGGTGGGCGTGGTTATTATCCGATTTCTTCCAGTTTTGAACTGTATATGGAAATGCCTGAAAAAAACGACTCTATAGAGTTTGGTTGACATAGCTATAGTAGTTTCCGAGATATGTGCAAAAAACTTAGTAGGGGCGGGGCCACACCCACTTTTCCAAAAAAATTACGTCCAAAAATTCCTCTCCCTAATGCGATCCTTTGTGCCAAATTTCACTTTAATATCTTTATTTATGGCTTAGTTATGACACTTTATAGGTTTTCGGTTTCCGCCATTTTGTGGGCGTGGCAGTGGGCCGATTTTGCCCATCTTCGAACTTAACCTTCTTATGGAATACGTGTACCAAGTTTCATCATGATATCTCAATTTTTACTCAAGTTACAGCTTGCACGGACGGACGGACGGACAGACGGACGGACGGACAGACAGACATCCGGATTTCGACTCTACTCGTCACCCTGATCACTTTGGTATACATAACCCTATATCTGACTCTTTTAGTTTTAGGACTTACAAACAACCGTTATGTGAACAAAACTATAATACTCTCCTTAGCAACATTGTTGCGAGACTATAACAAAACACGAAGTTAAAACCTATAAACGATGTAGTGTAAGCCGCACAGTGTTATATTGCAAACGAAATAGAAATAGTGACAGAGTACTAAATAAAAGCAGTGTGACAGTGGAAAGTGCTAAAAGTTTAAAAGAGCACGCAAGATAGATGTGAAAACTGTCGAATGTTGAATCAGTACATATACGCCGCAAAGCAACGTATTGAGACAGCAGTAGTGATTGTAAGGCGAATAGGCTTTACTACCGTAAGTGTTGAAAGGGATAAGCAGAAGTGAATTTTATTGAGACGAAGCAGAAGAAAGACAGCAGCAGTAGTAGCAGCACAGCAACTTACTGATAGCAGCAAAGAAAACTATCGAAGGTTGAATCATATATACGCCGCACAGCAACGTATTGGGACAGCAGTAGTGATTGTAAGGCGAATAGGCTTTACTACCGTAAGTGTTGAAAGGGATAAGCAGAAGTGAATTTTATTGAGACGAAGCAGAAGAAAGGCAGCAGCAGTA